>NC_026001.2:73902401-73972401 GCF_000442705.2 Elaeis guineensis | reverse complement strand
CCTTCCTTTTCCTTCCCCGCCCCTCCCTTATCGGATCAAAGCCCCCACTACCTCCCCATTCTCCCTTGCCCCTCCCCTTGTCAGATCGAACCTATGGTGGCCTTCTCCCTTCTCCCTCCACCCCTCTCATTACCGGATCAGACCCCCAGCCACCTCCTCCTTCTCCCCCACCCTCTCCTTGCCGTATCAAACCCACAGCCCCACCTCCCTCCTTCGGAGTGCCCAACCACCGGACCTATACTCCATCACATGGTGAGTATTAGCGACAGGATGGTGATGGCTCCATCACTGTCACCACACCTCATTCACTTATTTTTAATTTTAAATATTTAAAATTAGATTTATTTGATTATCATAAATTAATACTATTTAAATTTAAATATTATTAATTTAAATATTAATGATATTTAAATTAATAATATTAATTTAAATAATATTATTAATAATATTATTAGTTTTAGCAACATAATCACTCCATCATGATCGCCACACCCCATTTTCATCTTTTTTAATTTTAAATATTTAAAATTAGATTTATCCAATTATCATAAATTAATAATAAAATTTAAATATTATTAATTTAAATATTAATAATATTTAAATTAATAATATTATTAATTTAAATAATAGTATTAATAATATTATTGAAATTAATATTATTCTCTCTGAAAAGCTCTCCGACAAGAGTAGTCCTACTACCTTCGATGGTAGGGTTTAAGACCAGACCACCGTCAGATCAGCTTTGGCCTGCTCATTTACTCCGATGGTGGCCGAAGTAGCTCAGTGATTGGATTTAGGCCCTAGACCCGACCTGAAGTCCAAAAAATTTTTGGACCAAACTCAAGAAGGGGTGTGACATGGCCCAATCCGGCCCATTTTTAGCTCTATTTGCAATATTGCTTAATACTTTAGAATCTCTAAGATAGAATTTGTCTGGATGCCATGCTAACGTGCTCACATGGCCTAATCATTTGGCACGCTCCAAGTCTGCATGCACAAGACACGCATCCTGACTATCTCCATTTGTAATGATGCTTTTTACTTAGAAACCCACTAATTTAAAAGTTTTAAAAATATTATATTGCATATAACTATAGACCCATCTTTTGATTAGTGTACATATTCTATGGTATTCGTATATTTATATATTTTTATACAGATGGAAGAATTATGTACATTAGTCAATTGATTATCCAGTATGAATAGTTTAAGAAATGCAGTTAATTTTATAGATCATTACAGTAATCAAACGAATGTTGAGGGTTCGAAAAAATTTGGATATATTTTTTTTTAGTTCTCCTCACACATCTTCAGCCATGTAGAGAGAACTAAGAAAAAATACTGTCAAAATTTTTTTCGGCTCCTATTACATATCATTTGATTACTGTAATTGATCTATAGAATTAATATAATTTTTGAAATACCTATAGTTGATGATAGGATACATTTATAATGTAAGTTATTTTAAATGATAAAATAATTGATAAGCATTTTGCCTTGCATTTGTATATGCAAAGTTCTTAGATAGTGTGCCATGGATCGTAGTTGGATGAACCATCGAGTAGTCATTGGGGTGATTTCTGTTAAATATAAGGAGGGTGTCAAGTACTTCTATGCTTATGCTTTTGAGAATGTGGCACTTTTAGTTTACGGATGGGCTCATTGTCCTTATAAGAGATGTATCAATAGAGAAATACTTGATAGGGATACAATAATTATCCATTTATAGAAGAGTAGATTTATGCCAAACTACAAGCATTGGTACCTACATAGAGAGACGTGGGAGATAATTGCAAGGGTTAGAAGTCAGTAAGACAAGGATATAGATAGAATGATAGATATAGTTATGGATGTGGCTGGTTTTGAATTTGATTGGGACATACAAGATGATCCAGAAGCTGGTAGAGGTATTTCTATCATAAGATGAAATATGCTAATAAATGACTATGGTCGGGATGTGAAACACATATTGTATTATTAGCTATATCAAAATTATTGAATTTGAAGGCTGAGTTTAATATAATAGTTAATTATTATGATACGATGGTAGTAATAATAAAGAAGATGCTACCAAAGGATGAGAAGCTTATTGAGAGCTTCTATGCTTCAAAAAAAATAATGAAAGGGTTAGGCATGGGATACGAGAAGATAGATGCATGCCGTAATGATTGCATGCTTTTCTACAAGGAGGACCAGCTGAAGAGCTCATATAACGTATGCGATGAAAACTGATTTATGTCGAGGCAAGAGGATAGAAATCAAAAAAATATACTATATAAGGTTCTTCAATACCTTCCTCTCACTCTTAGGCTTTAGAGGCTCTACTTGTCCAAGAGTACTGTCAGACAAATGAGATGGTATAAAGAAGGGATTTGCAAGTACATCGATATGATGAGTCATTTGTTGGACAGTGAGGTATAGAAGAAATTTGATGCTTGCAACCTCAAGAATCATGCAATGTCTGACTAGATTTGTCTACGAATGGGTTTATACCATTCAGTCATGCAGTGGCCTCTTATTCATGTTGGCCAGTCTTTATTACTCTATTCAATCTGCTGTCTAGGATGTATATGAAAAAATACAACATCTTTCTTACATTAGTCATTCCTGGACCATGATACCCTGGTAGAAATATTGATGTATATTTAAGGCCTCTTGTTGATGAACTAAAATTTTTATGGTTCGATGGCACATGTACATTTGATGTATCAAAGAAGCAAATTTTATAATGAAGGCTGCATTAATGTTGACCATTAGTATTTTTCTGCTTATGGGATGCTGTCAGGATGGAGCACTCATGAGAAGCTAACATGTCTTATTGCATGGAGAATGCAAAATCATTTTAAATTGAGTATGGTTGTATCCCTGCTAGTTCGATTGCCATCGTTAATTTGCTCTGAGCATCATCCTTTTTGAAAGCAGTGGGATAGTTTCAAGAGGAATAAGATAGAGAAAGATCGTGCACCCCTGCACCTCAGTGGTATGAAAATATTTCAGAGGATATCCCAAATAGATAAGTCTAGTTTGGCATACTATTTGACAAGCAAAAATCTTGGAGGTTTGGTAGAACTCATAACTGATTGAAGTGCAGCATCTTCTGGAAATTGCCATACTGATCCATCAATTTGATCCATCATAACCTTGACATTATACACATTGAGAAGAATATATTCAATAATATTTTTTACACTATTATGAATGTTAATGGCAAGATAAAGGACAACCCCAAGGCTTGAGCAGATATAAAAAACATATGCAAGCATCCTCTATTAGAGCTGGTTGAGGTGTTACCTAAGAAATTTCTAAAGCCGAAAGCATCTTACACCTTAATGAGGGAGCAATTGAAGGATGTATATGAATAGTGTAAAAATTTTAAATTTTTTGATGGTTATGCAAGTAATCTAGCTCGGTACATCAATGTCAAAGAGTGAAAGTTCTATGGGCTAAAGAGTGTTGCCCAGAGATAGCAACCCAATAGGGAGAGTGAATTGGATTCTTATAAAATTTTAGCCAATTAAACTTTAAGCTAGAATGTGCTTCTATTCAAGCTTAGTTATGTGTTTGAGATGTATATGATGTATGCAACAGTGGAATTAAGTAAAGCTTAAATTAAAATGATGCAAGGCAAATATGAAAAGTAAATAGAGCAAGCACACCATAAAGACAAAGAAATTTATAGTAGTTCGGTTCAACCCCACACCTACGTCTACTTCACAAGAATCTCTTGAAAATTTCACTATAATCATCTAACTATAGTGTATTTATTTTAACTCGGGATTACAAATAAACTAGTTGGTTTTTAGGATCACCAATCACAACCTTACACCGATAGTTTTTCAGGCTCACTATCAACTTAGTTGGTTTTATGGGCTCACCAACCAAAATATTACACAATTATTTTTTGGGATTACAATTAAACCCAATTGATTTTTCAAGCCAGCCAACCAAAACTTACAACATCCAATTATGGGCTTGGACGGACCTTAACCCTAAGTTTTTTTTCCTCAAAGAAACTTATAAAGAAAATAAAATACAAGGATGAATAAAATTCAGCACAAAATAACAATAAAAAGAATTCTTTTTGATTCATGAAGAAGAGGTAGAATGATTAGCTCTTTTGAAGTTTGAATACTCTTCTTTAAAGATTAAGAGGATGCTTGAGAAGTTGTAGAAGATTTTTCTTGAATGCTCTTTGAATTTGAGGCTAAAACTCCTCTCTTTTTTCTTTCTCTTGGATATTCAATAGAGCTCTCTCTATTTGAATGATTTTCTCTTTTGATCCACTTCACCCCCCCCCCCCCTCTTTTTCTTTGATTCTCCACCTTTAAATAAGCTTCACAATGGCTAGAGATGGAGATTTGACCATTGGAGGGGTTGAACTAGCCATTGGAGTGGATAAATGCTCGTTAGAGAAGTGCAAAAAACTAGCCACCATAGCCTGTCCCATGCTTCAAGTTGACTGGATTTTCTTTAGAGTTGACTCCATTTATCTATGAGTCGACTCAATTTTCTCACGAGTCGACTTGGTCACAAGGTCTAAAAAACTATTCTCTATTTTTTGAGATCGAGTCGGCTCGGATCTTCTTTGAGTCGACTCGCCTACGTGCCATCGCATTGTCAATGTGCTAGAGTCGACTCTTTTTGTTTTAGGATCAACTCCAATCCTCCTGAAACTTAAAATTAGTCATTTTGGCATTTGTTTTAGTGAAGAGGTTGGCTCCACTAAGTCTGAAACCCAAAAATTCTTTTTTTTAATTTCTTTGACTTAGTGAATTTTGAGAAGATCTTTCCCATAGATTATTTCTTCAATTAGAACATTTGAAAAAGATCTACATTCATTTTTGAAACACATGGTTAGATTCATAATTACTATAAATTTAGTAATCATCAAAATCAATCATGGAGTCAACAAAGAGTCATGACTGTCATGCCTTCATGCAACGATTACTCTCATTGGCTTGACATGATCTCCTTCCCAACTCCATATAAAGTTCTTTGACCAAGCTTAATCTTTTCTTTAGAGATATTTGTGCTACTGAACTATTTGCTAATCACATTTTCAGTCTTGAGGCTAGCAGTGTAGAGACCATATACAAGTTGGAGAAGATATTCTCTCCTAGCTTCTTTGACTCCATGGAGCACCTTATGATTTATTTGACATATGAAGCTAGGGTGGGGAGACTGATGCAGTATAGGTGGATATATCTATTTGAAAGATATATGCATAGTCTCAAGAAGAAAGTGAAAAATAAAGTCAGAGTCGAAGGTTCTATTGTGGAGGCTTACGTAACAGAAAAAAATTTAAATTTCAGCCGACACTACTTTAATTCTAGTGTGCAGACAAAGCTGACTCAAGTGGACCAAGATAATGATGGTGGTGCTGAGGGATCAGATGGGAGATATCAATATTTGCCTATCTCGCTCATGAATTTGGGCACGAGGTTCTTCGAATTTTAACTAATATTGAATTACGATAGACAGAGGCATATGTTCTACTAAACTGCGAAGAGGTTGATGTATATGTTGAGTAAATATCCATCATAATCCCAACTATTCAACTACTTATTACAGTATATTTATCTTATATATGTTTAGGCAATATGATGAAAAACTAAGGCGGGACAACCCGAGGATAAGTGAGAAAGAAATTTCTACACAGTGCTCACAAAACTTTACATATTGGTTCCACAAATTGGTAAACATCCATTGTCATTTCATATGTTTTAATTTTCTCCAATTTATTCTTTTTACAATATGCACATCATGCAAGAGAGTGAATCCATATTTAAGAAGCTAAGACCATTGGCTTATGGGCCAACAAAATATGTTATATGTTATAATAGCCATAATGTAAATGATTTTAAATTTCACATCTAGTGATATGGATATCATAAGAGCATAATGAACAGTAGTATGTATATAAAGGGCAGCTGGTGGGAAGAGATAAAAAGTGACTACTATGGAATCCTCGAAGAAGTGATCAAGTTGACCTACCTTGGAGGTAATAGTGTCATTCTATTTAAGTGTCAATGGTTTGATAACAAGCATAATATGAAGGTTGATCCACGGTATGGGCTTATTAAAATCAAATATGGATCAAAAGCATATGTCAATGAGTCATTTGTGCTAGCTCAACAAGCAGTTCAAATTTATTATACTCCTTTCCCATCAAGGGAGAGAGGAAGAAAAGAATGGTGGGATGTATGCAAAATTAAGTTTCGAGCTATTTGTTATACACTCAAAGAAGAAGAAGAGCCTCATTTATCAGAATACTTTCAAGAGGATGAAATATCTGAAGTTTATCAATCTTTCATAGATGCAGAGTTGGATGCTCCAGGTTTTTTCCTATGTGATGGCCAACATGAGGAGGTAAATCATTTTGAGTTTGTTTTAAAGGTCAATCTTTTCCAAGAAGGAAAAGAAGAGGAAGAAAATAAAAAAGTAGAAGAAGAGGAAGAATTAGATGAAGAATCTGAAAGGTACCAAATATCTGAAGAGGCCAATAAGTAGTGCTCCTCACTTATGATAAACTTCTGAACCTCTGACTCCCTGTGCCACACCTCTAGCAAAGCACTCCTATGCCTCTCCTCATAAAGCTTCTATTCTAGCTTGGAGACTCTTCTTCAAAGCCCCACATCTCTTTTCTTGAACTTCTCTTCTAAGTCCAAGCACCTCTCACGAACTCAGAGTCGCTGCAACCTTCTAGTACCATTTTATTTCTTGCATTGCCTTAAATCATTTTAAATATTTATCTTGCATCATTCTAAATCATGCATTACCGCCCATAATTGTATAACTTATTTGTGAATTTATTTATTTTTATTTTTAGACATTATAGATTATATCTTTCAGAGATCGAAGCTATCACAGCCAAGGAGAGAGCTCTCGAGGAGAGGCCTCTCATGCTGCCAGCTCGCATGGTTCTACACCATACATACTATGCGGTAAACTCTAATACTTTAAATATTTTTTTTATATAATTTTATCTTTTATTATCTAATATAATATTCTTTATGATATCTTGATACTCAGATTCGGATGATATGAGGTCACCAGTGACCCCACAGTCATACAAAGCAGTGTCTGGCTCTTAGAGTTAGCAACGTGGTAGAGGATCTGCTAACTCATGATACTTTCAACTTGACTGGAGGATAGAGAGCTCATCCACATTCAAAACTGCTCGTAAGTACTATATTTTCACTAAATATATTTAAAATTTAGCCATTTTAGAGTCTAACATCTATTGTTCAAAATCAATTTTGCAGCATATTTAGAAAGCCTGGGGTGCCTCCTGTGGTTATTAGGATCATCCAATAATTAATGCCTGGGCCAGTGAATGAGTTCTCCAATTGGTCATTGGGAGCTCATGATGCAGTCTGAGAGATGTTCCTGATATGTCAAAGGTGTTTAATTTTTAAATTTATGGTAGCTTTATATTCTATTTATTAATACATACTTGTTTTTACTTGCAGGAGTACTACCGATTTGAGACTCCTCAGGATGAGAAGGCTATCTGTCGGATCTTTGAGGAGGTGGCCACACATAGGCTTTGGGATAAGCTATACAATCTTAGGCAGTCTGCTATACAGCACTCGAGTTTCGAGTCACCATCAGATTGGAAGTCTTATATAGATCATTGGATGCAGACTGAAATATATGGGAGGCCTCCTATGATCGATAGAGCACTGAAGAGTACTCTGGTAGGCGGTAGAGGGCATGATAGAACCAAACCGTCCAGCAGGATCCGATCAAGCACACCGGTGGCTCCATTGGCACACATGTTGTGGCCGATAGATTGATAAAAATTCTATACTTAAATTAATTTCACGTTGAATTGATCATATGTATATTTTAATTAGTTTAATTTTATTATTTATTTATTATAGACGTGGTAGCTGGGTCGTACATTAGGATAGCTGTAAATATGGGAGGCCATACTCCAATCTAGGAAGACTGATGGTTATTTAGATCCTAGATCTTGACAGATCATGGTAACAACTTAAAATATTATTTATTAAATTTTTATATATACTGATATATATGGACTAATAAAATTTTAAACTATATAGATGGATTATACGAAGTATCTCGTATCACGACATGGTGAGGATCCATCCTCTCAGCCCTTTCTTTACCTCGAGGGATGGCTCAGGGCCACTGAAGGGGTGAGTAAGAGTCAGATCATAGGATTTGGCCATAGCTTTGATTCTCTAGTAGCTCGATACTCTTTGACATCCTTCTCTCAGGCCTCGACAATCTAAAGGTAAGGTGATGCACATGTGGAGGAGGTCGTGCAGACACTTTGGAGCCAGCGACCTCAGAGCTTTCGAGATGTCGTCCGTGATACAATCATTAAATTTTTTGAGACCTATATCTGCGCGATCAGCTAGGCTCATTATCACAGCTATCATAGCAGGTAAGTCTATTAATTATTTTCTTTACTTATTTTAAATTTTTATATTTGAAAGCTTCATATGTTTAAGCTAGAGTTTGGGAGGAGGACCTAGGGATAAAATTTTAATCTAACCATTCAATCGATGAGTCGGAGGTGTCTATACCTCCGTATCATGAAATAAAATATATAAAAATAATCTATTCAAGAATCAAAGTAGTATATCGAAACATCCACCTCTGTATTGATATATATGCTTTTGTATTGAAATTTATTAATAATATTTTATTCTTTTGATCACAGAATGTTGAGATGTCTAGTTTTCATTCATCAACTATTAGAGAGGATGTACAGGAGTAGAAGAAGGATGAGGGGACGTACAGGAGTAGGAGAAGGATGAGGAGGACGATGAGGAGGATTCCACATGATTTTTTTTATATTTATATAATTTTAATATTTGTAAAGCAGTATAAATTTATAAAATTATATAATTTTTATTTTTAATATTATATAATTAATTTTATATTTATGATTGTGATAGATAATTGTTATTTTATTTATAATAGATTAAAAAAATATAATTACTTATTGTCAGATGTATGCTCTAGAAATCAATCTTGACTGATGCATACCTTTTTTTATGGCATGTTTTTATATTTGTCAGATAATTTTTATTACCAATCATATTGTATGTATCTATGATTTATCCTAAAAATTAATAAAGATGATTTTGTCTATTTTTAAAGTATTAAGAATTTGAGACATACATCATTAGTGATTAATTTCTAAATGCTCTCGATCCTAGGATCGTCACAGAGGATAGTGATCAATTTATTTAGATCGATACATGGATCATCTCCTTCAGGGTAGATGAGTTTGAGTCTGTGATGTAGGAACACTAGGGTGAAAGTACAGGTGTTTGTTAGAGAATAACTTATACTAAGCTGACCAATACGAAAAACAACTTGGATGTCTACTCACTCATCAGTGATTTTTTTGATGCTGTAATTATGTGACTTGTCTTTTAACTTGCAGTGTGCTGGCTACTCACAATGTGGCTACATAGTTTGACTATATATTTTCTTGATCCCTAGCCATTCGGTTCCTTCCTGTATATATTAGCTATTGTAAGTTCAGATTCGCTGTTTAGAGTAGGATGCACCTAGATAAATCTATCAATCTTAATAAAAAATGAGTAGTCCTATATGATTCACGAGACTGAGTTCAAAAAGTCTCTGGCCAGAGCAAATATGAATACTAAAAAAATTTTATTAAATTTACAGATAAACTCAAATCGAGCCAATCTAGTATATGACTGACGATGGGATTTGATGAGTTCTTCATGACCTCTGTCTAGTCAGCACTCATGATAGAGGGACTGTATTATATGATAAATGCATCTAGAAGTTTATTTTTTTATTCTATTGGGTTACCACTATATGCTACTAGATATCACTGATGGATCGTGAAAACTCACTAGCATCATTTTCGAATCAACGATCCTCATTGGGATGAGTTGGAATCATTCCAACCCATCAAAAAGAGTTTTGATGATACCGTGATGGAGATCATAGTATGTCTGAAAGAAATATGCCCTACAAGCCAATCAAAATTTGTATTTTGATGAATTTTTCTTTTAATCTTCCATACTCATGTAATTGGCACTTTAAGAATAAATAGAAGGCATTTATTTTTCATCATATGCTGCATCTTACATTTGTAATAAATATTATAAACTTGATAAATCAAAACAATGATTTTTAAGTTATGATGAGATCATACCTATGAGATCAAAAATTTTAAAATTTTAATTTAAAATATTTTTAGTCATACGAACATTGAGTAGGGGATCAATGTTCTGGATAGACTGGCACATCCTATGTATGCTCGATGATGAAAGTGTCTGATCTCATAAGCCACTTGTATGAGATACTAATATAAAGATATAAGTGCTCATTAGAGAATGAGTTCACTGAACTGATCTGTCTTAAGAAACATCTTATGAATCTTCTTATGTGTCAAAAGATATTTTCTTATAATGGGAGTTATGCATATAGTCCTTTGACCTGAGACTACCATTGAACCTTGTATACATAAATCTATATTTTGGTTCATACTCATTCATGACTTAGCCATGTATGGAATATTCTGGATGTGATAGATTATGTATGAAGATTGTGAGTAGGTCAATATGGAATCGATCACTTCTGGTAAGAGGAGATTGCATCCTACTTGCTCTAATCGACTGATGATTCAGGGAGTCTTTGATCAAAGCAGGATAAAAATTAAAATTTTTTTTTAATATTTTATTAATCAAATCATCATTATAAGATTAAGATAAATATGAATGTGATATTGAATTTGACATGTTTTCATATCCATAGTCATATTTAGGATGTAGGGTGATCGTAGGATCGAATTACATGGTAACTTACCACTGAAAGATATTTTTGATATTTTTATCAAAATTTTACTTTTGAATAGATATGATATATTACTAGATGTCAATCTTATCTTGTAAGTTTGATCAAATTAAAGAGTTTAATTCGATCACCAATTAGAAAGGGTTCTAATTGCTGAAATTGATTTAGCTCAATTGGTCCTAAATCGGTTAGATTGAATTCTAATCAAATCAGATCAACTTGCATCCAGACCTACTGCTGACTAGATGTGGAATCCAATGGGTCACACATAAAGAAAATTGATTAAGGGTCTAATTAGATTAGATCATGTTTGCAAGATGAATATGTTAGAATATGTTGCAAACCCTAACTCCTTATTTCGATTCAGATTTGAAATTGGTTCCGAATTAGGCTAATTAAATCCAATTAAACTCAAACCAAGTTTGGGTCTAACTTGGGTTGACACTTGGCTGGTTGAGCCATGGTATTGGTGCCACCTTCCTAGCATCCCACGTGCTAGAGATTCTCTCTCTGGTGCATGGTGTTTATTTTGTGTGCAAATAAGAGATTGGCGTCCCATGGGATGGGACGCCCCTTCCTAATAATTATCCACTTTTGTTCATGCTAAAAATGCTTGGGGCATGAGGTATTTTGGTCGATCATCTGATGAATTGGCTAAGTGGATAAAGATAAGAGTCAAATTTAAATTTGGTTCAAACCCTAGCTACACCCCAATCTATGCGCCATATAGAGTCCAATTTGTTTTGGTCTCTTAAATTGTTTCATGCTATTTTTTTCTCAAAATTTTTTCATGTATATCTCAGATTGGTGCCTCCCTTTTAGGTCCTTGGATGTCTATATTGCACTGATCAAGGGTGGAGAAGTGTGGCACCAATTGTGAAGTTGCCCGACCTCTCAAAAAAACACCGACGAATTAATTTTTAGGAGTCCTTCTGTGCGAAGCGACTCTTGAAAAAAAATTAGATGCTTCCACATGTTGGAGAGGACTTGGACTAGCATGATAAAGTAGGACCGACATGATATTGGGTGTGAGAAATTGCTTGGAAGGGCATGAGTTGAATGGATAAGCGTCCGGTCTCCAAGTATAAAAGGGGATGCATGTTAGGGAATTCATTCATCGAAAAATCCTAATCTCTTCTTTCTTACACAAGTCTTCCCTCTTGTCTAATTATTCCCTTCCTTCCCTTGTTAGGACAAGTCTTAAAATAGTAAGAATAAGTCCGATTTTAGGACAAGGGCCTAGGAAGAGATTTAAGGAAGATAAGGAGACAAGAAAGATAGAGATAGGAAGGCTAAGAGGAGAGGAAGGAAGCCCAAGGATTCTACTGTTCGAAAAAATTCTTGGAGAAAGAATTTTAAGGAAAGAACCAGATTAAGGAGCTTATGTCTTGATCAAGATCTCGTGTGGATCACTATTAGAGGGCGAACACATAGGTGCCTGGTGGAAGTTCTATCAAAATTTGGATATAGCACCGCAGGTATTTTTCTATACCTCCTAATATGTTATAAAAATATTTCATATGATTGTTAGTTATCAAGAAGGTCCTAGTTTAGGATTTAATATTTAGAATTTCTTAGTTTAAATTTTTAAAATCCATGCTTCTACTATACCATCATAATCCTATATTGTTCACTATCAGAAAGAATAGAACCTAAGGAGTCACACACAAAAAGAGCATATCTTGAGCAATAGCCTGGATTATATTTGAATTATCAATTAGATTGATGGTTTGAATTTTAAAAATAACTAGTTTATAAGGGTTACAAATATAGCAACTGCTAATTGTTAGCAAGAGAATGTAATTGCAAGTATTGCAATTTAATTGGGCCTGATTAAATTATGGATCAAGTTCTAATTAACTTAAATTAGATTTAATTTAATTAAACTTAATTTAATTTAATGTTAATTAGGTTCAATAATCCAAATCAGATTTGGATTTCAATCCTGATTGGATCAGGTTTGACAGTCTTTCAAATTTAATTCGATTCGAACTTAATTTAAACTTGATTTAGACCCAGTTTGAACCAAATTGATCCTAACCACCTGAGCCAGGTTCCCTAGTCTTCTCTCTCTACTTGGCTGATCAGAAGTAGGAAGGAGCGATGGTTTTCTCCACTCTTCTCTTGGCATGCGTGCAAAAGGAGATTTGGTGCCCCACTTCTCTAAGACTCCTACTTGATCAAGATTTGTTTCTAAATTTGATTTGTTTCAGATCTTATTAGAAAAAGGAGTTTGTTATGTCATGGAACATCTTATTTTGTGCAATAAAATAAGGAGAGGAAAAAGGGCATGCAGTTTTTTATTTTCTACCTTGCCTTTAATCACAACTCAACACCCCTTCCTCCTCATAATCTCCACACTCCATATTATGATCAGATTAGATTTGATCCTTTTCTGGTTGAGGCATGGAATAGGATGAGAGTTGGGGTTTTGTGCAACAAAATAAAAGCGGGTGCGGTTTGTGCGTGCGTGAGGTTCCTTGGAGTGTTTCTTCCTTGCCGCCTCATCCCATCTCAATGCCCTCCTTTCCTCCCTACATCCTCCACGCCCCATGATTTGATGAGATCAGATATAAGAGAGACTAAAGAGAGGAAGAGAAGAAGAAAGGTTGTTCTTATCTTCGTGGTGGTTCGGTTTAGATCTCATCCAATCTATGCAAAAAGGTTCACACAGCATTCATCTTCTTCGAGATCTAGAAGAGAAGATCCAGATCCAAAGCTAAGGAGCAAGATCTCCAAGGTGCTACCACACCGGTGATCTTGATACTTCAATTAGATATCTTTATATGGATACCAACAGAGATCGGATGCTTATGCGGCTACGACTAAAATCCTAGACATCCGTAGGATCCGAAGGTATGAAGATCAGATCTATGATTTTTCATTACTAACCTTTTGTTTTGATTTTAGATTTCAGAGTTTGTAACATTTTTGTGTCAAGATCTGATGCATGATTTTCAGATTTGATCTAGTATATTTTTAAATTAAAAATATTTTAATTTAATTTACTTTCTCTGTATATAAATTATTTATAAAATATTTTAAACTACATGCATAAAACCACCACACTTTCTAATAGTGGTATCAAAGCCAGTTTCTAATATAAACATGAAACCATTCATATCTAAAATCTGATTTGCAAAAATCAGATCTAAAGATTGGTTAATGGTTGACATCATTTTGACAAATCATTGTCTGAGAATGATGTAGAACTTTAGTTAATGGTAGATCTGAAAATTTCTGCATGTTGTAATATGATTACAAGATTATTTTGGATCTAAAATTATTTCAGATCTGAAATAAATCATGAGTATTTTAGATCTAAAATTAGTTTCAGATGTGAAATTAGTTTCAGATCTGAATATGCTAATTAAGATTTAATTTGGATCTAGTATAGTTGCTGAAATTATTTCATATATGCGATATATGATTGCATGCATAGATTTAAATTATTGTTCAAATGTGTGACATGTGAAAGATAATTAGATCTAAATTTTAATTGATTATATATGTGATATGTTAGATTAATCTCTTAGTAGCCTAGTAATCGAATTGGGATAATTACCATGACCGTCCGATCATAAGAGATAAAAGGGATTAATGTCCTTCTCTTGCCCATTCGATGGATTCTCTTATGATGTGTAGGGTTGCCACTTGTGATGTTTTCCATGAAGAAGAACATCGAACGAAAAATTATATTCGATATATGTTTTAGATTTAGATCTTTTTATGCATGTATCAAGATATATGTTTTAGATCAAAAATGATGTATATGATACATAGTTTTTGACACATGATCTAAAACTTAAATTTCTGCAAAACCCTATATGAAAACCCTAGGATTTGTTTGCATGAAACTATGAGACTGTGGCTGGCACGTCTGTGGAGTCGACTCAGTTCTTATTTGGATCAACTCAAGTGTTTGGCGAGTCGACTCATTTTTATCGGAATCGACTCAAGACCCTTGCAAGTTGGCTCGTTTGTAGATGAGCCGACTCAATTCTACAGGCCATGGTCTATAGATTTCTATTTGTCACAAATTAGTTGACTCAGTCTCAGTGTTGAGCCGACTCATTATGATGAGTCGACTCGAGGTCCAGGATGAGTTGACTCAATTCTACAAATAGTAAATTATATGAGCTATAATTTAAATTAGTTTAGATTAAAAATTATTTTGACATCTAAACTAAATCCATGTTCATAATATACTTAATTGAGAATTAAGAGTTACAATTAAAAGATCTAAAATTATTGTTGGGTATAAAATACCCACAGCCGAAGTCCTCAGCAGAATCTGCTCAAGTAGACTCCGTCCGGACTCCTACGGGAGCCGGGCTCCGTCCTCAACATCAGCTACCGGTAAGCCTTGTCCGGACTCCTACGGGAGCCAGACTTCGCCTTTAACTTTAATTGCAGGAAGACTCCGCCCGGACTTCTACGGGAGCCGGGCTTCGTCCTCGACTCCAACGGCTGCAGACAGACTTCGTCCAGACTCCTACAGGAGCCAGACTCGGCCAACAACTTCAACTGCAAGTAGACTCCGCCCGGACTCCTACGGGAGCCGGGCTCCGTCCTCAACATCAGCTGCCGGTAAGCCTTGTCCGGACTCCTACGGGAGCCGGATTTTGCCTTTAACTTTAATTGCAGGAAGACTCCGCCCGGACTCCTACGGGAGCCGAGCTTCGTCCTCGACTCCAACGGCTGCAGACAGACTTCGTCCGGACTCCTACGGGAGCCGGACTCCGCCAACAACTTCAACTACAAGTAGACTCCGCTCGGACTCCTACGGGAGCCGGGCTCCGTCCTCAACATCAGCTGCCGGTAAGCCTTGTCCGGACTCCTACGGGAGCCGGATTTCGCCTTTAACTTTAATTGCAGGAAGACTCCGCCCGGACTCCTACGGGAGCCGGGCTTCGTCCTCGACTCCAACGGCTGCAGACAGACTTCGTCTGGACTCCCACAGGAGCTGGACTCCGCCAGCAACTTCAACCGCAAGTAGACTCCACCCGGACTCCTACGGGAGCCGGGCTCTACCCTCAACATCAGCTGCCGATAAGCCTTGTCCGGACTCCTACAGGAGCCGGACTTCGCCTTTAACTTTAATTGCAGGAAGACTCCGCCCGGACTTCTACAGGAGCCGGGCTTCATCCTCGACTCCAACGGCTGCAGACAGACTTCGTCCGGACTCCTACGGGAGCCAGACTCCACCAACAACTTCAACTGCAGGTAGACCTCGCCCAAACTCCTACGGATACCGGACCTCACTACCGACTCCAACCGAACTTCGGCCGACAAGTCTGGACCCCCTGGTAGGCCACAGTAACGGCCACGATTCTGCCCCACTCCCTACGGTGGGCCCTACGCGGCTCCATTACTCCCTGGCAGGCCACAGTAACGGACAACATTGCTCCACTCCCCGCGGTGGATCCTGTGCGATCCCACCACTCCATGATGAGTCACGACAGCGAACATCGCTCCACTCCCCGTAACTGACTCCACGTGGCACACCCTGGTGTTAGCCACTGGTCCACTCCACTACTCTTCGCAGCAAACTCCGCCTGACCCTGGGCAGCTCACTGCCAGACGGTTACGGATGTCGCTATCAGACTACTGCCCCCTCCGCCTATAAAAGGGGACCCCAGATACGTTATTCTATAAGCTTTCATCTTTCATCTAAAAACTCTGCTAAATTCTCCGTTCGAGCGCTCCATTCTTGTTGAGGCAGAGAACTGACTTGAGCGTCGGAGGGTCTTGCCGGAGCAATCCCACCTCCGGTTTAGACTTCCTTTGCAGGTCCCGGCAGCGACCGTGACTTCTCCGACTCCAGCTTCTCCGGTGCAAGCAGATTTATGCACCAACAGGATTGGCGCTAGAGGAAGGGGCTGTGCCTTCGCAGTACCCTTGTTCTTAAAGGAGCGCTCAATTGATCCACCTCCGGTCATCTTATCCGGCACCCACTCCTCCTTTCGTACAACTACCTCCAGCTATGGTCGCCGACAAGGAGCGGCCGGACGATCGGCCTCTACGGATCTCGTCAACACCATTTCGAGGGGATCCCAGCGGGAGGCAACCAACATACCAGCTGTATCCCCCAAGCGGCAAAAAGTTGAAGAACCCATAACCTTTACCGAAGAAGACACCCAGGGAGTCCAATTCCCTCATAAAGATGTGGTCGTAGTTTCTTTGAATATAGCAAATTACGATGTTCATCGCATTCTTGTCGACAACGGAAGTTCGGCCGACATCTTGTTCTACGATGCCTTTTCAAGAATGTCTGCTCTTAGCGATCATCTGAGGCCGATTTGCTCCCCCCTGGTGGGGTTTACCGGTGATGCCGTTCCGACGGAAGGAATGATAGCTTTGATTGTGACCGCGGGTCAATATCCAAAGCAATCCAGGGCTCTGGTGAATTTCTTGGTGGTGAAGGCGCCGTCCGCCTACAATGCAATCCTTGGCCGATCCGGCCTCAATGCCCTCCGAGCGTCGTTTCGACCTACCATTTGAAGTTGAAGTTCCCCACCAACCAGGGGATCGAAGAGGTCCGGGGAGACCAGGCCCTGGCCAAACACTGCTACAACATCGCTTTGCAAAGAAGCGATCAGGCTGACCCCTGTCCCGTCGATGGACTAGATGCTCGCGATGACCTCACCGAAGAAAGGGGCGGCCCAATCGAAGATCTGGTACCAATCCCTTTGAATGATGGGAACGCGGAGCATATGGCGCTAATCGGCTCCAACCTGGGGGAGGAGGTGCGGACGCGTCTTATTGACTTTCTACGGAGGAATGCGGACGTTTTCGCTTGGGTTCCAGCAGACATGCCGGGGATTGACATAGAAGTCATGGAGCATCATCTGGCCGTCGATCCAAAGCATCGACCGACGAAAGAAAAAATCCAGAGTCATGCCCCGGAGAGGCAGAAGGCGATAGCCGAGGAAGTGGATAAGCTCCTCAAGGCTGGATTCATTAAGGAAGTCAATTATCCTGATTGGATTTTCAATGTTGTTCTGGTCAAAAAAGCAAACGGCAAGTAGAGGATGTGCATAGACTTCAAAAATCTGAATAAGGCTTATCCAAAGGATAGCTACCCCCTTCTCAGAATCGACCAACTGGTGGACGCGACCTCAGGCCATGAGCTCCTCACCTTTATGGATGCGTTCTCCGGCTATAATCAAATTAGAATGGCGTCTGAAGATGAAGAAAAGACAGCTTTCATCACTAATCACGGCCTCTACTGTTACAGGGTCATGCCTTTCGGCCTCAAGAATGCGGGCGCAACCTACCAACGGTTGGTGAACAAAATCTTTAAAGAGCAGATCGGCCGAAACATGGAGGTCTATGTGGACGATATGCTCGTAAAAAGCAAGTCTTCCAAAAATCATATCGCCGACCTCGAGGAGACCTTTGATGCTCGTCGAAAGTATAAAATGAAGCTGAACCCAACTAAATATGCTTTCAGAGTAACTTCAGGGAAGTTCCTGGGCTTCATGGTATCGGGGTGCGGGATTGAAGCCAATCCAGAGAAAATTCGCGCCATCCAGGAGATGACCGCCCCAAAGTCGATCAAAGAGGTTCAGTTCCTCACAGGGAGGATAGCGGCTCTTAATCACTTCGTCGCAAGGTCGGCCGAATGGTGCTTGCCCTTCTTTCAAACCCTCAAGCAGTCGAAGAACTTCTGCTGGACCTCTGAGTGCCAACAGGCGTTCGATGAGTTAAGGAGTTACCTTAGCTCACCCCCGCTGTTGGCAAAGCCTGAACCTGGGGAGGAACTATTTTTATACCTAGCGGTCTCTCCCATGGCCCTCGCAGCCGTCCTTATCAAAGAAGAAGCGAAAGTCCAGCAACCAGTCTACTACATTAGCCGCATGCTGAGGGATGTCGAGACCAGGTACACCAAATTAAAAAAACTGACCTACACCTTGTTGATTGCAGCTCGGAGGCTCCGACCCTACTTTCAAGGGCACACCGTGATGCTGCTCACCGATCAACCGATCAAGACGGTTTTACACCGGGCTGACACCTCCGAAAGAATAGCAAAATGGGCAATCGAGCTCACGAAATTCGACATCAACTATAGACCTAGACCAGCAGTAAAGGCCCAAATACTGGCAGATTTCATAGTAGAGTGCACCATCCCAGAAGAGGTCGAACCTGAGCAAAGCAAAGTTGATGACCTGAAGTCTTAACCGAACTCCCCCAACGAAGAGGCCAATCCCTCCGATCGCTTTTGGCCCGTAATGGAGATCGACCACGAGCCCAGTTGGGTCGACCCGCTGATAACCTATCTTAAGGATGGAGTTCTCCCCCAGGACGCGAAGGAGGCTCGGAAGCTCCAAAATCAAGCCTCCCGGTACATCCTTTATGAGGGTAAATTCTACAAAAGATCATACTCCTTGCCCCTCTTGAAATGTCTCCGACCCTCGGAAGCTGACTACGCCTTGTGGGAAGTACACGAGGGGATTTGCGAAAACCATTTGGGGGCTAGATCTTTATCCCACAAGCTGCTCCGCCAGGGATATTACTGGCCAATGATACATCGTGATTCAATTGAATATGTCAAAAAGTGTGATCGATGCCAGAGGTACGCCAACATCCAGAGACAGCCCACCATCGAACTCACACCCTTGAGTGCCCCATGGCCTTTTGCACAATGGGGGATGGATATCCTTGGCCCTTTTCCCATGGCATTTGGGCAAAGGAAGTTCCTCCTCGTAGCGATCGACTACTTTACCAAATGGGTTGAAGCCGAACCACTAGCAAAGATCACGGAAGCAAAAGTTCAAGATTTCGTCTGGAAATTGATCGTGTGTAGGTTCGGTCTGCCTAGAACCCTAATCACTGATAATAGACTACAATTTATGAGGGCAAAATTCTTCAAATTCTGTGAAGATCTAAATATCTCCCATAACTTCACATCAGTAGCCCATCCCCAGATGAACGGCGAAGCTGAGGTGACCAACAGAACCCTTCTGCAGGGGATTAAGACAAGGCTTGAAAAAGCAAAGGGAACTTGGGTGGATGAGCTTTATCATGTGCTATGGGCGTATCGAACTACCCAAAGGTTACCTACAGGGGAGACCCCCTTTGCTTTAGCCTTCGGTACGGAAGCCGTCATCCCCATCGAGCTTAAACTCTCGTCGGCACGAGTCGTGGCATTCGACGAGCATCAAAATTCACAAAGTCTTAGAGCCAACCTCGACCTGCTGGAAGAAAGATGGGAGATCGCTCAGGTTCGAATGGCAGCCTACAGACAGAAAGTTGCTCGATACTACAACGCCCGAGTCAAGAACAAAGCCTTTAAAGCAGGAGATCTAGTACTTCGACGAGCTGCTGTCTCGCAACCTCAGGACCGGGGGAAACTCGCCCCAAACTGGGAAGGACCGTATGAAGTCAAAGAAGTAGTCCGACCAGGAACTTATTATCTTAAGGAACTCAGAGGAGCCGACCTCCCACGATCGTGGAACTCGGAAAACTTACGGGTGTACTACCAATAACTTCATTTTAATTGAAAGTTGCATACCTGCATGTCTTTAAACAATTCACACAAACCGTGTCAGAAGCGAAAGGGAAACGTCATCCCGATAAAGTCGAAGGCCCGGTTCCATTTAGACCAGATGGGGGGAGAGGCCCTACAACGCCCATATGAGCCCCCACAGCCCTGTTAGGGACAGGAGGAGAACCTCGCCCTAACTTGAGCAAAGTCGAAGGCTCGATTCCATTTAGACCGGATGGGGGGAGAGGCCCTACAACGCCCATATGAGCCCCCACAGCCCTGTTAGGGACAGGAGGAGAACCTCGCCCTAACTTGAGCAAAGTCGAAGGCCCGGTTCCATTTAGATCGGATGGGGGGAGAGGCCCTACAACACCCATATGAGCCCCCACAGCCCTGTTAGGGACAGGAGGAGAACCTTGCCCTAACTTGAGCAAAGTCGAAGGCCCAGTTCTATTTAGACCGGATGGGGGGAGAGGCCTTACAACGCCCATATGAGCCCCCACAGCCCTGTTAGGGACAGGAGGAGAACCTCGCCCTAACTTGAGCAAAGTAGAAGGCCCGGTTCCATTTAGACCGGAAGTAGGGAGACTGGTGTTGGGTATAAAATACCCACAGCTGAAGTCCTCAGCAGAATCTGCTCAAGTAGACTCCGCCCGGACTCCTACGGGAGCCGGGCTCCGTCCTCAACATCAGCTGTCGGTAAGCCTTGTCCGGACTCCTACGGGAGCCGGACTTCGCCTTTAACTTTAATTGCAGGAAGACTCCGCCCAGACTCCTACGGGAGCCGGACTTCGTCCTCGACTCCAACGGCTGCAGATAGACTTCGTCCGGACTCCTACGGGAGCCGAACTCCGCCAACAACTTCAACTGCAAGTAGACTCCGCCCGGACTCCTACGGGAGCCGGGCTCCGTCCTCAACATCAGCTGTCGGTAAGCCTTGTCCGGACTCCTACGGGAGCCAGACTTCGCCTTTAACTTTAATTGCAGGAAGACTCCGCCCAGACTTCTACGGGAGCCGGGCTTCATCCTCGACTCCAACGGCTGCAGACAGACTTCGTCCGGACTCCTACGGGAGCCGGACTCCGCCGACAACTTCAACCGCAAATAAACTCCGCCCGGACTCTTAAGGGAGCCGAACTTCGCATCTGATTTTGATTGCAAGGAACTCCGCCCAGACTCCTACGGGAGCCGGGCTCCGCCCGTGACTCCAATCACAGGAGGGTTCCATCCGGACTCCCACGGGAGCCGAACTTCGCCTTGACTTCAGCGAAGAAAAACTCCAAGCGAAAAGGAAGAAGGAAGGCAACGGACTATGACAGCTACGATTGGAAAACGGACAGCGATCGAGGTACAAAAAACTCTGTCACCGCAAGGACTGGGGCTCCCACAGGGAGTCCCAGCTTTTGAGGAAGTTTTCGATACAAAACAGGACAACCTACTTAAGGTGACAGAAGCTCGGATCTCCGAACTCAAGCCCTAGGAGGGACCCCAGGCCCGATTGGCCCCAAGCAAGCCTGCAGCCATTGACAGGAAAATGACAACCAAGTATCTTTGAATGGCGTAAAAGTCGAAAAGGAGCTCGGCAAATAATAATCCAACATGAATAAAAGAGATCGTCGACGACCTTGGGACAACGTGAAAAAGAAAAGAAGAAAAGAAGGAAGAGAGAAGAAAGAAGAATAAAGAAGTTCGACAGACGACTACTCGATACAAGATGCAGACGAGGTAACAAAATCTCCTTTTTATTTTTCAACTGACAGGATGTACGTTACAAGACCCGGTGGGCCAGAAAAAAAAATGTATACATCATTGCAAGTCTCACGAACAAGGTTTGGAAAGGATGCACCGGAGGCCGCTTCAAGCTGCAAACTTCTCTTCCCATTTCTGTCCTTCCCAGCCGCGTCGTCCAGTACGTGTGATGGGCTCATCGGCTTTCACCCCGCCTTGTTTCGCTCCACCTCCGAAGTCCCAACCTCAGGGGGAAAAGGATGGGATAGATTCCCGGGGACGGTAAGGGCAACGGCAGCGGCGACGAAGACCTGTTTCAAGAAGAACTGGAATCACCCTGGGGGCAATGGTGGCGCCAGAAATATGCGTCATCACCGAATACTCCGTGGTAGCCGCCGTCCAAAATGCTCCGGCAAGGTCAGCATGCGCTACTTCCACCGCCTTCGCAACAAGTTTTAATGCCCCACCATCGACGTCGACCGCTTCTGGTCCCTCGGCCCCGACGGCATCAAGGATCCCGCCACAGCTTGTGACGATAGCTCTGCCCTCTTGACCGGTATCACCCCACCTTGCTACTCTGAAATCCTCGAGCAGAATACCTTTACCGACGGCCCCCGTTATTAAACCCCTGTTGTTGAAGGAATTCTTCCTTATGCCCCCTTTGAAATGACGGGGATCCTCAGCGGCCACCTGATGACCGGCGAACTCACCGGCCGCTGTTCTCCTCCTCGCCTTCCTCCAGGCCCTATACATCCCTTCGAGGATGGCCTCCGGAGTGGAGGGCATGACGTGGGAACCCCTTAGAGAAGAATCGAGGGGCTGAAGACAGCGAGGGCTGGTGCGGAGGAAGTGGCTGAGTAGTTGGGCTCTCAGATGAAAGAAAGATGCTGTCCTTTCGGCAGGATGGAGCCCCGAAGGAAGAGTAGGGGGTTTAAATAGCCAGCGGATCTTAGCACAGTTATGGCGGCGGGTGTCCCTAGGCCAACTGGTGCATGCCACGTGTCCCACTCGCCGCTATCGAGGATTGACTGTTCGCAAATTTCTGTAGCGCAACGCTTGGGATCACGTTTCGGCGGGAATTCTGAAAAGACTCTTCAGGTCGCCCCGATCCGAAAAGACTCCAGCACGCGCACATTTAATGCCAAAATATCTGGGGGCGGCAGTGCGCAGGATTCGAGAGGACGATTTTGGCTGTGCCCATCTCTCTCTGTACTTTCTTCGTTCGAAATTCAAACTTGAAAGTAGGGGGACTGGTGTTGGGTATAAAATACCCACAACCGAAGTCCTCAGCAGAATCTACTCAAGTAGACTCCGCCCGGACTCCTACGGGAGCCGGGCTCCGTCCTCAACATCAGCTGCCGGTAAGCCTTGTCCGGACTCCTACGGGAGCCGGACTTCGCCTTTAACTTTAATTGCAGGAAGACTCCGCCCGGACTCCTACGAGAGCCGGGCTTCATCCTCGACTCCAACGGCTGCAGACAGACTTCGTCCGGACTCCTACGGGAGCCAGACTCCACCAACAACTTCAACTGCAAGCAGACTCCGCCCGGACTCCTACGGGAGCCGGGCTCCATCTTCAACATCAGCTGCCGGTAAGCCTTGTCTGGACTCCTACGGGAACCGGATTTCGCCTTTAACTTTAATTGCAGGAAGACTCCGCCCGGACTCCTATGGGAGCCGGGCTTCGTCCTCGACTCCAACGGCTGCAGACAGACTTCGTCCAAACTCCTATGGGAGCCGGACTCCGCCAACAACTTCAACTGCAAGTATACTCCTCCCGGACTCCTACGGGAGCCGGGCTCCATCCTCAACATCAGCTGTCGGTAAGCCTTGTCCGGACTCCTACGGGAGTCGGATTTCGCCTTTAACTTTAATTGCAGGAAGACTCCGCCCGAACTCCTACGGGAGCCGGGCTTCATCCTCGACTCCAACAGCTGCAGACAGACTTCGTCCGGACTCCCACGAGAGCCAAACTCTGCCAGCAACTTCAACCGCAAGTAGACTCCGCCCGGACTCCTACGGGAGCCGGGCTCCGCCCTCAACATCAGCTGCCGATAAGCCTTGTCCGGACTCCTACGGGAGCTGGATTTTTCCTTTAACTTTAATTGCAGGAAGACTCCGTTCGGACTCCTACGGGAGCCGGGCTTCATCCTCGACTCCAACGGCTACAGACAGACTTCGTCCGGACTCCTACGGGAGCCAGACTCCACCAACAACTTCAACTGCAGGTAGACCTCGCCCAAACTCCTACGGATATCGGACCTCACTACCGACTCCAACCGAACTTCGGCCGACAAGTCTGGACGCCCTGGCAGGCCATAGTAACGGTCACGATTCTGCCCCACTCCCTGCGGCGGGCCCTACGTGGCTCCATTACTCCCTGGCAGGCCACAGTAACGGACAACACTGCTCCACTCCCCGCGGCGGATCCTGTGCGATCCCACCACTCCATGACGAGTTACGACAGCGAACGTCGCTCCACTCCCCGTAACTGACTCCACGTGGCACACCCCGGTGTTAGCCATGGGTCCACTCCACTACTCTTCGTAGCAAACTCCGCCTGACCCTGGGCAGCTCACTGCCAGACGGTTACGGATGTCGCTATCAGACTACTGCCCCTCCGCCTATAAAAGGGGACCCCAGATACGTTATTCTATAAGCTTTCATCTTTCATCTAAAAACTCTGCTAAATTCTTCGTTCGAGCGCTTCATTCTTGTTGAGGCAGAGAATTGACTTGAGCGTCGGAGGGTCTTGCCAGAGCAACCCCACCTCCGGTTTAGACTTCCTTTGCAGGTCCCGGCGGCGACCGCGACTTCCCCGACTCCAGCTTCTCCAGCGCAAGCAGATTTTTGCACCAACAATTATGAATTTAAAATCTAAATTTCATTGCATAAAATATGCGATTTGGGTTTGGGTGAAGTAAATTAGGTTTAAAAACTAAACAACAACTAGGGTCATTGATTAGATCAGGTTAGAATCTTTTCTGATTTTGAGCAGTTCATCGAACTTAATCAAAAGTTGATGGGTATTAGGTCAAAGGGGCTCAAAATTGAGTTTAGTTGTAGCTGGTCAAATCGATTCACATGTGATGTGGATTGATTAAATCAAGACTAAATTTGACTCAATGGTTTGAGCTCGGGTCAATAGGTTAACTTGATTGATTCTAATCAATCAATTTGGTGTCTAAGGTAAGTCTTAGATGGTGGTTCTTTAATTGATTATGTTGTCTGATCTGATTAATTCATTGGTGTCTAAGGAAAGCAATGAGGGGACCCCCACTCATCTCACTTATCTAGCCATTTTGGAATATTATGTTTTGTATTAGGTTACTTGTTAACTCGAGTTCACCCATACCGATTAAGTTGGTCAGACATGAGATGTGCTGTCCTGAACTAGATTAATCATCTACATTAGATGTATGTGACTATTAGAAGAGATCTGAATCTAAATCTTCTCACTAAATATTAAATCTTCCAGTCTTCCACCATTATAGAGATACAGGTGTCTTTTCTGGCATTGATCGTTCTCAGCTGGTTACAGTGGTTCAGTTGCATTGAAAAGGCATAATCACTCTATTGGCATTAGATGTCCCGAGGCAAAGATGGGATTGGGCCCAATAATTGTTAGGTCAGGGACCCAATGATGGCTTTGCACCCACTGATGAATAGTGGATTGGGCTTAACTAAAGAGCGTGATCGATAACTATTAGGTGAACCCACATAACTTAGAGATCAAATCGCTGCAACATGCTTAGACAAGCATCTAGATATAGAGTTGTCCATGCATTGGTGAACATATCACCAATAACTGTTAGATGAGGTGCCGTACATCGGTGGAACTGCAGCATCCACTAAAAGTCCAATTATCGTGTTATGATTTTTGTTTCTCCACTCGAGGAGTGTGAGAGACTCAAAAAATTAGTGAGAGCCATTATCTATTTTTAAAATTTTTAGAACAAATATTTACAATTACAATCATCTAATTAGAATTTTTACTCTCTGTGGTTAATTATCTTAGCTTTCAACCCTCTAACTTAAGTTCTAGATATCAACCAATTAACTAAAATCTACTACATATCCTGGCTCAGAAACTTAAAAATTATTCTTAGCTTTTGGAAAATTAAGTCATATTCTTGATCAAATTATCCCTATGTTATCAGCCTATCCAATTCATAGTCAATGAGCTATACTTGATAAATAGTTGGATAATGACAATAAGATTAGGTGCTATAAATTGGAGTCGATGGTTGATGAACTCCAACGGATGCATAAAGACATGTATATTGCCAACAAGATGCTGATTCATCTGCAACAGTTGTGAGGTGAGCAGAATTACATAGTGCATAAGATACATGATGCGTAGTTTGTCTATGATCATTATTTGACAATGATCGAGGACATTGAGGAGCTTGCGAAGCTCGACATGACCATGTACAAGGACTTACTAATAGATTTGATCCTACAATCTCTAATTCATATGGATAGTTTGTGAAATTATTATATGAACCTTAACTGAATTGGTCAATATATTGGTAACTAAGAGATCTTGAAAAGTTCAAAAGTACATACCTAGAAATCTTAAAGAAACAAAGACACGACTTTGGAAGGCATATTAGAATTGCTCAAAATTGATCTTATAATTTTTTCTTTTCTCAATTGAGTATTAGACTCTAGTACCTATTTATGCACTTTACTATAGGATCTAAGGGAAGCAAAAGGATTGAGAAAAGGTGAAGTGACTCTTTTAAGTCGGTAATGGTGCAAGAGTTACACTATGGTTAAGGACACTTAACCTCTGCGACTATCATTTTGGATTCAGTTATTAGAGACAGTCTCTATCATTTTATGGTGATACATCTGTGAACTTATTTAAGCAAATAGTGAATGCCATTGAATTTGAGAAATTCAGAAATCAAATAAACCTGAAGTATATAGGTGGTTATTTAGGCTAGGTCATATAAGAGAATAAGTGATTTATTGACTGGAGAAAAATGGACTTTTGGGTTGATTGACTATTGGGTCATATCTAGTCCATGAATCATCTCTTTAAGGATTAATGATTAAGCTGCCCTTTGTGGGATAAAGAGATAGAACTACTGAGATACTTGCCCTAATACACATTTGATATGTGTGGACCATTTGATTAGCCAGACGAAGGAGGTTATCTTTACTTTATTATCTTTACTGATGATCAGTCATAGTATAGGTATGTGTATAAGATACAAATATGAAGCTTTTGAAAGATTCAAAAAAATTAAATATGAAGTAGAGAAGCAAATTGAAAAAATTATAAAGGTATTTCGATCAGATCGATGATGCAATATCAAATAAAAAATTTTACGATTATCTCAAAAAAATAGCATAGTTTCATGATGGAATCTTCCTTGTACACCTCAGCTCAACAAGGTATCTATGAGAAGGAATGACACTATATAAGATATGGTCCAGACCATCATGAACATCACTGATTTAATCTTTGTTTCTTTAGGGACAAGCTTTAATTTTTAAAGTTTAAATTAGATTTCCTCTAAAGTTGGTTCTACCACACCATATGAGATATGGTATGGCGGACAAGTTAAAGGATAGGTCTGTGAGAGCTCGTTTATGGGATGTCCTAAAAGGTTTGGGATGCCACTTTCTATTCCCATTGGTTCATAATATGATTGTAAGTAATCATACTATTTTCTTAAAAACTATGAGAGGATAAATTCAAAGAGAGTCTCTGAAGTGCAATGAGATATAGGACCTATAGAACTTATTCATGATGAGTCAGTACATGTAGTACTTTCTTCACCTCATGGATTTAGTAGGATATCCCAACCTTCTAAAGGTACTTGATATTCTTACAGAAGATCCAAAGAAAGTGTTTCTCATGGGAGATGGAGAAAATAGAGATGATCCCAAAATCTACAATGAGGCGATGTTGGACATCTACCTCGAGAAATAGATGTGCAGATAGCCCTTCTAAATGGATATCTTGGAAAGATATCTATATGAAGTGGACTATGGATTTCACTTTCAGTGATGGATATCACACTGTGAAGATCCATTTATAGATTTAAGTAAATATTTAGGAGTTGGAATAGATATTTCAATGATGTGATCAAATTGTTTGATTTCATCATAAATGAAGAAGGATCATATGTTAACATGAAGGTCAGTGGAAGTCTCATGCTGACATCGGTTAAAGTATGGTTGCATATAGAATTTCATTAAAGATCTAGTACAAACATCTTATATTCTGAGAATAAAGGTCTACAGAGATAGATCTAAAAGAATGTTTGGATTTACACAAGATAAGTGTTAAAATTTCATGTTGGGGCATGCATGTGTATTTCAAAATTTTTTTTCTAAACAATACGATAAAATAAAAAATTAAAATATTTTTTAATCTAAATCATGTATGTATAAAAATATAGAATATAAGGATCTACTTCATATACTGAAATTAAACTCATACTAAATTTTATGCTGAAATTAAATATGTAATCGAAGCATATACCTGTTTCATAATTTTTTTTTTCGAATCTAGATCTGGAAGAGAGGAGGTTTTCCCTTAGCTGTGCAAATACTCAACCTCTATAGGTATCCACTCAGGATCAGTCTGGAATAGCTTTCTTTGGTGTTGATCTTTCTTCTCTAAGAATGATCACCCTGCGAATCTGAACGAAGTTTGGATCGTGATCAATTTTTTGATCTTTTTCTTGATCTTTTTCTTCTCTTTTACTCTTGCTCTTCTTCTCTTGATTATGTAACAACCAAGGTTTGAAAACTAGCAAGCAAAAGGTAGGATACCCAAGCTCTTTTGGGCGTGAAGATGGAGGACACCCAACCTTTGGACATTGGAGCTAGAAAGGAGAAGAGAGGGAGAAGCATGGGGACTCCTGGAAGGTGTGGGGGCTGCTAGAAATCTAATTATAAGAGCCTTAGAGAAGGTCACTTTAAATAGAGAAAAGGTTTGAATCCTATTCAAAACTAAATAGCCTCTTAATACAAGTCCTACTTGCATTAGAAATTCTTATTGCCTTAGTTATTTGACCCCCTATAGGAGATCTATTAGGTGCCAACTATTAGAGCCTTTGCACCCACTTTCTCACAAGCCACATGGGGCCTAGAGGATACCCCATGCTGGTCCTTCACACCCTCTTTTAAGTGGGCACGCTCAACTTGATCAAATCAAGTGGCGCCCTATGCAAACAATCAAGATAATTGTTCAAGGATTTGAACCCTTAATGCATTTGATCCAAAATCTTAGGCACCCAACAATTAGAGCTCAATGAATCTAATTTATTTAGATTATTAGCAGTTAATTAATTTAAATTAATCTTATCAAATAAGTAATTCAAATATAAAAAAAAATTAGGTTGAACTATGTGCTAGCAAGATTATCCTGAATTCAATAGGATTTCTCTAAACCCAATTGAGACTTCATAAGTCCAATTGCTTATTCTAGATCTAATCCCTTTGTTATATGACCCCATAGGTTTAATTCTATTTAGTAGTGAGATATACCATAATCTCTATCATAGTATCATTGAAATTTTTTTCAATAGATCAGAACAATTTCATTCTTACTCATCAAGGATTGTCGATCCTGAGCAACCCTAATGAGCTCTCACAATCTACTAGTGATACCTAGCAGTATGTAATGGCAACTCAGTAGAATCGAAAAAGAACCTCAAGGTATAATTTACATACGATTCAGTCCCTCTATCATGTGTCTCGACTAGATGGCAGATCATGGATAAATCATCAAACCTCATCATTAGTCATATGATAGATTTGATTAGCTCAAGTTCAATTATGATCCTCATAGAAACTCTTTTCCATCCATCACACTGCTGTGGCCACAGACTCTCGGACTTAACCTCTCAAATTTCATAGGACTACTCCTCTCTATCAAGGTCGATAGATTCCATCTAGATGCGTATTCTACTCCTATAGTGGACTAACTGTCGCCAACATCTATTACAAGAACTCGTTGAGACTATATTTATGTATCAGTCAAACTTCAGTAGTCTCACTGTGAGTAATCATACTATCACAGATCAAAATATCATTCACATAACTACAGCATCGCGACAATTATTGATGATCGAGTAGAAATCCAAGTGCTCTCATATGATCACGCTCAGTATTAGTTGTTCTCTAACAACGAGCCATACTCATTGCTCAGTATCCCTACACAGTAGATCAGAGACTCATCTATCTCGAAAGAAGCAATCTATGCATCGATCTATCTGGATCGATCACCATCCTCATGATGATATTACGATCAGAAGCATTTAGAAATTAATTATACATGCCTCTAATTCTCAACACTTTGAGAATATGTTCAAAGTATTAATTTTATGAATGATTCAAGAACACATCACTCTTGAATGAAAATGAAACTTATCTTTTGATTGATCGAATCAATATATTAAGTATAAAATTATGTCCTAGACTAATTACAATATGTTAGCTGTATTGACTTCTAGGATATATATCTAACAATCTCTCACTTGAACTAAAGTCAGTTGGCCACTAATCTAAATCCCATCTTCTCAAGGTGGACTTTCATTTTTGGCTAGCTCAATTGCTTTGTCAGTAGGTCTGCCATGATGTCCGCAGAGTCTAATCTTTGTATCTCGGTATGTTTCTTTTCAAGGTAGTCACATAAGATATGGAACCACCGCTCGATATGCTTAGATTTTTTATGAGACTTCGGCTCTTTAGCAAGTGCTATGGCTCTATCATTGTCGCAATAAAGTGATATGGCATTCGATGTCATAACCTCAAGCTCCATGATAAACTTCTTGAAACCAGAAGCCTTTCTTTGCAGCATCCAAAACAGCGATATATTCAACTTCTGTAGTCGAATCTGCTATAATAGGTTACCTAAAACTCTTCCAGCTGACAGCACCACTATTGCATGCGAACATATATCTTGACGTAAACTTTCTATCATCAGGATCAGACATGAAGTCTGAATCAGTATACCCCTTGACTCGCAACTCAGAACCTCCTCCAAAAATCAAGAACAAATTCTTAGATCTTCTCAAGTACTTAATGATGTTCTTCACAACTATCCAGTGCTCCTCATCTGGATTCGACTGATGCCTGTTTGTGACACTCACAGTAAAGATAATATCAGGTTGAGTACATAGCATGACATACATGAGGCTTCCTATGGTCGAGGCATAAAGAATCTTACTCATGCGTTAAACTTTTTCAGATATGGTCAGACACTTCATCTTAGAAAGACGAATACTATGCCTTAGAGCTAAGAGTCCTCTTTTAGAGTTTTTCATGCTAAACCTCTTCAGTATCTTTTTGATGTACAGCTTTTGTGATAGGCCTAGCATCCTTTTAGATCTATTCCTTTAGACCTTTATTCTAAAAATATAGGATGCTTTCCCTAAGTCTTTCATGGAGACTTTCTTTGACAACCATCTTTTGATCGAGGTCAGTATAGGAATATCATTTTTAATGAAAAGAATATCATCCACGTACAATACAAAGAATGTTATTGTACTCCCACTGACTCTCTTATATACACAAGGTTCCTCTTCATTCTTGATAAAAATTAAATGGTTTGATCGCATCATCAAAATAAAGATTCTAACTTCGAGAAGCTTGCTTTAATCCATATATGGACCTTTGCAGCTTGCAAACTCTGTGATCACCATCACCTGATATGAAATCCAAAGGCTGCTTCATATAAATATCTTCCTTAAGATATCCATTCAGAAAAGTAATTTTCACATCCATCTGCTAGATTTCATAATTATAATAAACTATAACAGCAAGTAGACTATGAATAGATTTCAGCATGGCTACGGGTGAGAAGGTTTTCTGATAGTCAATGCCTTCATACTGACTATAACTTTTTGTCATGAACCTAGCTTTATGGGTCTCTACCTTACCATCGATATCTATTTTTCTTTTGTAGATCTATTTACACCCAATGGGTACTATACCCTTGGGTGGATCCACTAAGATCGATACTTAGTTTGAGTGCATTGAGTCAATTTCTGATTTCATTGCATCTAACTATTTTTCAGAATCGATATCAGACATCACCTCGTCAAAGGTATTAGGATCATCACCATGACCCTTATGTCCCATAAGGAATATTTTCTTTACTTCCTCCGTAAGCATAGCCATGTACCTTTTAGAAGGTTGGGATACCCTACTAGATCTATGAGGTGGTGGAGGAACATCAACTACTGGCTAATGAATAATGGGCCCCTAAGAATCGATAGCTCTTTGCTCTTCAGAGACTTTCTTTTCAAGCTCAACTAACCTCCTACTGCTACCATCCTAGATAAACTATTTTTCTAAATATATGGTGTTCTGACTCATAATCATATTGTGATCTTGTGAAAAGTAGAAGTAGTTGATTTTTTTGGATACCCAATAAAACAAGCAATTAAAATCTATTCTCTAATTTATTAGCCATTTATCTCTTCTCATAAGTCGAACATTTGTAAGTCTTAAAATAACTTAGATTCGACTTCTTACCGTGCCATATCTCATATGGTACGATAGGAACAGATTGTGATGGAATCTTATTCAATAAATGTATTGCAGTTAATAAGGTATGACTCTAAAGATATAAGGATAAATCAGTGAAGCTCATCATGGACCTGATCATATCTAATAGGATCCTATTCCTTCTTTCAGATATCCCGTTGAGTTAAGGTATTTCAAAAGGAGTCTATTGAGAGACTATGCTATTGTCCTTAAGATATTTCAAAAAATTTTGACTAAGATATTCACCTCCTCAATCAGATCGAAGAACCTTAATGAATTTGCTTGTTTATTTTTCTATTTTATTTTTTAATTTTTTAAATTTTTTAAAGACTTCAGACTTATGTTTCATTAGATACACATAGCTGTACTATGATAGATCATCGATAAAGATGATGAAATAGACATCATCATCCCTGACCTACACATCAAATAGCCCACACACGTCAGTGCATACCAGGATAAGTAACTCAGTGGCTCTTTCCCCATGTCCTACAAAGGGTAACTTGATCATTTTTTTTTGAAGACAAGATTCATAAGCTAGGGATGACTCTGAATCAAAAGAGTCAAGGATCCCATCTTTTTTTAGTTTGTTTATTCTGTCCTCTCTAATATAGCCTAGTCTCTGACGCCACAAGTACTTGAAAGAATAATACCCTACAAGTCAATTGCATATGAGATGTGATACGGTGTCTATTGTAATTTATCTTTCAGACTCATGTAATTAACATTTATGTTATTAATAAAATAGATATTTTTGATTCATTATATGCTGAATCTTATTGTTCTTAAGATTATAATGAACCTCATAGGTTTGGAAAATGATTTTAGGACCGTGATGAGATCACACCAATGAGACCTAAATCCTTGATAGCCCTAACCTAAAATATTTCTAGTCATTGGTACATTGAGTCAGAAATCAATGATACCGGTAAGATTGGTATATCCTATATATGCTAAAAAATGAGGATGGTTGATCTCACAACCACTTGTGTGACGACACTAATACAAGGATATGAGTGCTCATTAGAGAATGAGTTCATTGAATTGACCTATGAGAGAATATCAGATGGAGTCTTATTTACATGTTAACTGATGATTCTCTAGTGAGAGTTGTATAAGTGATCCTTAGATTTGAGGTCACCATGGTGCCTTGTGTACATGGATCCATATTTTGGTTCACTATCTAACTTAGTTCTTTGATCCTTATGTGGGATGTTTTGGATATGGTAAAGTGTGCATAGAGATTGTGAGTGATCAATAAGGGATCAGTCACTCCTAATAAAGAGAGCGAACATCCTATGTGATCTCATAGGTCAGTGATTCGAAAGTCTTTGGCCAAAGAAGGATGATAATTAGAAAAAAAATTTTAATATATCATCAATTGAATCATCACCTTTAGATTGAGATATATAATAATAAATGATTGGGTTTGACATATTTCTATGCCCACAGCTCATCTGAGATGTTGTTTGACTTAAAGATTGAATTACACAGAAACTTACCATTGAAAGATATTTTGATAATTTTTTATCAAAATTTTAAACTTTTTATGTAGTCATGACATGTTGCTAGATGTTAATTTGACTTGTAAATTCATTAGAATTAAAAGAGTTTAATTTTGAAATTAATTTGAAAGAGTCCAAGTTGATTGGGACTCTTCGGGTGACCTAATCTCATCGGATTAGGATTACATCGAAAGTCTTGGTCCACTGCTGGCTAGATTTAGAACCCAATAGATCACACACTTTAGAATTTAATCTTGGTCTAATTTAATTAGAGTTTAATATAAATTCTATGGGTTAATTTGATATGCTAGCACATTGTATTAACCCAAATTCCTAAATTAGTTTGGTTCAAAGTGTTTGAGCTAACCTAGACCAATTGCCTTTGATCCAATGGGATTGTGTCAATTTAAATTGGAACCTTATTCAACTTAAATCAATTTCAAGTGGAGGACTTCTCTACACCTACCAAAAGTCACACAAAAGATAAATGCTGCCCTATCTCATATTAGCATGTGAAATGGAGAGTCCTTCTTAAAGAAGGCTCTTAATTATACGCGTTGCCTTAAAAGATAAACCAGATATCCTATGATTTAATGCCAAAATTGATTGAGTTTTTTATGGCACGTAAAAGAGAGAGAGTTCTTCTTTTTCAACTATCTAATGCACCAAAAATTCACACGGTGAATTTATTCACTGCATGAGAAAATGGAGCGCTAAATGTTGGCACCCCTTCAACCCATGTGACATCACTTGGTCCCCTATTTATATGGAATGCCCCACTTTATTTCTTGCTATGATTTTATATTTAAACTAGATAGGAGGGATGTGGTAATCATAAAAAAAAATTTAGAAAAAATTTGAAAAAAAAGCAAGGGAAAATTAAGTGGCAAAAGTTGCAAGAAGGGTGGTGAGATTTTTAGCAAGGGTTGCTAGTGTGTCCTAGGATTTGATTTTTTCATATGTTAGAGCCAAAAATCAAATCCTAGATTGTGTAATATTTGAAGAGTATCTTCTTGGTATCATTTTAGTGGCAAGATCGAAAGCAACTGGGCTTTGACGCGATCGTAATGTAAGTTTGAAGCTGGCAGTGTTCTTGAGAAGACAAGACTGCGATAGCGCACTAGTTAGGAAGGATCTTGGCTAACTTTTGTGTGGATCACCATTGGAGGACTTCTACCTTGGTGTCTTGTGGATAATACCAACATGCCACTTTTTTATTTTGGTGAAAGTATAAAATTTTATCTCTTTTGCGTGCTTGCTTTTATTTTATCGATATCGACAAGGTGATTCTAGGATTTGAATTCCGGCTCGATAGTTTTATTTGATAAAGCTATTGACTTGTTTGATTTTAAAATTTTTAAAAATTACTTTTCACTGTGGCTAGAACCCAACAGTGGTATTAGAGCCACCCTTGTCTGATTTGATCAAACGAGTGCAAAGTTGTTGCATAGAATCATTCTTGTGCATATCCTGCCAAAATTTTGCATTGATTTTTTAGCATCAATCCTTTAAACTCAAAAAATTATTTTTGACTTTATATATACCATGATGTTAAATTTTAGTTATTAAATTATAAATTTATGATAATTTTAAAATTTTTATTATCATGGTAGTATGATGTTTAAATTGATGCATTGTTAAGGGGGTTATGCATGCCTAATGTGATTAGGGTTTGCTATATTTCTTTGATATGCTTGTCATTTGTTATGACTCCAATTGCACCCTTATTTGATTTTTGATATGATAATATAATTACTATTATGAATAGTAGAAGCATGTCCAATTGTATAATTTGTAGTGTATATTTTATGTAGTTGTAGTTAGGATGTGTCGAGACCAGTTTAAAGTCCCTCGTAAAAATTATATTAAATTATAATGTCGGCATTCACTTTTAAATCAAAAGTCAAATTCTTAAGATCAATTGATGTCAAAAAAAATATGAATGGTGATTTTCTAATTAGGTCTGTATGCTAGTCTGGTCAACTCTGTTGGTGTCTAAGAAAAGCTATGGAAAGCCTTCCACCTACTTACTTGGCCAATTTAGTCTTATTGAATTTCAGACTTGGATTAATTAGTGATGTAGACACTATAAGGGCTTTTCTTCAAACTTGATCGATAGAGTATGTCAAAATCTTAGTGAGCTTGTTGTGCTATCCACAAGGCTTACTATAAAAATTGACATGATGTTAATCAAGTGCATGTTGATGTTTCTGACATATTTGAATATTATTGCTTTGTTGTGCTATCCACAAGAGTAGCATTGTTTGGGTATGACCATATAGGATTGAAGGATCTACTTAACTAGAACACTATAGTTTATTGTACTATCCACAAGGCTATATGTGATCTAGAGGCTAGAGAAAAAAATATTGAGAATTGTAGTTGTACAATTGGTAAAGAGTTACCTACTCTTGAACTCATGAATACTTGTTGTGCTATCTACCAAGTGTTTGTGAGAAATAGAGATCTCAACCCTACTAAAAAATATTAGTATGTTTCTCGATTTTCATAGATGAGGGCTATGAAGTTCAATAAAATAGTGAGAGACATAATTAGATAAAAATCCTAGTCTAGTTGTGAATGTCATCATGAGTCATCCACTTATGTTGTGTTCTTATTATCGTAGATTAACTATACACATAGCATCCTCACTTTCACTTAGAGGTATCCTAGATGCAAACAAGTTGATCGGATCCAACTATGTCGACTGGTTAAGAAATTTGAGAATTATTCTCATTCAAAAGAAAATCTCCTACATTTTAGATATACCTGCTCTAAATTCTCTTGGAGAAGATGCTTCTGAGGAGGATAAGACTGTATATAAGATGTGAAAAGATGATAGTGTGACTGTCAAATGCATCATGCTTGCTTCAATGAGCAATGAGCTTAAGAGGCAGCATGAGGACATGGATGTTCCCTTAATTCTCCTTAATCTTAAGGAGTTATATGGGAAATAAAGTCAAACTACTTGATATGAGATATCAAAATAGTTGTTTTGTGCTCGCATGACTGAAGGTATCTTCGTGCAAATGCATGTCCTAAAGATGATTGATTTGATCACTCATTTGGGACAGCTGAGCTTTGCCATAGATGGTGAACTGAGCCAAGATTTGATCCTGCAGTCTCTTCTTGACTCTTTTTCTTAGTTTGTTATTACTTATCACATGAATAAACTGAACATCAACCTGTCTGTACTGCTGAACATGTTGAAAATAGCAGAGAGCCATTTTAAAAGTGAAAAGGCTCAGGTCCTTTATGTTGATAAGATCAGCAAAAAGAAGGAAAAGAAAGGTTATAAGAAAAAAATGAACCCTAAGGCTGGTATCTCCAAGAAGAAGGCGAAGAAGGTTCTCCACCAAAGGTACTTGCTATCACTATGGCAAGGAGGGCCACTGGAAGAGAAATTATAAGGAGTACCTTGCAATCGGACCCACGTCCTTTCAAAATTGGGCGAGAACGGTGAAACCAGCAAACATTGCTAAAGGTTTGTATGTGATACAAACCAATTTATCATTAAGTACTTCAATGTCAGATTCTTGGATATTTGATACCGCCTGTGGTTCACACCTTTATAAATTATTGTAGAGTCTATAGAAAGTAAGAAATCTGAATAAAAGTGACTTCAAGCTGTTTGGCACTAGTGAAGAGTCCATTCAGGCCGAAGCCATAGGAACCAGAGTTTTGAAGTTACCTTCAGGCAAAGTTTTGGAACTGAAGATCTGTTATTATATTTCTTATATTGTTAGAAATATTATTTCTGTATCATTATTATTGGAACAAAGTTTTAAAATAATTATAAAGAGCAATGGTTATTCTATTTACTTTTCTAATGAATATTATGGAAGTTCTTTTATTGATAATGGTCTTATATTTTTTTCACTTAATAATAATATGCTTCATGTTAAAAATATGAAGAAAAGAAAGAGAAAGGATATGAATGTCATATACCTCTGGCACTACCGACTTGGCCATATAAATGAGTCAAGGATTAACAAGTTATACAAAAATAATTTTATTGATTTTATGATTATGAATCATATGGAACTTATGAATCTTACCTCATGAAAAAAATGACCAAGACTCTATTTATTGGACATGGAGAAAGGGCGAGTGACATATTGGACCTTGTACATACTGATGTATTGGTCCGATGTCGACTCAAGCCAGAGGTGGATACTCTTACTTCATCACATTTACTGATGATAGGTCTAGGTTTGGATATATATTTTTAATAAAATATAAATCTAAAGCCTTTAACAAATTTAAAGAGTATCAAAGAATGGTTGAGAAACAAACTGGTAAAAGTATTAAAACTCTTCGATCTGATCGAGGAGGAGAATACTTGTCTAGTGAGTTTCTCGATTATTTAAAACTAAATGAAATACTCTCTCAATAGACACCTTCTTATACTCCATAATTAAATAAAATTATGGAAAGAAAGAATCATACCTTATTTGATATGGTGCGGTCCATGATGTATTACACGGATCTTCCAATATCCTTTTGAGGATATATCCTCGAGGCTACAGCATATATCTTAAATAAATTGCCTATGAAATTTATTTCTAGCACTCCATATGAAATATGGAAAGGAAAAAGATCCAATCTTAAGCATTTTAAGATTTGGGATTATCTGATTTATGTGAAAAATATTGATGGACATAAGCTAGATGCTAGATCAGAAAAATATAGGTTTGTAGGTTATCCCAAGAAGAATATAGGATACTACTTCTATAATCCTACTCAACAAAAGGTATTTGTTGGTAGGCATGCCATTTTCTTGGAGAAAAAATTTATTCAAGAAGGAGGCAGTGGGAGGTCTATTAAACTTGAAGAAGCTCAAAACTTACAATCCATCCAGGATTCACAAAATAATTCTCAACCAGATGTGCTCATTGTTGAGGCATAGCCACTATACATACCTTCTCTTCGAAGATCAAGTAGAGTGCATAATGTACCACTCAGGTATGAGTTTATCATTGAGAATGATAACACATCCCACATCATTGAGAATGATGATCCCACGATCAATTCAGAAGCTATCATGAGTAGTGACTCTGACAAGTGGCTCAATACCATGAAATCCTAAATGGACTCCATGTATGTCAACCAAGTATGGACTTTGGTTGATGTATCTGAGAGTGTGACCCCAATAGGCTACAAATGGGTCTTAAAAAAGAAGATTAGAGTAGATGGCCAGGTAAAGACCTATAAAGTCAAACCGGTGGCAAAAGATTTCAGACAAAAATAAGGTATTGATTATGAAGAAACTTTTTCATCGATAGCCATGCTCAAGTCTATTCGGATAATGCTTGCTATTGCAGTATACCATAACTATGAGATCTGATAGATGGATGTCAAGACTGCTTTCATTAATGAAAACCTTGAGGAAGAAATCTATATGACTCAGTCAGAGGGATTTATCTCAAGTGGGAGAGTAAATCAGGTATGCAAGCTGAATAGATCTATTTATGGATTAAAGTAAGCATCGAAGAGTTGGAACATTCATTTTGATGAGACGTCAAATCATTTAGCTTCATCAAAAATATGGATGAACCTTATGTATACAAGAAGAATAGTGAGAGTGCTATTATCTTCTTAGTCCTGTATGTGGACGACATACTGCTCATTGGAAATGATATCCCGATATTGTAATCGGTCAAGACTTGGCTATCACAAAAGGTTTTCATGAAAGACTTAGATGAAGCATCCTATGTACTTGGTATTCTATAGAGATAGATCAAAAAGGATGCTAAGCTTATCCCAGTCTAGATACATTGACCTAATGTTGAAGAGGTTCAATATGGAGGGAAGTAAAAGAGGTTACTTGCCCATAGGTCATGGCATACAACTCTCTAAGAAGATGTCTCCTAAGACACCTGAAGAAAGAAATAGAATGAGTTCTATTCTTTATACTTCGGCTATAGCATCAATTATGTATGCTATGTTATGTACCAGGCCTGATGTGGCCTATGCCTTGAGTATTGTAAGCAAATTTCAGGCAGATCCCGAGAAGAATCATTGGAAAGCTGTGAAAAATATAATCAATATTTGAGAAGGACTAGATATATTTTTTTGATATATGGTAGATCTGATTTAAAACTGAAAGATTATACCAATTCTAATTTTTAATCTGATCCAGATGATAGCAAATCTATATCTGGGTATGTGTTCACCTTATATGGTAGTGCAGTAAGTTGAAAAATTTCAAGCAGTAAACTATTGCTGACTCGATCACTGAGGCTGAGTATATTGCTACAAGTGAGGCTGCTAAAGAGACCATTTGGATGGAGAAATTTATCACAGAGTTGAATGTGGTTCTAGGGATTGAACAACTAGTGCCCTTTATTATGATAATACTGGGGCAGTTGCTCAAGCCAAAGAACTAAGGTCTCATCATAAATCCAAGCACATCCTAAGATGATTCCACCTCATTCAGGAGATAGTCGAAAGATGCAATGTGATCGTGGAGCAAGTTGACATCAAGAATAATATAACAGATCCATTCACTAAGGTCTTGTCAATGCAACAGTTTGACCACCATCTTAATAGCATGGGTATCAAGTATAGGAGCGATTGGCTTTAAGTGCAAGTAGAAGATTAAAAGAATAATATCTTACAAGTCAATCATATATAGGATGCATAGGGTGTTTATTGTAATTTATCTTTCAGACTCATGTAATTAATATTTATGTTATTAATAAAATAGATATTTTTGATTCATTATATGCTGCATCTTATTGTTCTTAAGATTATAATGAACTCCATAGGTTTAGGCAATGATTTTAGGGCCATGATAAGATCACGCCAGTGAGACCTAAATCTTTGATAGTCCTAACCTAAAATATTCTAGTCATTGATATATTGAGTCGGAGATCAATGATACCAGTAAGACTGGCATGTCCTATGTATGCTAAAAATCAAGGTGATTGATCTCACAACCACTTATGTGGTGACACTAATACAATGATATGGGTGCTCATTAGAGAATGAGTTTACTGAATTGACCTATGAGAGAATATCAGATGGAGTCTTATTTATATGTCAACTGATGATTCTTTAGTGGGAGTTGTGTAAGTGATCCTTAGACCTGAGGTCATCATGGTATCTTGTATACATTGATCTATATTTTGGTTCACTATCTAACTTGATTCTTTGATCTTTGTGTGGAGTATTCTAGATATCGTAAAGTATGCATGGAGGTTGTTAGTGATCAATAAGGGATCAGTCACTCTTAATAAGGGGAGCGAATATCCTATGTGATCTCATAGGTCGGTGATTCAGAAGTCTTTGGCCAAAGCAGCATGATAATTAAAAAAGAGTTTTAATATATCATCAACTAAATTATTACCTTCAGATCAAGATACATAATGATAAGTGATTGGGTTTGATATATTTTTATGCCCACAGCTCATCTGATATGTTGTTTGACTGAAAGATTGAATTACACGAAAACTTACTATTGAAGATATTTTGATAATTTTTTATCAAAATTTTAAATCTTTTGGATAGTCATGACACATTGCTAAATATCAATCTTGATTATGGATTCATCAGAATTAAAAGATTTTAATTCTGGAATCAATTTGAAAGAGTCCAAGCTGATTGAGACTCTTCAGGTGACCTAATCTCATTGGATTAGGGTTACATCGAAAGTCTTGATCCACTGCTGGCTAGATTTGAAATCCAATGGGTCACACACTTTAAAATTTGATCTTGATCTAATTTAATTAGAGTTTGATATAAATTCTATGGTTAATTTGATATGCCAGCACATTGTATTAATCCAAGTTCCTAAATTGGTTTGGTTCAAAGTATTTGAGCTAACCTAGACCAATTGCCTTTAATCCAATGGGATTGGGTCAATTTAAATTGGAACCTTATCCAACTTGAATCAATTTCAAGTGGAGGACTTCTCTGTGCCCATCAGAAGTCACACAAAAAATAAATGCCGCCCCATCTCAAACTAGCATGTGAAATGGAGAGTTCTTCTTAAAGAAGGCTCTTAATTATACGCATTACCTTAAAAGATAAACCAGATATTCTATGATTTAATGCCAAAATTGATTGGGTTTTTTATGGCAATACAAGAGAGAGAGTTCTTCTTTTGCAAGTATCTGATGTACCAAAAATTCACATGGTGAATTTATTCACTGCATGAGAAGATGGAGTGCCAAAGGTTGGCACCCCTTCATCCCATGTGACATCCCTTGGTCTCCTATTTATATGGGATGCCCCACTTGATTTCTTACTATGATTTTGAATTGAAATAGAGAGAAGGGATGCGTAATCATAAAAAAAATTTTGAAAAAATTTGAGAAAAAGGCAAGGAAAAATTGAGTGGTAAAAGTTGCAAGAAGGGTGGTGAGATTTTTACAAGAGTTGCTAGTGTGCCTTAGGGTTTGATTTTTCCATATGTTGGAGCCAAATATCAAATCATAGGTTGTATGACATTTGAAGAGTGTCTTCTTGGTGTCATTCTGGTGGCAAGATCAAAATAACTGGACTTTGACGCGATCGTAATGCAAGTTTGAAGCCACAGTGTTCTTGAAAAGATAAGACTGCGGCAGCGCACCAGTTAGGAAGGACCTTGGCTAACTTTTGTGTGGATCACTATTGGAGGACTTCTATCTTGGAGTGTTGTGGAGAACACCAATGTGCCACTTTTTTATTTTGGTGAAAGTATAAAATTCTATCTCTTTTGCATGCTTGTTTTTATTTTATCGACATCGCAAGGTGATTCTAGGGTTTGGATTATACTCGATAGTTTTATTTGATAAAGCTATTGACTTGTTTGATTTTAAAATTTTTAAAAATTACTTTTCACTATGTGGCTAAAACCCAATAGTATTTTTGGTTAATTTCATCTCTGGATCTCTTTTGACCTATGGCACTCGTCATTTGCTCATTCAAATTCATATTCGCATCAACATGCAAGTGATATAGACTGTCAATTAAAAGACTATGTGCAACTAATTTATTCTGTTAATAAATAAAATAAAAATTTTTATTAAATTAAAATCAAAATCATTCTATGCTAGTACTAACATGAAAATTAAATTTTGACTAGTTATAAGAATAAAATAATAGTTTTTCAAATCTAATCTAAATCCTAACGCTAATCTAAATCCTAACTGTAATCGAAGAGGATAAGTGCCAATGGCTTCTGTCACAACTTTTGTTATATTGCTGATCCAAAGGATTATGTCACCTTCCTTCAACTTTCTATTTTCTATTAGACTCTGCATTGAAGTACTTATATGAGCATTCGAACCAGAGTCCAATATCCAATTAGAAGTAGAAGAAAGTATAAGGTTAGATTCAATTACGAGTATACCTTTTGAATGTTTATCACTCTTTTTAGTTTTTAGGCTCTTCAGATAGAGTGGACAGTTCCTTCTCCAGTGGCCATCAGCATCATAGTGGAAATACTTTCTCTTTACTTCAGCCTTCTTTGGAATGTCCTTCTTGGCTTGCTCTCTTTCTTCTGCTTCTTAGTAGATGCTCTTCTTCTTCCAACCAGACTTTCTCTTGATTGAAGAAGTCTGCTCCACAGTGAGAACAGTGCCCCTTGAACTCTTCAAGATTTCATCGTAGTGACCAACATGTTGACCAGTTTGTGCATAGTGCAATCAAGTTTGTTCCTATGAAAATTTACAATAAATTGACTATATGAACTTGTAAGGGATTGAAGGATCAAATCCATCATAATTTTTTTTGCATATTAAGCCTGTGCTTCCCAAGCTTCAATATCTTGATACTGTCATATAGTGCTCATACTAACTGTCTTTCGTGATCTTTAGATTGAAAAGTCTCTTGGATACTTCGAAGTACGCTATACAGCTCTGCTCACCATACAACTCTTGTAAATGAGTGATCATAGCCCTGGTAGTGCGCATATGCTCATATTGGCTTTGCAACTCATTTGACATGGATGTTAGCACATAGCACTTAATTTGATTGTCTTCATCTGTCCATTTTTTATAAGCTATTTTTTGCTCAGCAGTAGGATAGTTTGGTAATACCAGGGGTTCCTGATTATGTACATGGCTTAATTTTTCAGAAGTCAGGATAATCCTAAGATTTTTAACCATCTTTATAATTTGTTTCGATCAAACGGTTGGACTCAAGGATGCGGACTAGAAGATTTGAAGCTGACATGGTTTAACTACGAAAGTAGATATTCAAGTTAGACTTTTGTACTTTAAATTAATATTTGCTCTAAAAATTTTAAAAAGCAAACAATAACTCTCACTAATTTTTCAGATCCCTCCACTCTCCAAATAGAAAATAAAAATCCTAACGTAACAACTAGATTCCTAATGGGTGCTGCGGTCCCACCGATGCCATGTATCTCACCTAACAGTTATTGATAACATGCATATCAACGCATAGACAACTCTTTGTCGAGATACTTCTCTAAGTATGTTGCAGCGACTTGGTCTCTAAGTCATGCAGGTTCACCTAACAGTTATTGACCACACTCCTTAGTTAAGCCCGACCAACCATTCACAAGTAGATGCAAAGTCGTCATTAGGACCCTCACCTAACAATTATCAAGTGCAACCCCATCCTTATCCTAGAGCAACTCTTTGCTAATAGAGTGGTTGCGTGTTTCTGGTGCAACTGAATCACTGTGACTAATCAAGAATAATTAACACCAGCAGCATGCTCGCACATCTATAATGGTGAAAGACTTATGACTTAATGTTTATGGAGATGTTTAGGTTTAGGTCTCACCTGATCAGTCATCATATGATCGATCTAATTGGCATGGGCTAAACCAAACCGTCAAACAACCTTATTCAAGACTCAATTTTTTAAATTAGTCAGATAAGTGGAAATGGGTGGAGGTCCTCCTGTTGCTTTCTTTAGACACCAATAAATTAGTCAGATCAGCAAATGAATCAATTAAATAACACCTCTTTATTACTTGCCTTAGACACTAATAGGTCAATTGGTCCAAATAAATTAGCTTAAGCGAATCAAGCTCAAGCCATCAAGCCAAATTAGGTCTTAGGTTAATGATTCTACATATGGATTCAATCGATTTGATCAACAATAATTACATGATCTTATAACTTAATTAACCTAATCCTAATCAACACATGACTCAATTTGATCAATTACTTAATCGAATTAGACCCATTATGTTCAAATCAAAAATCCTAGATGTAATTTAATTGCATAACTTAATTTTGATTTTTTATGATCAAAATTCTCATGCACAAATATAAATTTTAAATTTTAAAATTAAATTTTAGATTTAAATTTTTTATATAAAAAATAAATTTTAAATCATGAAACTAATTTTCAGATTTAACATACAAGCATATATCTCATATATGTATATAAAATTCATATCTAAACTAAAATTCAGATCATAACTATTAGAATTTTATGTCAGGCATGAATGTATGTTTTAATTTTTTTTTCTAAACAATACAGTGGAATAAAAGATTAAAATATCTTTTAATCTTAATCACGTATGTATAAAATATAGAACACAAGAATCTACTTCATATACTGAAATTGAACATATATTAAATTTTATGCTGAAATTGAATATGTGATTGAATCACATATTGGTTTTATAATTTCTTTCTTCAATCTAGATTTAGAAGAGAAGAGGTTTTACCTTAGACATGCAAGTGCCCAATCTTGGGCGTGGAGATGGTGGATGCCCAACACCTTTGGGCATTGGAACTTTAGGGGAGAAGAGAGGGAGGCATGGGGACTCTTTATGGAGGTGTGGGCTGCTAGAAATTAGATCTAAAGAGCCTTAGGGAAGGCTCTTTTAAAAGGCAAAAAGTTTGAATCCTATTCAAAATCAAATAGCTCCTTAATACAGTCCTATTGCAATAGGAATCCTTATTGCCTTAGTTATTTGACCCCTTTTACAAGATCTATTAGGCTCCAACTATTGAAATCTTTGCACCCACTTTCTCACACACCACATGGCACTTAGGGGACATCCTAATCTGGTCCCACATCCTCTTTTAAGTGGACTGCCCAACTTGATCAAATCAAGTGGTACCTCATGCAAATAATCAAAAAAAATAATTAAAATTTCATCCTTAATTCATATGATCCAAAACTCTAGGCACCCAACAATTGGAGTCTGATGAATTTAATTCATTTAGGTTATTAGTAGATAATGAAACATAAATTAATCTTAGCAAATAAGTAATTTAAATGCAAGAAAAAATTATGTCCAACCATGTGCTAGCAAAGTTATCCTAAATCCAATAGGATTTCTCTAATCTAATTGAGACTTTATAAGCCAATTACTTATTCAGATCTAATCACTTTGTTGTGTGATCTCATAAGTTCAATTCTATCTGATAGTGAGATATACAATGATTCTATCATAGTATCATTGAAACTCTTTTCAATGAGTCGAAATAATTTCACTCTAACTCGTCAAAGATTATCGATTCTGAGCAACCCTAGTCAGCTCTCACAATCTACTAGTGACACCTAGCAATATATAGTGGCAACCCAATAGAATCGAAAAAAATCTCAAGATATAGTTTATATATGATTCAGTCTCTCTATCGTAAGTTCCGACTAGATGGCAGGTCATGAATAAATCATCAAATCTCATCATCAGTCATATGATAGATTCCATCAGCTCAAGTCTAATTGTGATCCTCATGAAAATTATTTTCCATCCATCACACTGTTGTGGCACAGACTCTTAGACTTAGCCTCTCAAATTTTATAGGACTACTCTTCTCTATCAAGATCGATAGATTCTATCTAGATAAGCATCCTACTCCTACAGTAGACCAACTATCGCTAACATCTACTATAAGGACTCATTGAGATCATATTTATATATCAGTCAAACTTTAGCAACCTCAGTGCGAGCAGTCATACCATCATAGGTCAAAAGATCATTCACACAACTACAGCATCGAGACAATCACTGACGATTGATTAAAATCTAAGTGATCTCTCGTATAGTCACGTTCAATACTAGTTGTTCTCTAACAACTATCTGCACTCGTCGCTCTGTATCTCTATACTATAGATCAGAGACTCATCTATCTCAAAGGAAGCAATCTGTGCATCAGTCTATCTGGATCGATCACCGTCCTCATGATGATACTTTGATCGAGAGTATTTAGAAATTATATACATATCTTTAATTCTCAACACCTTAAGAATATGTATCGAAGTGTTAATTCCATGGATGATTCAAGGACATATCACACTTGTATGAAAATTAAACTTATCCTTTTATTAATGAAATCAATATATTAAGTATAAAATTATGCCCTAAATTTATTATAATGTGTCAGTCATATTGACTTCTAGGACATACATCTAACAATCTCTCACTTGGACTAAAGCTAATTGACCACTAATCTAAGTCCCAATTTTTCAAGGTGGACTTCCATCTTTGGCTAGCTCAATTACTTTGTCAGTGGGTCTGTCATATTGTTCATGAAGTTTACTCTTCGTATTTAGATATATTTTTTTTCGAGATAGTCACGTATGATATGAAACTACTACTCGATGCACTTTGATTTCTGAAGAGACCTCGGCTCCTTAGCAAGTGCTATGGTTTCATTGTTGTTGAAATAAAGTGGTATAGCATCCGATGTCATTATCCCAAGCTCTGTGATGAACTTCTTGAATCAAAAGCTTTCTTTTGTAGCATCTGACGCAGTGACATATTCAGCTTCTGTGGTCGAATCTGCTATGATGGGTTGTTTGAAATTCTTTCAGCTGACTGTGCCACCATTGTATGCAAACACATATCCTAATGTAGACTTTTTATCATCAGAATCAGACATGAAGTCTGAATCAATATGCCCCTCGACTTGTAACTCAGAACCTCCTCTAAAGACTAAAAACAATTCTTAGTTCTTCTCAAGTACTTAAGGATGTTCTTTACAGTTATCTAGTGCTCTTCATCTGGATTCGACTGATACCTAATCGTGACACTCATAGCAAAGACAATATAGGTCGAGTATACAGCATGACATGCATGAGACTCCCTATGGTTGAGGCATATCGAATCCTACTGATGCACTAAACTTTCTCAAATATGGTCGGACACATCATCTTGGAAAGACAAATACCATGCCTAAGAGGTAAAAGTCTTCTTTTAGAGTTTTCCATGCTGAACCACTTCAGCACTTTCTCTATATACAGCTTTTATGATAGGCCTAGCATCCTTTTAGATCTATCTCTATAGATCTTTATTCTAAGAATATAGGATGCTTCTCCTAGATCTTTCATAGAGAATTTCTTAGACAACCATCTTTTAACCGTGGTCAGCATAGGAATATCATTTTCAATGAGGAGAATATCATCCATGTACAATATGAGGAATGTTATTGCACTTTTACTGATCCTTTATATACACAATGTTTCTTTTCATTCTTAATAAAACCAAATGATTTGATCGCATCATTAAAATGAAGATTCCAACTTTGAGAAGCTTGCTTTAATCCGTATATGAATCTTTGTAGCTTGTAGACTATGATCACCATCATCAGATGTGAAACCTAAAGGCTGCTCCATATAATATATTCCTCAAGATATCCATTCAGAAAAGCAGTTTTCACATTATCTATTAGATTTCATAATCATAATAAGCTGCAACAGCAAGCAGAGTGCGATTGGATTTTAGTACGGGTGCGGATGAGAAAGTTTTCTAATAGTCAATGCCCTCACACTGACTATAATCTTTTATCACGAGCCTAGCTTTATAGGTCTCTATCTTACCATCGGTACCTATTTTTTTTTTGTATATCTATTTATATGCTATGGATACTATATTCTCAGGTGGGATCCACTAAGATCCATACTTAGTTTGAGTGCATCGAGTCAATCTCTAACTTCATTTCATCTAACAATTTCTCAGAATCGATGTCAGATATCGCTTCGTCAAAGGTATTAAGATTATCACCATGACCCTTATCTCTCATAAGGAATATTTTCTTTACTTCCTCCGTAAGCATATCCATATACCTTTCAAGAAATTGGGAGATCCTGCTAGATCTACGAGGTGGTAGAGGAACATCAACTACTAGCTCATGAATAATGGGTTTCTGAAGATCTATAGCTTTTTAATCTTCAGAGATCTTCTCTTCAAGCTTGACTAATCTCCCACTACCACCATCCTGAATAAATTATTTTTCTAGAAATATACATTCTGACTCACAATCATATTGTGATCTTGTGGAAAGTAGAAGTAGTATCCCATTGATTCTTTTGGATATCCTATAAAATGAGCTATTACAGATCTATCCTCTAATTTATTTGCCATCTGTCCTTGACATAGGCCTGACATCCTCAAATCTTAACATAACCTATATTGGTTTTTACTATACCATATCTCATATAGTGTGGTAGGAATGGATTTTGATAAATCTTATTCAATAGATGAATTATAGTTAATAAGACATGTCCCAAAGATGTAAGGGTAAATCAGTGAAGCTTATCACAGACCTGACTATATCTAATAGAGTCCAATCCCTCCTTTCAGATACTTCATTGAGCTGAGATATTTCAGAAGGAGTCCATTGAGAAACTATGCTATTGTCCTTAAGATATTTCAAAAATTTTGACTAAGATTTTCTCCTCCTCGATTAGATCAAAAATCTTAATAGATTTATCTGTTTATTTTTTACTTCATTTCTAAATTTTTTGAACTTTTCAAAAGCTTCAGACTTATGTTTCATCAGATACACATATCCATACTAAGATAGATCATCGTAAAGGTGATGAAGTAGCTATAACCACCCCTGACCTGTACATCAAATGGCCTACACATATCGGTGTATAACAGGATAAGTAACTCGATGGCCCTTTTCTCATATCCAATAAAAGATAATTTGATCATTTTTTTTGAAGATAATATTCATAAGCTGGGTACGACTCTGGATCAAGAGAGCCAAGAATACCATATTTTTTCAGTTTGTTTATTCTATCCCCTCTAACATGGCCTAGCCTATGATTGTTGGAATTCAAGATTTGAGGCATGCATATGTGTTTCAAAATTTTATTTTTAAATACCATAGTGGAATACAAGATTAAAATATTTTTAATCTAAATCATACATGTATAAAAATATAAAATCATAAGGATCTAGTTCATGTGCTGAAATTGACATATGCTAAAATTCAGATTGTGATCAATTTACATACCTATTTCTCAATCTCTTCTTCAAATCTGAATTTGGAAGATAAGAGATTTTTTTCTAACCGCATAAGTGTCTGACCTCTATAGTATCCACTCAAGATCAGCCTGGAACAGTCCTCTAGAAATTAAATTTTTTTCTCTAAGAAATTTCAGCCTACTGAATCTGCACGAAGCTTGGATCATGATCAACACTTGATCTCTTTTCTTATCTTCTTCTTCTCTTTTTCTAATCTTTCTCTTTGCTTTGTGATGCTGCTAGACACCAAAAACCAGCAAAGGAGAAGATACTCAATGCCTTAGTGTGGAAGAGAGGTGGGATGCCCAACAAGGGGAAGGTGTGGGACATCCTAAGGGAGGGGAGAAGGGAGAGGAAGAGAGGGCATGGGGGGTCTCCTTTGTGGCATGTGGGGTGCTGGTTGGATACCCTAGGGACCTTAGGGGAGGTCCCTTTAAATAGGCATGAGGATTGAATCTTATTCAATCTCATAATACAAATCCTATTGCATTGGGTTTTCTAATAACTTAAGTTATTTAATTTACATTAGGAATCCTATTAGGCGCCAACTCTTGGAGCCCTTGCACCCAATATTTCATACCCCAAAACACACCCAAGGGATACCTCATATAAGATCAAGAGGCCTCTAATCATAGGACACATCAACTTGATCAAATCAAGATGGCACCCAAATAAACTATTAAGGAAATTAATAAGGGACTTCCATCCTTAATTCATTTGATCCAAAATCTTAGACATCCAATAATTGGAGTCTCATGAATCTAATTCATGTAGATTATTAGCAGATAATTAAGTTTGAATTATCTTATCAAATAAGAAATCCAAACGAAAAGAGGAATTGGGTCCAACCATATGCTAGCAAGGTTACTTTTAACCCAATCGAGTTTCTCTAAACCCAATTGACACTTCATAAGCTCAATTGCTAATTTCAGACCTAATTTCTTTGTTGTGTGACTCTATAGATTTAATTCTATCTGATAGTAAGATATACAATGATCTCTATTAAAGTATCATTGATACTCTTTTCAATGGGTCAGAATATTTTCACTATAACTCATCAAAGATTATCGATCCAAAACAATCCTAGTGAGCTCTCACAATCTACCAATGACACCTAGCAGTATGTAGTGGCAACCCAGTAAAACTGAAATGAACCTCTATGTGTAGTTAATATGTGATTCAGTTCCTCTATCGTGAGTCTCGACTAGATGACAGGTCATAGATAAATCATCAAACCTTAATATCAGTCATATGATAGATTCGATCAGCTCAATCTAAATGTGATTCCTATAGAAATTTTTTTCATCGATCACACTACTGTGGCTACAGATTTTTGATTTAACCTCTCAAATCTCATAGGACTATTCCTTTCTACCTAGGTTGATAGATCTCATCTTGATGCACATCCTACTCTTACAGTGGATCAACTATCGCTAATATCCACTACAAGGCTTATTGACATCCATATTTATGTATCAATCAAACTTCAGCAGCCACACTACGAGCAGCAGTGCCATCTCAGGTCAAAAGATCAGTCACACAACTACAGTATCGAGATGATCACTGACAATCGAGTAGAAATTCAAGTGATCTCTCGTATGGTCATGCTCGGTACTAGTTGTTCTCTAACAACCATCCGTACTCATCATCCAGTATTTCTACATCATAGACTAGAGATCCATCTATCCCGAAGGAAGTAGTCTGTGCATCAGTCTGTATGGATCGATCACCATCCTCATGATGATCCTATAATCGAGAGTATTTAAAAATTAAATACATATCTCTAATTCTCAACTCCTTGAGAATATGTATCAAAACTAATTCCATGGATAATTTAAGGACACATCACACTTGAATAAAAAAATAAATTTATCCTTTTATTGATCAAATCAATGTATTAAGTATAAAATTATGTCCTAGAGTTATTACAATATGTCAGCCATATTAGCTTCTAGGACATACATCTAACAATCTCCCACTTGGATTAAAGTCAATTGACCGCAAATCTAAGTCCCATCTTCTCAAGATGGACTTTCATTTTTGGTTGGCTCAATTACTTAGTTAGCAGATCTACCATGTTGTCTGCAGATCTACTCTTCACATCTCGACATGTTTCTTTTTGAGGTAGTCGCATATGATATGATACTGCCACTCGATGTGCTTCGATTTCTGATGGACCTCAGCTCTTAGCTAGTGCTATGGCTCCATTGTTGTTGCAGTAGAGTGGCATGACATCCGATGTCATAATCGCAAGTTTCGCGATGAACTTCTTGAACTAGTAGCCTTCCTTTGTAGCATCCGAAGCAGCGATATACTCAGCCTTCATGGTCAAATCCACTATGATGGGTTGCTTAAAACTCTTCCAACTGACCGAGTCACCATTGCAAACGAACACATATCCTGACGTAGACTTTCTACATCAGGATCAACATGAAGTCTGAGTCAGTATACCCCTTGACTCACAACTCAAAATCTCCTCCAAAGATCAAGAATAAATTTGTAGTCCTTCTTAAGTACTTAAAAATATTTTCACATCTATCCAGTGCTCCTCGTTGGATTCGACTGATACCTGCTCGTGACACTCACAGCAAGGGTAATATCAGATCGAGTACATAGCATGGTATACATAAGGCTTCTTATGGCCGATACATAAGGAATCCTACTCATGTGCTGAACTTTCTCAGATGTGATCGGACACATCATCTTGAAAAAATTAATACCATCCTAAGAGATAAAAGACTTCTTTTGGAGTTTTTCATGCTAACCTCTTCAGCACTTTTCTATGTACAGCTTTTATGACAGACCTAGCATCCGTTTAGATCTATCCCTATAGATCTTTTATTCTAAGAATTAGGATGCTTCTCCAAGATCTTTCATAAAGAATTTTTTAGACAACTATCTTTTGACTGTGGTCAGCATGGGAATATCATTTCCAATGAGAGAATATTATATACGTATAATATGAAAACATTATTGTGCTCCCACTGACCCTTTTATATACACATGGTTTTTTTTATTTTTAATGAAATAAATGATTTGATTGCCTCATCAAAATGATGATTCCAACTCTGAGAAGCTTGCTTTAATCCGTATATGGACCTTTGCAGCTTACAGACTTTGTGATCACTATCACCAAATATGAAATTCATAGGCTGTCCCATATAGATATCTCCTCAAGATATCTATTCAGAAATGTAGTTTTCACATCCATCTGTCAGATTTCATAATCATAGTAAGCTGCAACAGCAAGCAGAGTATGGATGGATTTCAGTATGGCTACGGATGAGAAGATTTTCTGATAGTCAATGCCCTTACGCTGACTATAATCTTTAGCCACAAGCTATTTTTATAGGTCTCTACCTTACCATCGATATCTATTTTTCTTTTGTAGACCATTTGCACCCAATGGGTACAATACCCTCAGGTGGATCTACTAAGGTCCTAACTTGGTTCGAGTGCATTGAGTCAATTTCTGACTTTATTGCATCTAATTATTTTTCAAAATGATATCAGACATCGTCTCGTCAAAAGTATTAAGATCATCACTATGATCCCTATCTCTCATAAAGAATATTTTCTTTACTTTTCCATGAGCATACCCATGTATCTTTCAGGAGGTGAGAGACCCTGCTAGATCTACTAGGTGGTAGAGCAATGTCTACTACTGGCTCATGGATAACGGGTTCCTGAGATGGAACTCTATTCAACAAGTGAATTGCAGTGGACAAGGCATGTGCCTAAAGATATAAGAGTAGATTAGTGAAGCTCATCATAGATCTGACCATATCTAATAGGATCTTGTTCTTCTTTTCAGATACTCTATTGAGCTGAGGTGTTCTGGAGGCATTCATTGACAAACTATGTCATTGTCTTTAAGATATCTCAAAAATTTTTGACTAAGGTATTCACCTCCTCAATCAGATCAAAGAACCTTAATACGTTTATCAGTTTATTTTTCTACCTCATGTCTCAATTCTTTGAACCTTTCAAAGGCCTCAGACTTGTGTTTCATCAGATACACATACCCATACCTAGACAAATCATCGATAAAAAAAATAAAATAGCTACAACCACCCCTGATCTGCACATCAAATGGTCCACACACATTGGTGTGTACCAGGACAAGTAACTCGATGGCCCTCTCCCCACATCTTACAAAGGATAATTTGGCCATCTTTTTTCGAAGGCAAGATTCACAAGATGAATACGACTCTGGGTTAAGAGAGCTAAGGATTCCATCTTTCTCCAATCTATTTATCCTATCTTCTCCTATATGCCTAGTCTATGGTGTCACAAGTATTCTGATTAATTTCATCTCTGGATCTCTTTTGGCCTATGCCACTCACTCTTTGCTCGTTTAGGTTCACATTCGCATCAACATGCAAGTGATAAAGACTATCAATTAAAAAATCTCGTGCAACTAATTTATTTCGTAAATAAATGGAACAAAAGTCTTTATTGAAACTAATTTCAAAACCTTCCTATGCTAGCATAAATACGAAAATCAAATTCTGACTAGCTACAGGAATAAAATAACAGTTTTTTAAATCTTATCTAACACCAAATGGTAATCGAAGAGGGTAGTACTAACAGCATCTGTAGTAACTTTTGTTCCATTGCTGATCTGAAGGATCATGTCACCTTTCTTCAACCTCCTACTTTCTATCAGACCTTGCATTGAGGTACATATATGAGCACTCGAGCCAAAGTCTAATACCCAATTAGAAGTAGAAGAAATCGTAAGGTTAGATTTAATTACGAGCATACATTTAAAAGGTTTATTATTCTTTTTGATCTTTAGGCTCTCCAGGTATTTTGGACAGTTTCTTCTCCAATGGCCTTCAGCATGACAGTGGAAATACTTTCTCTTAGTTTAGCTTCTTTTGGAACATCCTTCTTTGGCTTACTCTCTTTTTTTTGCTTCTCAATAATTTTACCTTCTTCTTTCTAGTAGACTTTCTCTTGAAAGAAGTTCGCTCCACAGCGAGAACAGTGCCCCTTGAACTCTTCAAGGTTTCCTCCGTAGTGACCAACATGTTGACTATTCGGATATAGTGCAATTGAGCTTGTTCATATGAAAATTTACAATAAATTGACTATATGAACTTGCTAGGATTCAAGGATCAAATTCATCTATAATTTCTTTTGTATTTCTAGTTCGAGCTTCCCAAACTCCTCAATGTCCTTGATCACTGTCATATAGTGCTCATGGATCGACTACCCTTCATGCATAGAGTCTTTTGGACACCTCAAAGCATGCTGTATGGCTCTACTCACTGTACAACTCTTGCAGGTGTGTAATCATGGCCCTGGCAGTGGGCATATGCTCATGCTGGTTTTGCAACTTATTTGACATAGAAATCAGTATATAGCACTTAACCCGACAGTCTTCATCCATCTACTTCTCAAAAGCAACCCTTTGCTCAGCAGTAGGATGGTTTGATAACACTATGGTTTTGATCGAGTACATGATCTAGTTTTTCTGAGATCAGGATAATTCTGAGGTTTCTGAGCCAGTCTTTGTAATTGGTACCGATCAAATGATTGGTTTCAAGATGTGGGCTAGAGGGTTTGAGGCTGACATTGTTTAACTGTGAGAGTAGAATTCAAGTTAGACTTTTGTATTTAATTGTTATATTTACTTTTAGAGTTTTAAGATGCAAACAATGACTTCACTAATTTATCAGATCCCTCACTCTCTGAGAAGAAAATAAAAATTCTAATGCAATAAAAGATTCTTAGTGGGTGCTACGGTTCCACTGATGCCATACTCCTCACCTAACAGTTATTGATAATATGTACACCAATACGTCAGTAACTTTTGCTCAGATATTTCTCTAAGCATGTTGCAACAACTTAGTCTCTACGTCATATGGGCTCACCTAACAGTTATTATCCACACTTCTTAGTTAATCCTGACCCACCATTCACAAGCAGGTGCAATGCTATCATTAGGCCCCTTAACAATTATTGGGCCCAACCCTATCCTTACCCTGGAGCAACTCTTTACTAATAGAGTATTTGCGTGTTCTCGATGCAACTGAACCACTGTAACTAGCTGAGAACAATCAATGCCAGTAGCACGCCCGCACATCTACAACGATGGAAGACCTATGGACTTAATATTTGTAGGGAGGTTTAGGTTTAGGTCTCATCTAATCAGTCATCATATGATCGATCTAATTGGCATGGACTAAACCAAACTGCTAAGCAATCCAATTTAAGACCCAGTCTTCCAAATTGGCTAGGTAAGTGGAGATCGATAGGGGTCCCCCCTTGCTTTCCTTAGACACCAATAAATTGATCAAGTAAGCGAATAAATTAATTAAATAACTATATCTCAATTACTTACCTTAGATACAATAGATCAATTGGTCCAAACATGTTATCTCTAGCAAATCAGGCTCAAACCATCGAGCCAAATTAGGTCTTTAGGTTAATCGATTCTACATATGAGACTCAATCAATTTGATCAACAATAATTGCATGATCATTTAACTTAATTGATCTGATCCTAATCAATACTTGACTCGGTTCGATCAATTACATAATCAAATTAGACCCATATAACTCAAATCATAAACTTAGATGTAATCCTATTATATGACCTAATTTATGATTTTTCTATAACCAACATCCTCATGCACAAACATAAATTTTATATTCTAAAATCAAATTTCAGATCTAAATTTTTTACATAAAATAAGTTTTAAATTATAAAAATAATTTTCAGATTTAACATTCAAAATATATCACATATATGCATGTAAAATTCAGATCTAGTACATGATATCATATATCTCATATACTAATCATAAATCATATCAAAAGTAAATTCATGAACTAAATATGTAATCATATATTATATATATGAATCAAAATTTAGATCATATAAAATTTCAGGCTTCATGCATGCATCTATGTATCATGTAAACATGACTAAAACTTTTTCTAGATTAAAATTTAGATCTATGCATGCTTTTACATATCAAATATATGTTCTAAAATCAAACTTAAATTAAATTTTAAATTTTAAAATTCATCTATACATCTCATGTATCAAGAAAAATTAGATTTTGAAACCCTTATCAAATCATGTATGACAATTTTAGCAATATGAAACCCATGGCTCTGATATCACAGTTGGAATTCGAGGTTGAGGCATGCATGTGTATTTCAAAACTTTATTTTTTAAATATCACAGTGGAATATAAGATTAAAATACTTTTAATCTGAATCATATATGCATAAAAATATAAAATCAACAAGATCTAGTTCATGTGTTGAAATTGACATATGCTGAAATTCAAATTGTGATCAATTCACATACCTGTTTGCAATCCTTTTCTTCAAATCTGGATCTAGAAAAAAAAAATTTCTAACCACACAAATTTTTGGCCTCTATGGATATCTAATCAGGATCAGCCTAGAGCAGCCCTCTAGAAATTAAATTTTTTTTCTAAAAAATTCAGCCTGCTGAATCTGAATGAAGCCTAGATCACGATCAATACTTGATCTCTTTCTTTGATCTTCTTCTTCTCCTCTTCTCTAATCTTTCTCTTTGCTTTGTGCTACTGCTAGATACCAAAATCAGTAAAACAAAGACACCCAAAGCCTTGGTGTGGAAGAACGTGGGACACCCAACAAGGGGAAGGTGTGGGACGTTCCAGGGGAGGGGAGAAGGGAGAGGAAGAGAGGGCATGGGGGGGTCTCCTTTGTGGCATATGGGGTGCTAGTTGGATGCCCTGGAGACCTTAGGGGAGGTTCTTTAAATAGGTATAAGGATTAATCCTATTTAATCTCATAATATAAGTCTTACTTGTATTGGATTTCCTAATAAATTATTTAATTTACATTAAGAATCTTATTAGGTGCCAACTCTTAGAGCCCTTGCACCCAATATTTCACACCTCAAAATACACCCAAGGGATGCCTCATATAAGATCAAGAGGCCTTCTAATCATAGGACATGCCCAACTTGATCAAATCAAGATGGCGCCCAAGATAAACTATCAAGAAAATTAATAAGGGACTTGCACCATTAATTCATTTGACCAAAAATCTTAGACAACCAACAATTGAAGTCTCATGAATCTAATTTATGTAGATTATTAGTGGGTAATTAAGTTTAAATTATCTTATTAAATAAAAAATTCAAATAGAAAGAGGAATTAGGTCCAATCATGTGCTAGCAAGATTATCTTGAATCCAATTGGATTTCTCTAAATCCAATTGACACTTCATAAGCTCAATTACTAATTTCAGGCCTAATCTCTTTGTTGTGTGACCCCATAGGTTTAATTCTATCTGATAGTGAGATATACAATGATCTCTATAAAAGTATCATTGAAACTCTTTTTAATGGATCGGAATAATTTTACTCTAACTCATCAAAGATTGTCGATGCAGAACAACCCTAGTGAGTTCTCACAATCCACTAGCAACACCCAATAGTATATAGTGACAATCCAGTAGAACTAAAATGAACCTCTAAGTATAGTCAGAGTGTGATTCAGTCTCTCTATTGTGAGTCCCGACTAGATGGCAGATCATAGATAAATCGTCAAACCTCAATATCGTCATATGATAGATTCGATCAACTTAAATCCAAATATAATTTCTATAAAAACTTTTTTCCATTAATCACACTACTGTGGTCAAAGATTCTTGGACTTAGCCTCTCAAATCTCATAGGACTATTTCTTTCTACCAAGATTGATAGATCCTATCTTGATGCATACTTTACTCCTACAGTGGACCAACTGTTGTCAATATCCACTATAAGAGCTCATTGAGACCCATATTTTTGTGTCAAATCAAATTTCAACAGCCACACTACGAGCAACAGTGCCTTCTCAGGTCAAAGGATTAGTCACACAACTACAGCATCGAGATGTTTACTGATGTTCGAGTAGAAATCAAGTGATCTCTCGTATGGTCACGCTCAGTACTAGTTGTTCTCTAACAACTATCCGCACTCGTCGTCCAGTGTCTCTACACTATAGACTAGAGATTCATCTATCCCAAAAGAAGTGATCTGTGTACTAGTCTATCTGGATCAATCATCATCTTCATGATGATTTTATGATCGAAAGTATTTAGGAATTAAATACATATCTTTAATTCTCAACACCTTAAGAATATATATCAAAATTAATTCCATGAATAATTCAAGGACACATCACACTTAAATAAAAAAATAAATTTATCTTTTTATTGATCAAATTAATGTATTAAGTATAAAATTATATCCTAGAATTATTACAATGTGTCAGTCATATTAGCTTCTAGGACATACATCTAATAATGATGCTACAAGTACTTTTGGTTAATTTCATCTTTGGATCTCTTTTGACCTACGGCACTCACTATTTGCTCAATTAAATTCATATTTGTATCAATATATAAGTGATATAAACTATCAATTAAAAGATTACGTGCAATCAATTTATTTCATAAATAAATAGAATAAAAATTTTTATCGAAATTAAAATCAAAACCATTCTGTGCTAGCACAGACACGAAAATCAAATTTTGACTAACTATAGGAACAAAACAATAATTTTTTAAATCTAATCTAAATCTTGATGGTAATCGAAAAGGATAAGTGCCAACAACTTCTGCAGAAATTTTGCTTCATTACCAATCCGAAGGATCATGTCACCTTTCCTTAACCTTCTACTTTCTATTAGATCCTGCATTGAAATACATATATGAGCACTCAAATCAGAGTCCAATACCCAACTAAAAGTAGAAGAAACCGTAAGGTTAGATTTAATTACGAGCATACCTTCTAAAGATTTCTCATCCTTTTTGATCTTTAAGCTCTTTGAGTAGAGTGGACAGTTCCTCCTCTAGTGGCCATCAGCATCACAATGGAAACACTTTTATTTTGATTCAACCTTTTTTGGAACATTCTTCTTTGGCTTGCTCTCTTTCTTTTGCTTCTTAGTAGATTTGTTCTTCTTCTTCCAACCAGACTTTCTCTTGGTTGAAGAAGTCCACTCCACAGTAAGAATAGTATCTTTTGAACTCTTCAAGATTTTCTCAGTAGTGACCAACATGTTGATCAGTTCGAGTATAGTGCAATTAAATTTGTTCATATAAAAAATTATAATAAATTGACTATATGAACTCATAAGAAATTGAAGGATCAAATCTATCTGTAATTCTTTTTACATACAAGCCCGAGCTTCACAAGCTTCTCAATGTTATTGATTATTGTTATACAATGCTCATGGACTGACTACTCTTCACATATCTTCAGATTGAAGAGTCTCTTGGATACTTCGAAGCACACTGTATGGCTCTTCTCACCATATAACTCTTGTGGTGAGTGATCACAGCCCTGACAGTGGGCATATGCTCATATTGGCTCTGCAACTCATTTGATATGGATGCCAACACATAGCACTTAACCTGATTGTCTTCATCCATCCACTTTTTAGAAGCTATTCTTTGCTCAGTAGTAGGACAGTTTGATAACACTAGGGGTTCCTGATCGAGTATATGACCTAATTTTTCAGAAGTCAGGACAATCCTAAGGTTTCTAAGTCAGTCTTTATAGTTTATTCTGGTCAAATAATTAAATTCAAGGATGCGGCTAGAGAATTTAAAGCTGATATTGTTTAACTGCGAGAGTAGAGATTCAAATTAGATTTTTATACTTTAAATTTATATTTGCTCTAGAAACTTTAAGATGCAAACCATAACTCTCACTAATTTTTCGGATCCCTCCACTCTTTGGGTGGGAAATAAAAATCCTAACAGGATAATTGAATTTCTTATGGGTGCTGCAGTCCCATCGATGTCATGTACCTCACCTAACAATTATTGATAACATGCAGATCGATGCATGGACAACTTTTGTCCAGATGCTTCTCTAAGTATGTTGCAGCAACTTGATCTCTAAGTCATGTGGGCTTACCTAACAGTTATTGACCATACTCTTTAGTTAAGTCTGACCCACTATTTACAAATAGGTGCAAAGCTGTCTTTAGATCCCTCACCTAATAGTTATTAGGCCCAACCCCATCCAACTCTTTGCTAATAGAGTGGTTGTGTATTTTCGATGTAACTAAACCACTATAACCAATCGAAAACAATCAACACCAGTAACATGCCCGCACATTTACAATGATAGAAGACCTATGGAATTAATATTTATGGAGAGATTTAGATTTAGATCTCATCTAATCAGTCATCATATGATCGATCTAATTGGCAAAGGCTAAACCAAACCGTCAAGCAACCTTATTCAAGACTCAATCTTTCAAATTGATCAGATAAGTGGAGATCAATGGAGGTCTCCTGTTGCTTTTCTTAGATACTAATAAATTGATCAGGTCAGCAAATAAAATTAATTAAATAACCACCTCTCAATTACTTGACTTAGACATCAATAGGTCAATTAATCCAAATAGGTTAGCTTAAGGGAATCAAGCTCAAACTATCGAGCCAAATTAAGTCCTTAGATTAATCGATTCTACATATGGGATTTAATCTATTTGATCAACAATAATTACATAATTTTATAACTTAATTGATCTAATCCTAATTAATACTTGATTCGATTTAATCAATTATTTAATTGAATTAGATCTATTATGTTCCAATCAAAAATTCTAGATGTAATCTAATTATATGACCTAATTTTTGATTTTTTTTATTATCAAAATCTTCATGCACAAACATAAATTTCAGATTTTAAAATTAAATTTTAGATCTAAATTTTTTATATGAAAGATAAGTTTTAAATTATAAAACTAATTTTTAGATTTAACATACAAGCATATATCTCATATATGTATGTAAAATTCATATCTAAATAAAAATTCAGATCATAACATGATATCATATATATCATATACAAATCATGAAATATATTAAAAATAATTTTAGACCTAAATATGTAATCATATATCTCATATATGAATCATAAATTAAGTCAAATTAATTTTTAGATTTATGTATACATCTACATATCACATATGCATGAACTAGAAATCGATCTAAAATAAAATTCAGATCTATGCATGCTCTCACATATCAAATATATGATCTAAAAATTAAATCTAAAATTAATTTTAGATTCAAAGTAATTATCTATACATCTTATGTATTAAGAAAAATCAGATTTTGAAACTCTTTTCAAAATATGTATGTCAAAATATGTAAGAAAAATCAAATCATATAACTGTTTCATAATTTTTTTTTTTGAATTTGGATCTGGAAGAGAAAAGATTCTCTCTTAGCCACGTAAGTACCTGACCTCTATAGATATCCACTCAGGATCAGTCTGGAATAGTCCTCTTTGGTATTGATTTTTCTTCTCTAAGAATGATCACCTTACGAATCTGAATGAAACCTAGATCATAATCAACTCTTTGATGCTTTCTTTGATCTTTTTTCTCTCTTCTTCTCTTACTCTTCTTTTCTTGATTATGCAACAACCAAGGTTTGAAAACTAGCAAATAAGGGGTAGGATGCCCAAGCTCTTTTATGTATGAAGATGGAGGACACCCAACCCTTGGGTGTTGGAGCTAAAAAGGAGAAGAGAGGGAGAGGCGTGAGGACTCTTGATAGGCATGGGGGCTACTGAAAATCTAATCATAAGAGCCTTAGAGAAAGTTTCTTTAAATAGGTAAAATATTTGAATCCTATTCAAAATCAAATAGCCCCTTAATACAAGTCCTACTTGCATTAGGAATTCTTATTGCCTTAGTTATTTAACCCCTTATAGGAGATCTATTAGGCACTAACTATTGAAGCCTTTGCACTCACTTTCTCATATGCCACATGGGGCCTAAGGGATGCCCCATGCGGGTTCTTCACGCTCTCTTTTAAGTGGGCACACCCAACTTAATCAAATCAAGTGGCACCCCATGCAAACAATCAAGGTAATTATTTAAGGGTTTGAACCCTTAATGCATTTGATCCAAAATCCTAGGCACCCAATAATTAGAGCTCAATGAATCTAATTCATTTAAATTATTAGCAGCTAATTAACTAGAATTAATCTTATCAAATAAGTAATTCAAATGCAAAGAGAAAATTGGATCGAACCATGTATGAGCAAGGTTTCTCTGAACCCAATAAAATTTTTCTAAATCCAATTGAGACTTCATAAGTCCAATTACTTATTTCAGGTCTAATCTCTTTATTGTATGACCCCATAGGTTCAATTCTATTTGATAGTGAGATATACCATGATTTCTATCATAGCATCATTGAAATTCTTTTTAATGGATCAAAAAAATTTTATTCTTACTCATCAAGGATTGTCGATCCTGAGCAACCCTAGTGAGCTCTCACAATCTATCAGTGACATCTAGTAGTATATAATGGCAACCCAATAAAACTAAAAAAGAATCAAGGTGTAGTTTACATGTGATTCAGTCTCTTTATCGTGAGTTCCGACTAGATGATAAGTTATGGATAAATCATCAAATCTCATCATCAGTCATATGATAGATTCGATTAGCTCAAGTCTGATTGTGATTCTCATAAAAATTTTTTTCTATCCATCACACTATTGTGGCCACAGACTCTCGAACTTAGCCTCTCAAATTTTATAGGACTACTCTACTCTATCAAGATCGATAGATTTCATCTAAATGCATACTCTACTCTTACAGTAGATTAACTATCACCAACATCTACTACAAGAACTTATTGAGACTATATTTATGTGTTAGTCAAACTCCAGCAGCCTCACTACGAGTAGTTATACCATCATAGATCAAAAAATCATTCACACAACTACAGCATCGAGACAATCACTGATGATCGAGTAAAAATCTAAGTGATCTCTCATATGGTCATGCACAGCACTAGTTATTCTCTAACAACTATCCATACTCGTTGCTCAATGTCTCTCCACTGTAGATCAGAGACTCATCTATCTTCGAAAGAAGCGATCTGTGGGTTGGTCTATCCAGATCGATCACCATCCTTATGATGATACTATGATCGAAAATATTTAAAAATTAATTATACATACCTCTAATTCTCAATACTTTAAGAATATATATCGAAGTATTAATTTCATGGACGATTCAAGGATACATCACTCTTGAATGAAAATAAAATTTATCATTTTATTGATTAAATCAATATATTAAGTATAAAATTATATCCTAGTCTAATTATAATGTATCAGCCGTATTGGCTTCTAAGACATACATCTAATAATAAGTACATAGAAGAGATGCTGAAAAGTTTCAGCATAGAAACCTCCAAGAGGGATCCATTATCCTCTTGGACATAGGTGTATATCATGCTATATACTCGACTTGGTATATTCTACTGTGAAAGTCACGAGTAGATATTAGTCGAATCTAGATTTGGAGTATTGGATTGCTATAAAAATATCCTTAAGTACTTGAGAAGTACTAAGAGTTTATTTTTGATCATTGGAGAATGGTTAGAACTAAGAGTGGGAGGATACACTGATGCTAATAGTAGAACATCTATATTAGTATGTATTCTTGAGTTATATTGGTTTGGTACGTTAGAAGAATTTCAAGCAACCGACCAATGGAAGCTAAGTATACTGTAAATGTGCAGGATGCATTCTAATTCTTATGATATTACAAAACTAGATGTCATGCTATTAGATATCATGACATCGCACTGTAAAGATAATGGCCTATAGCCCTTGCTAAGATGCCAAGATCTCACTAGAAGTCCAAGCACATAAAGCAGGAATATACGTGATTACCTCGAGTAAAAATATATAGAGGTACAAAGAGTAGACTCCACATAGGATGTGGTAGGCCCAAGTTACTTAAGCAGCCAAAGACTGAAGCCTGTCTTCAGAAGATGGGGTTTAGCTATATGGCAAATTGGCTTTAGTGCAAGTGGAAGTTTGTTAGATGTATGTCCTAGAAATCAATCTTGACCAACACATACCTTTCTCTAAGACATGCTTTTGTACTTGTTGGATAATTTTTATTACCAATTATGTTGTATGTGTCTATAATTTATCTTAGAAATTAACAAAGATGGTTTTGTATATTCTTAAGGTATTGAGAATTTGAGACATACATCATTAGTGGTTAATTTCTAAATACTTTCGATCGTAGGATCATCATGAAGGACAGTAATCAATCTATTTAGATCGGTGCATGGATCACCTTTCTTCTGGATAGATGAGTCTCGAGTCTACGGTGTAGGGATACTGGGATGAGAGTGTAGGTGGTTGTTAGAGAATAACTTGCACTAAAAGCATGATCAACATAAGAAATTATTTGGATGTCTACTCATTCATTAGTGGTTTTCTTGATGCTACAGTCATGTGACTGATCCTTTGATATGTGGTGTGTTGGCTATTCACAGTGAGGCTATTTAGTTTGACTGCACATTCCTTTAGTTCCTAGTTATTCAGATCCTTGTTGTGTATATTAGCTATTGTAGATTCAGATTCGCTGTTTGGAGTAGGATGCACCTAGATGGAATCTATTGATCTTGATAGAAAAAGAGTAGTCCTATGCGATTTGCAAGATTGAGTTCAGAAAGTCTAGCCAAAGCAAATGTGAACACTGAAAAGAGTTTCCACAAGATTCATGGATGAATTTGAGTCGAGCCAATCAAGCATATGACTGATAATGGAGTTTGATGAGTTTTTCATGATCTTCGTCTAGTCAGAACTCATGATAGAGAAACTATATCATATAGCAACTGCACCTAAGGATTTATTCTTCTATTCTGCTAGGTTGCCACTATATGCTTCTAGACGTCACTGATGAATCATAAGAACTCATTAGAATCATTTTCGGATCAACGATTCTTATTGGGGTAAGTTGGAATCATTCCAGTCCATTAAAAAAAATTTGATGATGTCATGATGGAGATCACGATATATCTCACTACCAGACAGAATAGAATCTGAGGGTTTACACACAGAAGAAGTATATCCTGATTAATGGCTTGGATCATATTCGAATTATCAATTGGATTAATGGTTTAAATTTTGAAAACAGCTAATTTGTAAGTATTATAGATATAGTAACTGCTAATTGTTAGCAAGGGTACTTAATTGCAAGTGTTGTAATTTAATTGGACCTAATTAAATTATGGATCAAGTCCTAATTAACTTAAATCAGATTTAATTTAATTAAACTTAATTTAATTTAATACTAATTGGATTCAATAATCCAAATTAGATTTAGATTTCAATCCTGATTGGATCAGGTTTGACAATCTTTCGAATTCGATTCGATTCAGGCTCAATTTGAACTTGATTTGGATCCAGTTTGAACCAAATTGATCCTAACCACCTGAGCCCAAGTTCTTTAGGCTTTTCTCTCCACTTGATCAACTAGAAGTAGGAAAGAGCGATGGTTCTCTCTGCTCTTCTCTTGGCATGCACAGGAAAGGACTTTAAGACTCTTACTTGATTAAGATTTATTTTTAAATTTGATTTGTTTCAGATCTTATCAGAAAAAAGAGTTTGTTATGGCATGGAACATCTTGTTTTGTGCAATAAAGTAAGTAGAGGAAAAAGGGTGTGTGGTTTTTGGTTTTCTGCCTTGCCGCTAATCACAACTCAACGCCCCTTCCTCCTTATGATCTCCACACTCCATATTATGATCAGATTAGATCTGATCCTTTTCTGGTTGAGGCATGGAATAGGATGAGAGTTGGGGTTTTGTGTGATAAAATAAAAGGGGGTGCAGTTTGTGCGTGTGTGAGGTTCCTTGGAGTGTTTCTTCCTTACCACCTCATCCCATCTCAACACCCTCTGCCTTTTCTCCCTACATCCTCCACGCCCCATGATTTGATGAGATAAGATCTTCGAGAGACTAGAGAGAGGAAGAGAAGAAGAATTTTCTTCTTCTCTTCATGATGGTCCGATTCAGATCCCGTTCGATCTGCACGAAAGGATTCGCGCAGCATTCATCTTCTTCGAGATCTAGAAAATGAGACCCAGATCCAAAGCTGAGAACTGAGGCCTACAAGGTGCCAGCATACTAGTGGCCTCGATGCTTCGATCAGACATCTTCGTATGGATACCAATAGAGATCGAATGCTTGCGTGGCTACAACTAGAACTCTGGACATTCGCAGATCTTCGTATGGATACCAACAAAGATCGAATGCTTGCGTGGCTACAACTAGAACTCTGGACATTCGCAGGATCCAAAGGTATGGAGATCAGATTTCTAATTTTTTATTACTAACCTTTTGTTTTGATTTCAGATTTCAGATTTTGATAACATTTGCGTATCAAGATCCAGTGTGTGGTTTTCATATTTGATCTGATACATTTTTAAATTAAAAATATTTTAATTTAATTTACTTCTGCTGTATATAAATTATTTATGAAATATTTTAAACTACACGCACGAAACTATTGCACTTTCTAACACTTGTTACTATTATTAAAATAGATTTTAAAAATTTAATTTTAATTTTTTAAAAAAAATAATATTAGTGATAACATTAGCGATGCTAATTACGTTGGAAAAGACTATTACCGATGGCATTAGCGATGGCAGTACCATCTTTAATAGTTTTTTAAAAATTTTAATTAAGAAAAAAATTAAATTAAAAAAGTATTAGCGACAGATTTGTTGTCGCTAATGTTGTCGCTAATTACATATATTAGCGATAAGATTATTATCATCGTTAATAATGATAATTAGCAACGATCTTATTTTCGATGAACTTTTAATGATGGAGATCCGTCGCTAAGACAGAGATTGAGTTACTAGCGATAGCTAGTAACCTGTTTTCTTATAGTGTGGGATATATTTTGTTTTTCCAACGGTCGATACCGAAACCACTAGTAAAAGTTTAACTTTTTCCAACGGTCATAACCATCGATAAAAGTCTTATTTTTTCTAGTGATCATGACTGCCAGTAAAAGATTGAAATACAACAATAACGGTAGCTTCTCCAGCAGCATAGTAGCGGTCGACAAAAGGCTTGTAGATTTTTTTAACGGTTTTTTCTTATTTTGATCAGCGATTCTGATTGCTGCTAGAGCCTTTATTTCTTATAGTCCTCTTGCCAAAATTTGATCCATCTTAAGATTCCATTCCTGATCAGATTCAAAAGAGGAGATGAATTTCATTAGGAGTTCTCTTCCGCCTCACATGCTTAGTGTGTAAGATCCAAATAATTTTTTTTTTAAGATTCATGTGGGGGAATTTAAGGATCCAAGTCCTTGTAGGTATACCAAAACTTACTTTCCAATCTCTCCTTCACATTAAAAAATAAAATAAATCTAGTGATGGGTGTGGCAGTGTGGAGGTATCTGAGGGAGGGATACCTCGTTATAGTACGAATAATATTCTTCCAATGAGGATGGCTGGACTCATATTACTTGTGGTGCGGCATGATAGCATCATGACGCTCATGTAGATTGATTTGTTTTCCCCCCCGACGATAAAAGGGCGGGTGAGTCCCACCCGTTTCATTAAAATAGCGAAAGAATTACAACATGCAGCCCATCATCATTAACAAGAGAATTTCGCATATCCAAATGGCATTTCCCTGTATGGAATAATTTGAGTGGGCCTTAATTAGGTAGAATTGCCGGATCCATGATAATGTCGTCATTTTTAAACATGATATTACATCATTATTTTTTCTTCTTCAAAATTGGTTTAGGACGTGTTTGTTTTTGTGCGGTCCGTTCCCATTCACATTTCAGGAAAGAATGAAAATTCCTCTAATTCCTGAAAACTCAACCCAATCTCTTTTCCCAGTTTTCGAATTTCATTCCATCATGTCTACTCAAAAAATATATATATAAAATATCTTTTTATTAATTAATTTTTAAAAATTTATCCAAAATTTTATTTCAATTTTGATTTCATTCATACTGAGAAATGTGCCACTCTGATTTCTGTTCCAATATATCCAATCCTGATCGTAAAACGCACCTTTGTAGCTAGACAACATACTCTGAAACCCTTGACAGTGCTTACAATGGATGACATTTTTATTTTTTTTTTGCCTCTCATAATAGATCTAACCCAGAAAAAAGCATTGCAGTCACCCTCAGCCCCCTCTAACTCAATTCAATACTTGTACCCGCAAATGTTTTGTATAAAAAAAAAAAACAATTTCCTCCCGGGGCAGATCAGGATTACCACATTCCGCTTCTGGACTAAATGGCATCCTTCCAAAGGAATTTACCCTATACAAAACTAATATTCTAATTGCACAATTATGGATAGGACGAAGGGCTAATTCCAAACACCATAAAACCATTCTCCCTGAATAAAATCTTGATGCTTCATGGCAAGCAGTAGCCCAACAACACAATATAAAGTCAGCTAGGAATTTAACATCAGCCAAATTTCACAAGACTAGCATATCCCAGCTAGCGGCATGGAGACGAGAAGATATAGACTTGGCCACAAAAGTAGTCACACGCACGCGCGCGCGCGCGCGCGCACAGAGAGAGAGAGAGAGAGAGAGAGTCTGCTGGTCGAGCTAATGGCCCCTCAAATCCGGCAATGGTCGTATGCGTTGCAGCCACGGCGGGGGGGGTTGCCAGACCGTGGAGGCACGCAGTTGCCTTCGTAGGGCTTGCCATTGCCGGAGTTGCAGGCCGGGCGGTCCGGGTTCAGGGCACCGTAATCGATATTCTGCGTTTGCTGGAGAAACCGGCGGTGCGTCTCCGAGTCCAGCAGGAACTCCTCTTCGGCTTGGCATTCGGCGATGGATCCATTGCAGGGCCTGATGATCTCGGCTCCATGGGTGATGGAAAACAGAATACCACCGAAGAGAAGCACTACGGAAAGGAGCCAAG
>NC_026001.2:73891407-73902301 GCF_000442705.2 Elaeis guineensis | reverse complement strand
TCACTCAAAAGAAATCTCCTACATTTAGATATACCTGCTCTAAATTCTCTTGGAGAAGATGCTTTCGAGGAGGATAGGACTGCATATAAGATGTGGAAAGATGATAGTGTGACTGTCAAATGCATCATACTTGCTTCAATGAGCAATGAGCTTCAGAGCAGCATGAGGACATGGATGTTCCCTCTATTCTCCTTAATCTTAAGGAGTTATATGAGAAACAAAGTCGAACTGCTGATATGAGATATCAAATAGTTGTTCGTGCTAGCATGACTGAAGGCATCTTCGTGCAAATGCATGTCCTAAAGATGATTGATTTGATCACTCATTGGGACAGCTGGTTTTGCCATGGATGGTGAACTGAGCCAAGATTTGATCCTGCAGTCTCTTCTTGACTCTTTTTCTCAGTTTGTTATTAATTATCACATATGAATAAACTGAACATCAGCTCTGCTGACTGAAATATGTTGAAAATACAGGAAGCCATTTTAAAGTGAAAAGGCTCAGGTCCTTTCATGTTGATAAGATCAGCAAGAAGAAGGCAAAGAAGGTTCTAAGAAAAAATGAACCCTAAGGCTGGCATCTCCAAGAAGAAGGCGAAGAAGGTCTCCACCAAAGGTACTTGCTATCACTGTGGCAAGGAGGGCCACGAAAAAAGGAGTATTGCAAGGAGTCCTTGAAACTGAACGTGAAACCACAAACATTGCTAAAGTTTGTATATGATACAAACTAATTTATCATTAAGTACTTCAATTCAGATTCTTGGATATTGATACCGCCTGTGGTTCACACCTTTATAAATTTTGTAGAGTCTATAGAAAAGTAAGAAATCTGAATAAAGGTGACTTCAAGCTGTTTGGCACTAGTGAAGAGTCCATTCAGGCCGAAGTCATAGAACAAGATTTTGAAGTTACCTTCAGGCAAAGTTTGAACTGAAGATCTATTTATATCTCTAATTGTTTAGAAATATTATTTCTGTACATATTATTGGAACAAGGTTTAAATAATTAAAGAACAATGGTTATTCTATTACTTTTCTAATGAATATTATGAAGTACTTTTATTGATAATGGTCTTTATTCTTTCACTTAATATAATATACTTCATGTGATAATATGAAGAAAAGAAAGAGAGATGTAAATCACATACCTCTGGCATTGCCGACTTGGCCATATAAATGAGTCAAGATTAATAAGTTATCAAAGATAATTTTTGATCCTTATGATTATGAATCATATGAAACTTATGAATCTTGCTCATAGAAAAATGATCAAGACTCTATTTATGACATGAGAAAGGGAGTGACATATTTGACCTTGTACATACTGATGTATGTGGTCCGATGTCGACTCAAGCAGAGGTGGATACTCTTACTTCATTCATTTACTGATGATAGGTCTAGTTTAGATATATATTTATAAAATATAAATCTAAAGCTTTGATAAATTAAAGAGTATCAAAGAATGTGAAAATAAATGTAAAGTATTAAAACTCTTCGATCTGATCGAGGAGAGAATACTTATCTAGTGAGTTTCTGATTATTTAAAACTAAATGAAATACTCTCTCAATAGATACTCCTTATACTCCATAATTAATAGAATTAAGAAAGGAAGAATCACCTTATTAGATATGGTGCGTCCATGATGTGTTTCATGATCTTCAATATCTTTTGAGATAACCTCGAGGCTGCAGCATATATCTTAAATAAAGTCCTTCAAATCTATTTCTAGCACTCCATATGAAATATGAAAGGAAAAAAATCCAATCTTAAGCATCTTAAGATTTGGGGTTTCCGCTTATGTAAAAATATTGATGGACATAAGCTGATCTAGATCAGAAAAATAAGATTTGTAGTTATCCCAAGGAGAGTATAGGATACTACTTCTATAACCTACTCAACAAAAGTGTTTGTTGGAGGCATTCATTTTCTTAAAAAGAGTTTATCCAAGAAGGAGCAGTGGAGGTCTGTTGAACTTGAAAAGTTCAAAACCTACAATCCATCCAGGATCACAAATGATTCTCAACCAGATGTTCCATTGTTGAGGCACAGCCACTACACACACCTCTCTTGAAGTTGAGTAGAGTGCTAATGTACCACTCAGTATGATTTATCATTGAGAATGACAAACACCCACATCATTGAGAATGATGATCCCACGACCTATTCAGAAGCTGCATGAGTAGTGACTCTAACAGTGGCTCAATCCATGAAATCTAAATGACTCCATGTATACAACCAAGTATGGACTTTGTTGATGCCTGAGGGTGTGACCCCAATAGGCTACAAATGGATCTTCAAAAAGAAGATTGGAGCAGATGGCCAGTAGAGACCTATAAGGCCAGGCTGTGGCAAAAGATTTCAGACAAAAATAAGTTTGATTATGAAGAAATCTTTCATCATAGCCATGCTCAAGTCTATTGGATATGCTTGCTATAGCAGCATACCATGACTATGAGATCTGTAGATGGATGTCAAGACTACTTTCCTCAATGAAAATTTGAGGAAGAAGTCTATATGACTCAGCCAGAGGATTTCTTCAAGTGAAAGTAAATCAGGTATGCAAGCTGAAATAGATCATTTATGGATTAAAGCAAGCATCGAGGAGCTGAACATCCATTTTGATGAGACAGTCAAATCGTTTGCTTCATCAAAAATATGGATGAACTTGTGTGTACAAAAGAATAGTGAGAGTGCTATTATCTTCTTGTTATATGTGGATGACATACTGCTCATTGAGAATGATATTCCGATGTTGCAATCGTCAAGACTTGGCTATCACAAAAGTTTTCATGAAAGACTTGGATGAAGCATCCTATATACTTGGTATAAATCTATAGGATAGATCAAAAGGATGCTAGCTTGTCCCAGTCTAGTACATTGACCTATGTTGAAGAGGTTCAACATGAGAAGTAAAAGAGTTACTTGCCCATAGGTCATGGCATACAACTCTCTAAGAAGATGTCTCTAAGACACCTGAAGAGAGAAATAGAATGAGTTCTATTCCTTATACTTCGCTTAGATCAATTATATATGCTATGTTGTATACCAGGCCTGATGTGGCTTATGCCTTGGCATTGTAAGCAGATTTCAGGCTGATCTCGAGAGGATCATTGGAAAGCTGTGAAAAATATACTCAAGTACTTGAGAAGGACTAGAGATGTTTTTTAATATATGATGGATCTGATTTAAAACTAAAGATTATACGATTTAATTTTTAATCTGATCGGATGATAGCAAATCTTATCTGGTATGTGTTCACTCTGTATGGTAGTGCAGTAAGTTGAAAAAGTTTCAAACAGCAAACTTTCTGGACTCGATCACTGAGGCTGAGTATATTGCTGCCAGTGAGGCTACTAAGAGCGTCTGGATGAAAAATTCATCACAAGTTGATGTGATTTCAGGAATTGAACACTAGTGCCCTTTATTTGATAATACTGGGATAGTTGCTCAAGCCAAGAACCAAGGTTCATCATAAATCAAGCACATCCTAAGACAGTTCCACCTCATTCAAGAGATAGTCGAAAGATGCGATGTGATCATGGAGCGAGTTGACACCAAAAATAATATAGAGGATCCATTCACTAAGCCTTGTCAATCAGTAGTTTGACACCATCTTATAGCATGGGTATCAAGTATAGGGGCGATTGGCTTTAGTGCAAGTGAAGATTAAAAGAATAATGTCCTACAAGCCAATCACATATGGGATGCGATAGGGATATTTATTTAATTTATCTTTCAAACTCATATAATTGATATTTATATTATTAAAATAGTATTTTGTTTCATTATATGCTGCATCTTATTTTTTTAAGATTTAATTAACCCATAAGGTTTGGCAATGTTTTAGGTCATGATGAGATCACGCCAGTGAGACCTAAATCTTGATAGTCCTAACCTAAAATATTCTAGTCATTGGTATATTGAGTCGGAGATCAATGATACCGTAAGACTGGCATGTCCTATGTATGCTCAAAAATAAGGGTGGTTGATCTCAAACACTTGTGTGGTGACACTAATACAATGATATGGTGCTTATTAGAGAATGAGTTTACTGAATTGACCTATGAGAGAATATCAGATGGAGTCTTATTTATATGTCAACTGATGATTCTTTAGTGGGAGTTGTGTAAGTGATTCCTTAGACCTGAGGTCATCATGTATCTTGTTATATATCTATATTTTGGTTCACTATCTAACTTGTTCTTTTGATCCTTGTGTGGGGTATTCTAGATATCGATGAAGTTGCATGGAGGTTGTTAGTGATCAATAAGGGATCAGTCACTCTTAATAAGGGAGCGAATATCCTTTGTGATCTCATAGGTCGATGATTCAGAAGTCTTTGGCCAAAGCAGCATGATATTTAAAAAAGAGTTTTTAATATATCATCAACTAAATTATTACCTTCAGATCAAGATACATAATGATAAGTGATTGGGTTTGATATATTTTATGCCCACAGCTCATCTGATATGTTGTTTGACTGAAAGATTGAATTACACGAAACTTACTATTGAAGGATATTTTGATAATTTTTTATCAAAATTTTTAAATCTTTTGGATAGTCATGACACATTGCTAAATGTCAATCTTGACTTATGGATTCATCAAATTAAAAGAGTTTAATTCTGGAATCAATTTGAAAGAGTCCAAGCTGATTGAGACTCTTCAGGTGACCTAATCTCATTGGATTAGAGTTACATCGAAAGTCTTGATCCACTGCTGGCTAGATTTGAAATCCAATGGGTCACACACTTTAAAATTTGATCTTGATCTAATTTAATTAGAGTTTGATATAAATTCTATGGGTTAATTTGATATGCCAGCACATTGTATTAATCCAAGTTCCTAAATTGGTTTGGTTCAAAGTATTTGAGCTAACCTAGACCAATTGCCTTTAATCCAATGGGATTGGGTCAATTTAAATTGGAACCTTATCCAACTTGAATCAATTTCAAGTGGAGGACTTCTCTGTGCCCATCAGAAGTCACACAAAAAAATAAATGCCGCCCCATCTCAAACTAGCATGTGAAATGGAGAGTTCTTCTTAAAGAAGGCTCTTAATTATACGCATTACCTTAAAAGATAAACCAGATATTCTATGATTTAATGCCAAAATTGATTGGGTTTTTTATGGCACATACAAGAGAGAGAGTTCTTCTTTTGCAAGTATCTGATGTACCAAAAATTCACATGGTGAATTTATTCACTGCATGAGAAGATGGAGTGCCAAAGGTTGGCACCCCTTCATCCCATGTGACATCCCTTGGTCTCCTATTTATATGGGATGCCCCACTTGATTTCTTACTATGATTTTGAATTGAAATTAGAGAGAAGGGATGCCGTAATCATAAAAAAAATTTTGAAAATAATTTGAGAAAAAGGCAAGAAAAAATTGAGTGGTAAAAGTTGCAAGAAGGGTGGTGAGATTTTTAGCGAGAGTTGCTAGTGTGCCTTAGGGTTTGATTTTTCCATATGTTGGAGCCAAATATCAAATTATAGGTTGTATGACATTTGAAGAGTGTCTTCTTGGTGTCATTCTGGTGGCAAGATCGAAAATAACTAGACTTTGACGTGATCGTTATGCAAGTTTGAAGCCAGCAGTGTTCTTGAAAAGATAAGACTGCGGCAGCGCACCAGTTAGGAAGGACCTTGGCTAACTTTTGTGTGGATCACTATTGGAGGACTTCTACCTTGGAGTGTTGTGGAGAACACCAATGTGCCACTTTTTTATTTTGGTGAAAGTATAAAATTCTATCTCTTTTGCATGCTTGTTTTTATTTTATCGATATCAGCAAGGTGATTCTAAGGTTTGGATTCTGACTCGATAGTTTTATTTGATAAAGCTATTGACTTGTTTGATTTTAAAATTTTTAAAAATTACTTTTACTATATAGCTAAAACCCAATAGTATTTTTGGTTAATTTCATCTCTGGATCTCTTTTGACCTACGGCACTCGTCATTTGCTTGTTCAAATTCATATTCGCATCAACATGCAAGTGATATAGACTGTCAATTAAAAGACTATGTGCAACTAATTTATTCTATTAATAAATGAAATAAAAATTTTTATTAAAATTAAAATCAAAACCATTCTATGCTAGTACTGACATGAAAATTAAATTTTGACTAGTTATAGGAACAAAATAATAGTTTTTCAAATCTAATCTAAATCTTAACGGTAATCGAAGAGGATAAGTGCCAATGGCTTCTGTCATAACTTTTGTTCTATTGCTGATCCGAAGGATTATGTCACCTTCCTTCAACTTTTATTTTCTATTAGACTCTGCATTGAAGTACTTATATGAGCATTCGAACCAGAGTCCAATATCCAATTAGAAGTAGAAGAAACTATAAGGTTAGATTCAATTACGAGTATACCTTTTGAAGGTTTATCACTCTTTTTAGTTTTTAGACTCTTCAGATAGAGTGGACAGTTCCTCCTCCAGTGGCCATCAGCATCATAGTGGAAATACTTTCTCTTTACTTCAGCCTTCTTTGGAATGTCCTTCCTTGACTTGCTCTCTTCCTTCTACTTCTTAGTAGATGCTCTTCTTCTTCCAACCAGACTTTCTCTTGATTGAAGAAGTCTGCTCCACAGTGAGAACAGTACCCCTTGAACTCTTCAAGATTTTATCATAGTGACCAACATGTTGACCAGTTTGTGCATAGTGCAATCAAGTTTGTTCCTATGAAAATTTACAATAAATTGACTATATGAACTTGTAAGGGATTGAAGGATCAAATCCATTGATAATTTTTTTTGCATATTAAGCCTGTGCTTCCCAAGCTTCTTTAGATTGAAAAGTCTCTTGGATACTTTGAAGTACGCTATACAGCTCTGCTCACCATACAACTCTTGTAGATGAGTGATCATAGCCCTGGTAGTGCGCATATGCTCATATTGGCTTTGCAACTCATTTGACATGGATGTTAGCACATAGCACTTAATTTGATTGTCTTCATCCGTCTATTTTTTATAAGCTATTTTTGCTCAGCAGTAGGATAGTTTGGTAATACCAGGGGTTCCTGATCATGTACATGGCTTAATTTTTCAGAAGTCAGGATAATCTTGAGATTTTTAACCGATCTTTATAATTTGTTTCGATCAAACGATTGGACTCAAGGATGCGGACTAGAAGATTTGAAGCTGACATGGTTTAACTACGAAAGTAGAGATTCAAGTTAGACTTTTGTACTTTAAATTAATATTTGCTCTAAAAATTTTAAAAAGCAAACAATAACTCTCACTAATTTTTAGATCCCTCCACTCTCCAAATGGAAAATAAAAATCCTAACGTAACAACTAGATTCCTAATGGGTGCTGCAGTCCCACCGATGCCATGTATCTCACCTAATAGTTATTGATAACATGCATATCAATGCATAGATAACTCTTTGTCGAGATACTTCTCTAAGCATGTTGCAGCGACTTGGTCTCTAAGTCATGCAGGTTCACCTAACAGTTATTGACCACACTCCTTAGTTAAGCCCGACCAACCATTCACAAGTAGATGCAAAGTCGTCATTAGGACCCTCACCTAACAATTATCAAGCGCAACCCCATCCTTACCCTAGAGCAACTCTTTACTAATAAAGTAGTTGCGTGTTTCTGGTGCAACTGAATCACTGTGACTAATCAAGAATAATTAACACCAGTAGCATGCTCGCACATCTATAATGGTGGAAGACTTATGACTTAATATTTATGGAGATGTTTAGGTTTAGGTCTCACCTGATCAGTCATCATATGATCGATCTAATTGGTATGGACTAAACCAAACCGTCAAACAACCTTATTCAAGACTCAATTTTTTAAATTAGTCAGATAAGTGGAGATCGGTGGAGGTCCTCCTATTGCTTTCTTTAGACACCAATAAATTAATCAGATCAGCAAATGAAACCAATTAAATAACTACCTCTTTATTACTTGCCTTAGACACCAATAGGTCAATTGGTCCAAATAAATTAGCTTAAGCGAATCAAGCTCAAGCCATCAAGCCAAATTAGGTCATTAGGTTAATTGATTCTACATATGAATTCAATCGATTTGATCAACAATAATTACATGATCTTATAACTTAATTAACCTAATCCTAATCAACACATGACTCAATTTGATCAATTACTTAATCGAATTAGACCCATTATGTTCAAATCAAAAATCCTAGATGTAATTTAATTGTATAACTTAATTTTGATTTTTTTATGATCAAAATTCTCATGCACAAATATAAATTTTAAATTTTAAAATTAAATTTTAGATTTAAATTTTTACATAAAAAATAAATTTTAAATCATGAAACTAATTTTCAGATTTAACATACAAGCATATATCTCATATATGTATATAAAATTCAGATCTAAACTAAAATTCAGATCATAACTGTTAGAATTTTATGTCAGGACATGAATGTATGTTTTAATTTTTTTTTCTAAATAATACAGTGGAATAAAAGATTAAAATATCTTTTAATCTTAATCACGTATGTATAAAATATAGAACACAAGAATCTACTTCATATACTGAAATTGAACATATATTAAATTTTATGCTGAAATTGAATATGTGATTGAATCACATATTGTTTATAATTTCTTTCTTCGAATCTAGATTTAGAAGAGAAGAGGTTTTACCTTAGACATGCAAGTGCCCAACCTTGGGCGTGGAGATGGTGGATGCCCAACACCTTTGGGCATTGGAACTTTAGGGGAGAAGAGAGGGAGGCATGGGGACTCTTTATGGAGGTGTGGGCTGCTAGAAATTAGATCTAAAGAGCCTTAGGGAAGGCTCTTTTAAATAGGCAAAAAGTTTGAATCCTATTCAAAATCAAATAGCTCCTTAATACGAGTCCTACTTGCAATAGGAATCCTTATTGCCTTAGTTATTTGACCCCTTTTACAAGATCTATTAGGCTCCAAATATTGAAATCTTTGCACCCACTTTCTCACACACCACATGGTACTTAGGGGACATCCTAATCTGGTCCCATGCATCCTCTTTTAAGTGGACATGCCCAACTTGATCAAATCAAGTGGTACCTCATGCAAATAATCAAAAAAAATAATTAAAAATTTCATCTCTTAATTCATATGATCCAAAACTCTAGGCACCCAACAATTGGAGTCCAATGAATTTAATTCATTTAGGTTATTAGTAGATAATGAAACATAAATTAATCTTAGCAAATAAGTAATTTAAATGTAAGAAAAAAATTGTGTCCAACCATGTGCTAGCAAAGTTATCCTAAATCCAATAGGATTTCTCTATATCTAATTGAGACTTTATAAGTCCAATTACTTATTTCAGGTCTAATCACTTTGTTGTGTGATCTCATAAGTTCAATTCTATCTGATAGTGAGATATACAATGATCTCTATCATAGTATCATTGAAACTCTTTTCAATGAGTCGAAATGATTTCACTCTAACTCATCAAAGATTATCGATTCTGAGCAACCCTAGTCAGCTCTCACAATCCACTAGTGACACCTAGCAATATATAGTGGCAACCCAATAGAATCAAAAAAATCTCAAGATATAGTTTATATATGATTCAGTCCCTCTATCGTAAGTTCCGACTAGATGGTAGGTCATGAATAATCATCAAATCTCATCATCAGTCATATGATAGATTCCATCAGCTCAAGTCTAATTGTGATCCTCATGAAAATTATTTTTCATCCATCACACTGTTGTGGCACAGACTCTTAGACTAGCCTCTAAATTTTATAGGACTACTCTTCTCTATCAAATCGATAGAATCATCTAGATAAGCATCCTACTCCTACAGTAGACCAACTATCGCTAACATCTACTATAAGGACTCATTGAATCATATTTATATGTCAATCAAACTTTAGCAATCTCACTGCGAGTAGTCATACCATCGTAGGTCAAAAGATCATTCACACAACTACAGCATCGAGACAATCACTGATGATTGATTAGAAATCTAAGTGATCTCTCGTATAGTCACGTTCAATACTAGTTTTCTCTAACAACTATCTGTACTCATCACTCTGTATCTCTATACTATAGATCAGAGACTCATCTATCTCAAAGGAAGCAATCTGTGCATCAGTCTATCTGGATCGATCACCATCCTCATGATGATACTTTGATCGAGAGCATTTAGAAATTATATACATATCTTTAATTCTCAACACCTTAAAAATATGTATCGAAGTGTTAATTCCATGGATGATTCAAGGACATATCATACTTGTATGAAAATTAAACTTGTCCTTTTATTAATGAAATCAATATATTAAGTATAAAATTATACCCTAAATTATTACAATGTGTCAGTCATATTGACTTCTAGGACATACATCTAACAATCTCTCACTTGGACTAAAGCTAGTTGGCCACTAATCTAAGTCCATCTTTTCAAGGTGGACTTCCATCTTTGGCTAGCTCAATTACTTTGTCAGTCGGTCTGCCATATTGTTCATGAAGTTTACTCTTTGTATTTAGATATTTTTTTTCGAGATAGTCACGTATGATATGAAACTACTACTCGATGTACTTTGATTTCTGAAGAGACCTCGGCTCCTTAGCAAGTGCTATGGTTCCATTATTGTTGAAATAAAGTGGTATAGCATCCGAGTCATTATCCCAAGCTCTGTGATGAACTTCTTGAATCAAAAGCTTTCTTTGTAGCATCCGACGCAGTGACATATTCAGCTTCTGTGGTCGAATCTGCTATGATGGGTTGTTTGAAATTCTTTCAGCTGACTATGCCACCATTGTATGCAAACACATATCCTGATGTAGACTTTCTATCATCGAATCAGATATGAAGTCTAAATCAATATGCCCCTCGATTTGTAACTCAGAACCTCCTTTAAAGACTAAGAACACATTCTTAGTTCTTCTCAAGTACTTAAGGATG
>NC_026001.2:73857031-73891307 GCF_000442705.2 Elaeis guineensis | reverse complement strand
CTTTAATTCTGATGAATCCATAATTCAAGATTGATATTTAGCAATGTATCATGACTATCCAAAAGATTTAAAATTTTGATAAAAAATTATCAAAATATCTTTCAATAGTAAGTTTTCGTGTAATTCAATCTTTCAGTCAAACAATATCAGATGAGCTGTGGGCATAAAAATATATCAAACCCAATCACTTATCATTATGTATCTGATCTGAAGGTGATAATTTAGTTGATGATATATTAAAAACTCTTTTTCTAATTATCATCTGCTTTGGCCAAAGACTTGAATCATGACCTATGAGATCACATAGGATATTCGCTCCCTTATTAGGAGTGACTGATCCCTTATTGATCACTACAACCTCCATGCATACTTTAGATATCTAGAATACTCCACACAAAGGATCAAAGAACCAAGTTAGGATAGTGAACCAAAATATGGATCAATGTATACAAGGTACCATGTGACCTCAGGTCTAAGGATCACTTACACAACTCCCACTAAGAATCATCAGTTGACATATAAATAAGACTCCATCTGATATTCTCTCATAGGTCAATTCAGTAAACTCATTCTCTAATGAGCACCCATATCCTTGTATTAGTGTCACACATAAGTGTTGTGAGATCAACCACCTCATTTTGAGCATACATAGGACATGCCAGTCTTACGGTATCATTGATCTCCGACTCAATATATCAATGACTAGAATATTTTAGGTTAGGACTATCAAAGATTTAGGTCTCACTGGCGTGATCTTATCATGGCCCTAAAATCATTGCCAACCTATGGGTTCATTATAATCTTAAGAACAATAAGATGCAGCATATAATGAATCAAAAATATCTATTTTATTATATAACATAAATATTAATTACATGAGTTGAAAGATAAATTACAATAAACACCTATGCATCCATTATGATTGGACTTGTAAGGGATATTATTCTTTTCAATCTTCTACTTGCACTTAAAGCCAATCGCCTCCTATACTTGATACCCATGCTATTAAGATGGTGGTCAAACTTGCATTGACAAGACCTTAGTGAATGGATCTGCTATATTATTCTTGATGTCAACTTGCTCCACGATCACAGCATCTTTCGACTATCTCTGAATGAGGTGGAACCATCTTAGGATGTGCTTGGATTTATGATGAGACCTTAGTTCTTTGGCTTGAGCAACTGTCCCAGTATTATCATAATAAAGGGCACTAGTTGTTCAATCCCTAGAACCACATCAACTCTGTGATAAATTTCTCATCCAAATGGTCTCTTTAGCAGCCTCACTTGTAGCAATATACTCAGCCTCAGTGATCGAGTCAGCAATAGTTTACTGTTTGAAATTTTTTTAACTTACTGCACTACCATACAAGGTGAACACATACCCAGATATAGATTTACTATCATCTGGATTAGATTAAAAATTAAAATTGGTATAATCTTTCAGTTTAATCAGATCCACCATATATCAAAAAAATATCTCTAGTCCTTCTCAAATACTTGATTATATTTTTCACAGCTTTCCAATGATCCTTCTCGGGATCTGCCTGAAATTTGTTTACAATACTCAAGGCATAGGCCACATCAGGCCTGGTACATAACATAGCATACATAATTGATGCTATAGCCGAAGTATAAAGAATAGAACTCATTCTATTTCTTTCTTCAGGTGTCTTAGGAGACATTTTTCTTAGAGAGTTGTATGCCATGACCTATGGGCAAGTAATCTCTTTTACTTCCCTCCATATTGAACCTCTTCAACATTAGGTCAATGTATTAGACTGGGACAGCCTAGCATCCTTTTTGATCTATCTTTATAGAATACCAAGTACATAGGATGCTTTCATCTAAGTCTTTCATGAAAACCTTTTGTGATAGCCAAGTCTTGACCGATTGCAACATCGGGATATCATTCCCAATGAGTAGTATGTCATCCACATACAGGACTAAGAAGATAATAGCACTCTCACTATCTTCTTGTACATATAAGGTTCATCCATATTTTTGATGAAGCTAAATGATTGATGTCTCATCAAAATGAATGTTCCAGCTCCTTCGATGCTTGCTTTAATCCATAAATAGATCTATTCAGCTTGCATACCTGATTTACTCTCCCACTTGAGATAAATCCCTCTGGCTGAGTCATATAGACTTCTTCCTCAAGATTTTCATTGATGAAAGTAGTCTTGACATCCATCTATCAGATTCTCATAGTTATGGTATGCTGCAATAGCAAGCATTATCCGAATAGACTTGAGCATGGCTATTGATGAAAAGGTTTCTTCATAATCACACCTTATTTTTGTCTGAAATCTTTTGCCACCAGTTTAACTTTATAGGTCTTTACCTGGCCATCCGCTCTAATCTTCTTTTTTAAGACCCATTGTAGCCTATTGGGGTCACACTCTCAGATGCATCAACCAAAGTCCATACTTGGTTGACATACATGGAGTCCATTTAGGATTTCATGGTATTGAGCCACTTGTCAGAGTCACTACTCATGACAGCTTCTGAATAGATCGTGGGATCATCATTTTCAATGATGTGGGATGTGTTATCATTCTCAATGATAAACTCATACCTGAGTGGTACATTATGCACTCTACTTGATCTTCGAAGAGGAGGTAGTATAGTGGCTGTGCCTCAACAATGAGCACATCTGGTTGAGAATTATTTTGTGAATCCTGGATGGATTGTAAGTTTTGAGCTTCTTCAAGTTTAATAGACCTCCCACTGCCTCCTTCTTGAATAAATTTTTCTCCAAGAAAATGGCATGCCTACCAACAAATATCTTTTGTTGAGTAGGATTATAGAAGTAGTATCCTATACTCTTCTTGGATAACCTACAAATCTATATTTTTTCTGATCTAGCATCTAGCTTATGTCCATCAATATTTTTCACATAAATCGGATAATCCCAAATCTTAAAATGCTTAAGATTAGGTCTTTTTCCTTTCCATATTTCATATGAAGTGCTAGAAATAAATTTCATAGGCAATTTATTTAAGATATATGCTGCAGCCTCGAGGATATATCCTCAAAAGGATATTGGAAGATCCATGTAACACATCATGGACCGCACCATATCAAATAAGCTATGATTCTTTCTTTCCATAATTTTATTTAATTATGGAGTATAAGAAGGTATCTATTGAGAGAGTATTTTATTTAGTTTTAAATAATCAAAAAACTCACTAGACAAGTATTCTCCTCCTCGATCAGATCGAAGAGTTTTAATACTTTTACCAGTTTGTTTCTCAACCATTCTTTGATACTCTTTAAATTTGTTAAAGGCTTTAGATTTATATTTTATTAAAAATATATATCCAAACCTAGACCTATCATCAGTAAATATGATGAAGTAAGAGTATCCACCTCTAGCTTGAGTCGACATCGGACCACATACATCAGTATGTACAAGGTCCAATATGTCACTCGTCCTTTCTCCATGTCTAATAAATAGAGTCTTGGTCATTTTTTTCATGAGGTAAGATTCATAAGTTCCATATGATTCATAATCATAAGGATCAATAAAATTATTTTTGTATAACTTATTAATCCTTGACTCATTTATATGGCCAAGTCGGTAGTGCCAGAGGTATATGACATTCACATCCTCTCTCTTTTTTTTCTTCATATTTTCAACATGAAGCATATTATTATTAAGTGAAAAAAATATAAGACCATTATCAATAAAAGAACTTTCATAATATTCGTTAGAAAAGTAAATAGAATAACCATTGCTCTTTATAATTATTTTAAAACTTTATTCCAATAATAATGATACAGAAATAATATTTCTAACAACATTAGGAATATAATAACAGGTCTTTAGTTCCAAAACTTTGCCTGAAGGTAACTTTAAAACTCTGGTTCCTATGGCTTCGGCCTGAATGGACTCTTCACTAGTGCCAAACAGCTTGAAGTCACCTTTATTCAGATTTCTTACTTTCTATAGACTCTACAATAATTTATAAAGGTGTGAACCACAGGCGGTATCAAATATCCAAGAATCTGACATTGAAGTACTTAATGATAAATTGGTTTGTATCACATACAAACCTTTAGCAATGTTTGCTGGTTTCACTGTTCTCACCCGATTTCGAAAGGACGTGGGTCCGGTTGCAAGGTACTCCTTATAATTTCTCTTCCAGTGGCCCTCTTTGCCATAGTGATAGCAAGTACCTTTGGTGGAGAACCTTCTTCGCCTTCTTCTTGGAGATACCAGCCTTAGGGTTCATTTTTTTCTTATAACCTTTCTTTTCCTTCTTTTTGCTGATCTTATCAACATAAAGGACCTGAGCCTTTTCACTTTTAAAATGGCTCTTTGCTATTTTCAACATGTTCAGTAGTTCAGGCAGGCTGATGTTCAGTTTATTCATGTGATAAGTAATAACAAACCGAGAAAAAGAGTCAAGAAGAGACTGCAGGATCAAATCTTGGCTCAGTTCACCATCTATGGCAAAGCCCAGCTGTCCCAAATGAGTGATCAAATCAATCATCTTTAGGACATGCATTTGCACGAAGATACCTTCAGTCATGCTAGCACGAAACAACTATTTTGATATCTCATATCAAGCAGTTCGACTTTATTTCTCATATAACTCCTTAAGATTAAGGAGAATTAAGGGAACATCCATGTCCTCATGCTGCATCTGAAGCTCATTGCTCATTGAAGCAAGTATGATGCATTTGACAGTCACACTATCATCTTTCCACATCTTATATGCAGTCCTATCCTCCTCGAAAGCATCTTCTCCAAGAGAATTTAGAGCAGGTATATCTAAAATGTAGGAGATTTTCTTTTGAATGAGAATAATTCTCAAATTTCTTAACCAGTCGACATAGTTGGATCCGATCAACTTGTTTGCATCTAGGATACCTCTAAGTGAAAGTGAGGATGCTATGTGTGTAGTTAATTTACGATAATAAGAACACAATATAAGCGGATGACTCATGATGATATTCACAACTAGACTAGAATTTTTATCTAATTATGTCTCTCACTATTTTATTGAACTTCATAGCTCTCATCTATGAAAATCGAGAAACATACTAATATTTTTTAGTAGGGTTGAGATCCCTATTCCTCACAAACACCTGGTAGATAGCACAACAAGTATTCATGAGTTCAAGAGTAGGTAACTCTTTACCAATTGTACAACTACAATTCTCAATATTTTTTTCTCTAGCCTCTAGATCACATATAGCCTTGTGGATAGTACAATAAACTATAGTGTTCTAGTTAAGTAGATCCTTCAATCTTATATGGTCATACCCAAACAATGCTGCTCTTGTGGATAGCACAACAAAGCAATAATATTCAAATATGTCAGAAGCATCAACATGCACTTGATTAACATCATGTCAATTTTTATAGTAAGTCTTGTGGATAGCACAACAAGCTCACTAAGATTTTGACATACTCTATCGATCAAGTTTGAAGAAAGGCCCTTATAGTGTCTACATCACTAATTAATCTAAGTCTGAAATTCAATAAGACTAAATTGGCCAAGTAAGTAGGTGGAAGGCTTTCCATAGCTTTTCTTAGACACCAACAGAGTTGACCAGACTAGCATACAGACCTAATTAGAAAATCACCATTCATATTTTTTTTGACATCAATTGATCTTAAGAATTTGACTTTTGATTTAAAAGTGAATCCCGACATTATAATTTAATATAATTTTTACGAGGGACTTTAAACTGGTCTCGACACATCCTAACTACAACTACATAAAATGTACACTACAAATTATACAATTGGACATGTTTCTACTATTCATAATAGTAATTATATTATCATATCAAAAATCAAATAAGGGTGCAATTGGAGTCATAACAAATGACAAGCATATCAAAGAAATATAGCAAACCCTAATCACATTAGGCATGCATAACCCCCTTAACAATGCATCAATTTAAACATCATACTACCATGATAATATAAAATTTAAAATTATCATAAATTTATAATTTAATAACTAAAATTTAACATCATGGTATATATAAAGTCAAAAATAATTTTTTGAGTTTAAAGGATTGATGCTAAAAAATCAATGCAAAATTTTGGCAGGATATGGACAAGAATGATTCTATGCAACAACTTTGCACTTGTTTGATCAAATTAGACAAGGGTGGCTCTAATACCACTATTGGGTTCTAGCTACAGTGAAAAGTAATTTTTAAAAATTTTAAAATCAAACAAGTCAATAGCTTTATCAAATAAAACTATCGAGCCGGAATTCAAATCTTAGAATCACCTTGCCGATATCGATAAAATAAAAACAAGCACGCAAAAGAGATAAAATTTTATACTTTCACCAAAATAAAAAAGTGGCATGTTGGTGTTCTCCACAAGACACCAAGGTAGAAGTCCTCCAATGGTGATCCACACAAAAGTTAGCTAAGGTCCTTCCTAACTAGTGTGCTATCGCAGTCTTGTCTTCTCAAGAACACTGTCGGCTTCAAACTTGCATTACGATCGTGTCAAAGCCCAGTTGCTTTCGATCTTGCCACTAAAATGATACCAAGAAGACACTCTTCAAATATTATACAACCTAGGATTTGATTTTTGGCTCTAACATATGAAAAAATCAAACCCTAGGACACACTAGCAACCCTTGCTAAAAATCTCACCACCCTTCTTGCAACTTTTGCCACTTAATTTTCTCTTGCTTTTTTTCAAATTTTTCTAAATTTTTTTTTATGATTACCACATCCCTCCTATCTAGTTTAAATATAAAATCATAGCAAGAAATCAAGTGGGGCATTCCATATAAATAGGGGACCAAGTGATGTCACATGGGATGAAGGGGTGCCAACATTTAGCGCTCCATTTTCTCATGCAGTGAATAAATTCACCATGTGAATTTTTGGTGTATTAGATACTTGAAAAATAAGAACTCTCTCTCTTTTACGTGCCATAAAAAATCAATCAATTTTGGCATTAAATCATAGGATATCTGGTTTATCTTTTAAGGCAACGCATATAATTAAGAGCCTTCTCCATTTCACATGCTAATTTGAGGTAGGGTGGCATTTATTTTTTGTGTGACTTTTGGTAGGTGTAGAGAAGTCCTCCACTTGAAATTAATTTAAGTTGAATAAGGTTCCAATTTAAATTGACACAATCCCATTGGATCAAAGGCAATTGGTCTAGGTTAGCTCAAACACTTTGAACCAAACTAATTTAGGAATTTGGGTTAATACAATATGCTAGTATATCAAATTAACCCATAGAATTTATATTAAACTCTAATTAAATTAGATCAAGACTAAATTCTAAAGTGTGTGATCTATTGGGTTCTAAATCTAGCCAGCAGTGGACCAAGACTTTCGATGTAATCCTAATCCGATGATATTAGGTCACCCGAAGAGTCCCAATCAACTTGGACTCTTTCAAATTGATTTCAGAATTAAACTCTTTTAATTCTGATGAATCTACAAGTCAAATTGACATCTAGCAACATGTCATGACTACATAAAAAGTTTAAAATTTTGATGAAAAATTATCAAAATATCTTTCAATGGCAAGTTTCTATGTAATTCAATCTTTAAGTCAAACAACATCTCAGATGAGCTGTGGGCATAGAAATATGTCAAACCCAATCACTTATCATTATATATCTCAATCTGAAGGTGATGATTCAGTTGATGATATATTAAGAATCTTTTTCTAATTATCATCTTTCTTTGGCCAAAGACTTTCGAATCACTGACCTATGAGATCACATAGGATGTTCGCTCTCCTTATTAAGAGTGACTGGTCCCTTATTGATCACTCACAATCTCTATGCACACTTTACCATATCTAAAATATCCCACACAAGGATCAAAGAACCAAGTTAGATAGTGAACCAAAATGTGGATCCATGTACACAAGGCACCATGGTGACCTCAAATCTAAGGATCACTTATACAACTCTCACTAGAGAATCATCAGTTAACATGTAAATAAGACTCCATTTGATATTCTCTCATAGGTCAATTCAGTGAACTCATTCTCTAATGAGCACTCATATCCTTGTATTAGTGTCGTCACACAAGTGGTTATGAGATCAACCATCCTCATTTTTTAGCATATATAGGACATACCAATCTTACCGGTATCATTGATTTCTGACTCAATGTACCAATGACTAGAAATATTTTAGGTTAGGGCTATCAAGGATTTAGGTCTCATTGGTGTGATCTCATCACCGTCCTAAAATCATTTTTCAAACCTATGAGGTTCATTATAATCTTAAGAACAATAAGATGCAGCATATAATGAATCAAAAATATCTATTTTATTAATAACATAAATGTTAATTACATGAGTCTGAAAGATAAATTACAATAGACACCGTATCGCATCTCATATGCGATTGGCTTGTAGGGTATTATTCTTTTAAGTACTTGTGGCGTCAGAGACTAGGCTATATTAGAGAGGACAGAATAAACAAACTAAAAAAAGATGGGATCCTTGACTCTTTTGATTCAGAGTCATCCCTAGCTTGTGAATCTTGTCTTCAAAAAAAAATGGTCAAGTTACCCTTTGTAGGACATGGGGAAAGAGCCACTAAATTACTTATCCTGGTATGCACTGACGTGTGTGGGCTATTTGACGTGTAGGTCAGGGATGATGATGTCTATTTCATCATCTTTATCAATGATCTGTCATAGTACGGCTATGTGTATCTAATGAAACATAAGTCTGAAGTCTTTAAAAAAAATTAAAAAATAAAATAGAAAAACAAATAAGCAAATTCATTAAGGTTCTTCGATCTGATTGAGGAGGTGAATATCTTAGTCAAAATTTTTTGAAATATCTTAAGGACAATAGCATAGTCTCTCAATAGACTCATTTTGAAATACCTTAACTCAACAGGATATCTGAAAGAAGAATAGGATCCTATTAGATATGATCAGGTCCATGATGAGCTTCACTGATTTATCCTTATATCTTTAGAGTCATACCTTATTAACTGTAATACATTTATTGAATAAGATTCCATCATAATCTGTTCCTATCGTACCATATGAGATATGACACGGTAAGAAGCCGAATCTAAGTTATTTTAAGACTTACAGATGTCTGACTTATGAGAAGAGATAAATGGCTAATAAATTAGAGAATAGATTTTAATTACTTGTTTTATTGGGTATCCAAAAAAATCAACTACTTCTACTTTTCATAAGATCACAATATGATTATGAGTCGGAACACCATATATTTAGAAAAATAGTTTATCTAGGATGGTAGCAGTAGGAGGTTAGTTGAGCTTGAAAAGAAAGTCTCTGAAGAGCAAAGAGCTATCGATTCTTAGGGGCCCATTATTCATTAGCCAGTAGTTGATGTTCCTCCACCACCTCATAGATCTAGTAGGATATCCCAACCTTCTAAAAGGTACATGGCTATGCTTACAGAGGAAGTAAAGAAAATATTCCTTATGGGACATAAGGGTCATGGTGATGATCCTAATACCTTTGATGAGGTGATGTCTGATATCGATTCTGAAAAATAGTTAGATGCAATGAAATCAGAAATTGACTCAATGCACTCAAACTAAGTATCGATCTTAGTGGATCCACCCAAGGGTATAGTACCCATTGGATGAAAATAGATCTACAAAAGAAAAATAGATATCGATGGTAAGGTAGAGACCCATAAAGCTAGGTCCATGACAAAAAGTTATAGTCAGTATGAAGGCATTGACTATCAGAAAATCTTTTCACCCGTAGCCATGCTAAAATCTATTCACAGTCTGCTTGCTGCTATAGTTTATTATGATTATGAAATCTAGCAGATAGATGTGAAAATTACTTTTCTGAATGGATATCTTAAGGAAGATATTTATATGAAGCAGCCTTTAGATTTCATATCAGGTGATGGTGATCACAGAGTTTGCAAGCTGTAAAGGTCCATATATGGATTAAAGTAAGCTTCTCGAAGTTGGAATCTTTATTTTGATGATGCGATCCAACCATTTAATTTTTATCAAGAATGAAGAGGAACCTTGTGTATATAAGAGAGTCAGTGGGAGTACAATAACGTTCTTTGTATTGTACGTGGATGATATTCTTTTCATTAAAAATGATATTCCTATACTGACCTCGATCAAAAGATGGTTGTCAAAGAAAGTCTCCATGAAAGACTTAGGGAAAGCATCCTATATTTTTAGAATAAAGGTCTAAAGGAATAGATCTAAAAGGATGCTAGGCCTATCACAAAAGCTATACATCAAAAAAATACTGAAGAGGTTTAGCATGAAAAACTCTAAAAGAGGACTCTTAGCTCAAAGGCATAGTATTCGTCTTTCTAAGATGAAGTGTCTGACCATATCTGAGAAAGTTTAGCGCATGAGTAAGATTCTTTATGCCTCGACCATAGGAAGCCTCATGTATGTCATGCTATGTATTCAACCTGATATTACCTTTACTGTGAGTGTCACAAACAGGCATCAGTCGAATCCAGATGAGGAGCACTGGATAGTTGTGAAGAACATCATTAAGTACTTGAGAAGAACTAAGAATTTGTTCTTGATTTTTGGAGGAGGTTCTGAGTTGCGAGTCAAGGGGTATACTGATTCAGACTTCATGTCTGATCCTGATGATAGAAAGTTTATGTCAAGATATATGTTCGCATGCAATAGTGGTGCTGTCAGCTGGAAGAGTTTCAAGTAACCTATTATAGCAGATTAGACTATAGAAGTTGAATATATCGCTGCTTTGGATGCTGCAAAGAAAGGCTTCTGGTTTCAAGAAGTTTATCATGGAGCTTGAGGTTATGACATCGAATGCCATATCACTTTATTGTGACAATGATAGAGCCATAGCACTTGCTAAAGAGCCGAAGTCTCATAAAAAATCTAAGCATATCGAGCGGTGGTTCCATATCTTATGTGACTACCTTGAAAAGAAACATACCGAGATACGAAGATTAGACTCTACAGACATCATGACAGACCTACTGACAAAGCAATTGAGCTAGCCAAAAATGGAAGTCCACCTTGAGAAGATGGGATTTAGATTAGTGGCCAACTGACTTTAGTTCAAGTGAGAGATTGTTAGATATATATCCTAGAAGTCAATACAGCTAACATATTGTAATTAGTCTAGGACATAATTTTGTACTTAATATATTGATTCGATCAATAAAAAGATAAGTTTCATTTTCATTCAAGAGTGATGTGTTCTTGAATCGTTCATGAAATTAATACTTCGAACATATTCTCAAAGTATTGAGAATTAGAGGTATGTATAATTAATTTCTAAATGCTTCTGATCGTAATATCATCATGAGGATGGTGATCGATCCAGATAGATCGATGCATAGATTGCTTCTTTCGAGATAGATGAGTCTCTGATATACTATGTAGAGACACTGAGCAATGAGTATGGCTCGTTGTTAGAGAATAACTAATACTGAGCGTGATCATATGAGAGATCACTTGGATTTCTACTCGATCATCAATAATTGTCGTGATGCTGTAGTTATGTGAATGGTCTTTTGATCTATGATAGTACGACTACTCACAGTGAGACTATTGAAGTTTGACTGACACATAAATATAGTCTCAACGAGTTCTTGTAGTAGATGCTGGCGACAGTTAGTCCACTGTAGGAGTAGAATGCGCATCTAGATGGAATCTATTGATCTTGATAGAGAGGAGTAGTCCTATGAAATTTGAAAGGTTAAGTCTGAGAGTCTGTAGCCACAGCAGTGTGATGGATGGAAAAGAGTTTCTATGAGGATCATAATTGGACTTGAGCTAATCGAATCTATCATATGACTAATGATGAGGTTTGATGATTTATCCATGATCTGCCATCTAGTCGAGACTCATGATAGAAGGACTGAATCGTATGTAAATTATACCTTGAGGTTCTTTTTCGGTTCTACTGAGTTGTCATTACATACTGCTAGGTATCACTAGTAGATTGTGAGAGCTCATTAGGGTTGCTCAGGATTGACAATCCTTGATGAGTAAGAATGGAATTGTTCTGATCTATTGAAAAAAATTTCAATGATACTATGATAGAGATTATGGTATATCTCACTACTAAATAGAATTGAACCTATGGGATCATATAACAAAGGGATTAGATCTAGAATAAGTAATTGGACTTATGAAGTCTAAATTGGGTTTAGAAAAATCCTATTGAATTCAGGATAATCTTGCTAGCACATAGTTCAACCTATTTTTTTTTATATTTGAATTACTTATTTGATAAGATTAATTTAAATTAATTAACTGCTAATAATCTAAATAAATTAGATTCATTGAGCTCTAATTATTGGGTGCCTAAGATTTTGGATCAAATGCATTAAGGGTTCAAATCCTTGAACAATTATCTTGATTGTTTGCATAGGGCGTCACTTGATTTGATCAAGTTGAGCATGCCCACTTAAAAGAGGGTGTGAAGGACCAGCATGGGATATCCTCTAGGCCCCATGTGGCTTGTGAGAAAATGGGTGCAAAGGCTCTAATAGTTGGCACCTAACAGTTGGCACCTAATAGATCTCCTATAGGGGGTCAAATAACTAAGGCAATAAGAATTCCTAATGCAAGTAGGACTTGTATTAAGAGGCTATTTAGTTTTGAATAGGATTCAAACCTTTTCTCTATTTAAAGTGACCTTCTCTAAGGCTCTTATAATTAGATTTCTAGCAGCCCCCACACCTTCCAGGAGTCCCCATGCTTCTCCCTCTCTTCTCCTTTCTAGCTCCAATGTCCAAAGGTTGGGTGTCCTCCATCTTCACGCCCAAAAGAGCTTGGGTATCCTACCTTTTGCTTGCTAGTTTTCAAACCTTGGTTGTTACATAATCAAAAGAAGAAGAGCAAGAGAAAAAGAGAAGAAAAAGATCAAGAAAAAGATCAAAAAATTGATCACGATCCAAACTTCATTCAGATTCGCAGGGTGATCATTCTTAGAGAAGAAAGATCAACACCAAAGAAAGCTATTCCAGACTGATCCTGAGTGGATACCTATAGAGATCGGGTATTTGCACAGCTAAGGGAGAACCTCCTCTCTTCCAGATCTAGATTCGAAGAAAGAAATTATGAAACAGGTATATGCTTCGATTACATATTTAATTTCAGCATAAAATTCAGTATGAGTTTAATTTCAGCATATGAAGTAGATCCTTATATTCTATATTTTTATACATACATGATTTAGATTAAAAAATATTTTAATTTTTTATTTTATCGTATTGTTTAGAAAAAAAATTTTGAAATACACATGCATGCCCTAACATAAAATTTCAACACTTATCTTGTGAAAATCCAAACATTCTTTTAGATCTATCTCTGTAGACCTTTATTCTCAGAATACAGGATGTTTGTACTAGATCTTTAATGAAATTCTATATGCAACCATACTTTAACCGATGTCAGCATGAGACACTTTCACTGACCTTCATGTAAACATATGATCCTTCTTCATTTTTGATGAAATCAAACAATTTGATCACATCATTGAAATATCTATTCCAACTCCTAAATATTTACTTAAATCTATAAATGGATCTTTGCAGTGTGATCTCCATCACTGAAAGTGAAATCCATAGTCCACTTCATATAGATATCTTTCCAAGATATCCATTCAGAAGGGCTATCTGCACATCTATTTCTCGAGGTAGATGTCCAACATCGCCTCATTGTAGATTTTGGGATCATCTCTGTTTTCTCCATCTCCCATGAGAAACACTTTCTTTGGATCTTCTATAAGAATATCAAGTACCTTTAGAAGGTTGGGATATCCTACTAAATCCATGAGGTGGAGAAAGTACTACATGTACTGGCTCATCATGAATAAGTTCTATAGGTCCATATCTCATTGCACTTCAGAGACTCTCTTTGAATTTATCCTCTCATAGTTTTTAAGAAAATAGTATGATTACTTACAATCATATTATGAACCAATGGGAATAGAAAGTGGCATCCCAAACCTTTTAGGACATCCCATAAATGAGCTCTCACGGACCTATCCTTTAACTTGTCCGCCATACCATATCTCATATGGTGTGGTAGAACCAACTTTAGAGGAAATCTAATTTAAACTTTAAAAATTAAAGCTTGTCCCTAAAGAAACAAAGATTAAATTAGTGATGTTCATGATGGTCTGGACATATCTTATATAGTGTCATTCCTTCTCATAGATACCTTGTTGAGCTGAGGTGTACAAGGAAGATTCCATCATGAAACTATGCTATTTTTTTGAGATAATCGTAAAATTTTTTATTTGATATTGCATCATCGATCTGATCGAAATACCTTTATAATTTTTTCAATTTGCTTCTCTACTTCATATTTAATTTTTTTGAATCTTTCAAAAGCTTCATATTTGTATCTTATACACATACCTATACTATGACTGATCATCAGTAAAGATAATAAAGTAAAGATAACCTCCTTCGTCTGGCTTATCAAATGGTCCACACATATCAAATGTGTATTAGGGCAAGTATCTCAGTAGTTCTATCTCTTTGTCCTACAAAGGACAGCTTAATCATTAATCCTCAAAGAGATGATTCACAGACTAGATATGACCCAATAGTCAATCAACCCAAAGGTTTATTTTTCTCCAGTCAGTAAATCACTTATTCTCTTATATGACCTAGCCTAAATAACCACCTATATACTTCAGGTTTATTTGATTTCTGAATTTCTCAAATTCAATGGCATTCACTATTTGCTTAAATAAGTTCACAGATGTATCACCATGAAATGATAGAGACTGTCTCTAATAACTGAATCCAAAATGATAGTCGCAGAGGTTAAGTGTCCTTAACCATAGTGTAACTCTTGCACCATTACCGACTTAAAAGAGTCACTTCACCTTTTCTCAATCCTTTTGCTTCCCTTATATCCTATAGTAAAGTGCATAAATAGGTACTAGAGTCTAATACTCAATTGAGAAAAGAAAAAATTGTAAGATCAATTTTGAGCAATTCTAATATGCCTTCCAAAGTCGTGTCTTTGTTTCTTTAAGATTTCTAGGTATGTACTTTTGAACTTTTCAAGATCCCTTAGTTACCAATATATTGACCAATTCAGTTAAGGTTCATATAATAATTTCACAAACTATCCATATGAATTAGAGATTGTAGGATCAAATCTATTAGTAAGACCTTGTACATGGTCATGTCGAGCTTCGCAAGCTCCTCAATGTCCTCGATCATTGTCAAATAATGATCATAGACAAACTACGCATCATGTATCTTATGCACTATGTAATTCTGCTCACATCACAACTGTTGCAGATGAATCAGCATCTTGTTGGCAATACACATGTCTTTATGCATCCGTTGGAGTTCATCAACCATCGACTCCAATTTATAGCACCTAACCTTATTGTCATTATCCAACTATTTATCAAGTATAGCTTATTGACTATGAATTGGATAGGCTGATAACATAGGGATAATCTGATCAAGAACATGACTTAATTTTCCAAAAGCTAAGAATAATTTTTAAGTTTCTGAGTCAGGATATGTAGTAGATTTTAGTTAATTGGTTGATATCTAGAACTCAAGTTAGAGGGTTGAAAGCTAAGACAATTAACCACAGAGAGTAAAAATTCTAATTAGATGATTGTAATTGTAAATATTTGTTCTAAAAATTTTAAAAATAGATAATGGCTCTCACTAATTTTTTGAGTCTCACACTCCTCGAGTGGAGAAACAAAAATCATAACATGACAATTGGACTTTTAGTGGATGCTGCAGTTCCACCGATGTACGGCACCTCATCTAACAGTTATTGGTGATATGTTCACCAATGCATGGACAACTCTATATCTAGATGCTTCTCTAAGCATGTTGCAGCGATTTGATCTCTAAGTTATGTGGGTTCACCTAACAGTTATCGATCATGCTCTTTAGTTAAGCCCAATCCACTATTCATCAGTGGGTGCAAAGCCATCATTGGGTCCCGGACCTAACAATTATTGGGCCCAATCCCATCTTTGCCTCGGGACATCTAATGCCAATAGAGTGATTATGCCTTTTCAATGCAACTGAACCACTGTAACCAGCTGAGAATGATCAATGCCAGAAAAGACACCTGTATCTCTATAATGGTGGAAGACTGGTAGATTTAATATTTAGTGAGAAGATTTAGATTCAGATCTCTTCTAATAGTCACATACATCTAATGTAGATGATTAATCTAGTTCAGGACAGCACATCTCATATCTGACCAACTTAATCGGTATGGGTGAACTCGAGTTAACAAGTAACCTAATACAAAACATAATATTCCAAAATGGCTAGATAAGTGAGATGAGTGAGGGTCCCCTCATTGCTTTCTTTAGACACCAATGAATTAGTCAGATCAGACAACATAATCAATTAAAGAACCACCATCTAAGACTTATCTTAGATACCAAATTGATTGATTAGAATCAATCAAGTTAACCTATTGACCCTAGCTCAAACCATTGAGTCAAATTTAGTCTTGATTTAATCAATCCACATCACATGTGAATCAATTTGACCAGTTACAACTAAACTCAATTTTGAGCCCCTTTGACCTAATACCCATCAACTTTTGATTAAGTTCGATGAACTGCTCAAAATCTGAAAAGATTCTAACCTGATCTAATCAATGACCCTAGTTGTAATTTAGTTTTTAAACCTAATTTACTTCACCCAAACCCAAATCGCATGTTTTATGCAATGAAGTTTAGATTTTAAATTCATAATTTTAGATCTTTTAATTGTAACTCTTAATTCTCAATTAAGTATATTATGAACATAGATTTAGTTTAGATGTCAAAATAATTTTTAATCTAAACTAATTCAAATTATAGCTCATATAATTTACTATTTGTAGAATTGAGTCAACTCATCCTGGACCTCGAGTCAACTCATCATAATGAGTCGGCTCAACACTGAGACTGAGTCAGCTAATTTGTGACAAACAGAAATCTATAGACCATGGCCTGTAGAATTGAGTCGGCTCATCTACAAACGAGCCAACTTGCAAGGGTCTTGAGTCGATTCCGATAAAAATGAGTCGACTCGCCAAACACTCGAGTTGATCCAAATAAGAACTGAGTCGACTCCACAGACGTGCCAGCCACAGTCTCATAGTTTCATGCAAACAAATCCTAGGGTTTTCATATAGGGTTTTGCAGAAATTTAAGTTTCAGATCATATGTCAAAAACTATGTATCATATACATCATTTTTGATCTAAAACATAAATCTTAATACATGCATAAAAAGATCTAAGTCTAAAACATATATCGAATATAATTTTTCGTTCGATGTTCTTCTTCATGGGAAACATCACAAGTGGCAACCCTACGCATCATAAGAGAATCCATCGAATGGGCAAGAGAAGGACATTAATCCCTTTTATCTCTTATGATCGAACGGTCATGGTAATTATCTCAATTCGATTACTAGGCTACTAAGAGATTAATCTAACATATCACATATATAATCAATTAAAATTTAGATCTAATTATCTTTCACATGTTACACATTTGAACAATAATTTAAATCTATGCATGCAATCATATATCGCATATATGAAATAATTTCAGCAACTATACTAGATCCAAATTAAATCTTAATTAGAATATTCAGATTTGAAACTAATTTCACATCTGAAACTAATTTCAAATCTAAAATACTCATGATTTATTTCAGATCTGAAATAATTTTGGATCCAAAATAATCTTGTAATCATATTACAACATGCAGAAATTTTCAGATCTACCATTAACTAAAGTTCTACATCATTCTCAGACAATGATTTGTCAAAATGATGTCAACCATTAACCAATCTTTAGATCTGATTTTTGCAAATCAGATTTTAGATATGAATGGTTTCATGTTTATATTAGAAACTGGCTTTGATACCACTATTAGAAAGTGTGGTGGTTTTATGCATGTAGTTTAAAATATTTTATAAACAATTTATGTACAGAGAAAGTAAATTAAATTAAAATATTTTTAATTTAAAAATATACTAGATCAAATCTGAAAATCATGCATCAGATCTTGACACAAAAATGTTACCAAACTTTGAAATCTAAAATCAAAACAAAAGGTTAGTAATGAAAAATCAGAGATCTGATCTTCATACCTTCGGATCCTACGGATGTCTAGGATTTTAGTCGTAGCCGCATAAGCATCCGATCTTTGTTGGTATCCACATAAAGATATCTAATTGAAGTATCAAGATCACCGATGTGGTAGCACCTTGGAGATCTTGCTCCTTAGCTTTGGATCTGGATCTTCTCTTCTAGATCTCGAAGAAGATGAATGCTGTGTGAACCTTTTTGCATAGATTGGATGAGATCTAAACTGAACCACCACGAAGATAAGAACTACCTTTCTTCTTCTCTTCCTCTCTTTAGTCTCTCTTATATCTGATCTCATCAAATCATGGGGCGTGGAGGATGTAGGGAGGAAAGGAGGGCATTGAGATGGGATGAGGCGGCAAGGAAGAAACACTCCAAGGAACCTCACACATGCACAAACTGCACCCCCTTTTATTTTGTTGCACAAAACCCCAACTCTCATCCTATTCCATGCCTCAACCAGAAAAGGATCAGATCTAATCTGATCATAATATGGAGTGTGGAGATTATGAGGAGGAAGGGGCGTTGAGTTGTGATTAAAGGCAAGGTAGAAAACAAAAAACTACATGCCCTTTTTCCTCTCCTTATTTTATTGCACAAAATAAGATGTTCCATGCCATAACAAACTCCTTTTTCTAATAAGATCTGAAATAAATCAAATTTAGAAACAAATCTTGATCAAGTAGGAGTCTTAGAGAAGTGGGGCACCAAATCTCCTTTTGCACGCATGCCAAGAGAAGAGTGGAGAAAACCATCGCTCCTTCCTACTTCTGATCGGCCAAGTAGAGAGAGAAGACTAGGGAACCTGGCTCAGGTGGTTAGGATCAATTTGGTTCAAACTGGGTCAAAATCAAGTTTAAATTAAGTCCGAATCGAATTAAATTTGAAAGACTGTCAAACCTGATCCAATCAGGATTGAAATCCAAATCTGATTTGGATTATTGAACCTAATTAACATTAAATTAAATTAAGTTTAATTAAATTAAATCTAATTTAAGTTAATTAAAACTTGATCCATAATTTAATCAGGCCCAATTAAATTGCAATACTTGCAATTACGTTCTCTTGCTAACAATTAGCAGTTGCTATATTTGTAACCCTTACAAACTAGTTATTTTTAAAATTCAAACCATCAATCTAATTGATAATTCAAAAATAATCCAGGCTATTGCTCAAGATATGCTCTTTTTGTGTGTGACTCCTTAGGTTCTATTCTTTCTGATAGTGAACAATATAGGGTTATGATGGTACAGTAGAAGCACGGATTTTAAAAATTTAAACTAAGACATTCTAAATATTAAATCCTAAACTAGGACCTTCTTGATAACTAACAATCATATGAAATATTTTCATAACATATTAGGAGGTATAGAAAAATACCTGCAGTGCTATATCCAAATTTCGATAGAACTTCCACCAGGCACCTATGTGTTCGCCCTCTAATAGTGATCCACATGAGATCTTGATCAAGACATAAGCTCCTTAATCTAGTTTTTTCCTTAAAATTCTTTCTCCAAGAATTTTTCGGACAGTAGAATCCTTGGGCTTCCTTCCTCTCCTCTTAGCCTTCCTATCTCTATCTTTCTTGTCTCATTATCTTCCTTAAATCTCTTCCTAGGCCCTTGTCCTAAAATCGGACTTATCCTTACTATTTTAAGACTTGTCCTAACAAGGGAAGGAAGGGAATAATTAGACAAGAGGGAAGACTTGTGTAAGAAAGAAGAGATTAGGATTTTTCGATGAATGAATTCCCTGACATGCATCCCCTTTTATACTTGGAGACCGGACGCTTATCCATTCAACTCATGCCCTTCCAAGCAATTTCTCACACCCAATATCATGTCGGTCCTACTTTCTCATGCTAGTCCAAGTCCTCTCCAACATGTGGAAGCATCTAATTTTTTTTCAAGAGTCGCTTCGCACAGAAGGACTCCTCAAAATTAATTCGTCGGTGTTTTTTTGAGAGGTCGGGCAACTTCACAATTGGCGCCACACTTCTCCACCCTTGATCAGTGCAATATAGACATCCAAGGGCCTAAAAGGGAGGCACCAATCTGAGATATACATGAATAAATTTTGAGAAAAAAACAGCATGAAACAATTTAAGAGACCAAAACAAATTGGACTCTATATGGCGCATAGATTGGGGTGTAGCTAGGGTTTGAACCAAATTTAAATTTGACTCTTATCTTTATCCACTTAGCCAATTCATCAGATGATTGACCAAAACACCTCATGCCCCAAGCATTTTTAGCATGAACAAAAGTGGATAATTATTAGGAAGGGGCGTCCCATCCCATGGGACGCCAATCTCTTATTTGCACACAAAATAAACACCATGCACCAGAGAGAGAATCTCTAGCACGTGGGATGCTAGGAAGGTGGCACCAATACCATGGCTCAACCAGCCAAGTGTTAACCCAAGTTAGACCCAAACTTGGTTTGAGTTTAATTGGATTTAATTAGCCTAATTCGGAACCAATTTCAAATCTGAATCGAAATAAGGAGTTAGGGTTTGCAACATATGCTAACATATTCATCTTGCAAACATGATCTAATCTAATTAGACCCTTAATCAATTTTCTTTATGTGTGACCCATTGGATTCCATATCTAGTCAGCAGTAGGTCTGGATGCAAGTTGATCTGATTTGATTAGAATTCAATCTAACCGATTTAGGACCAATCGAGCTAAATCAATTTCAGCAATTAGAACCCTTTCTAATTGGTGATCGAATTAAACTCTTTAATTTGATCAAACTTACAAGACAAGATTGACATCTAGTAATATATCATATCTATCCAAAAGTAGAATTTTGATAAAAATATCAAAAATATCTTTCAGTGGTAAGTTATCGTGTAATTCGATCCTACGATCACCCTACATCCTAAATATGACTATGGATATAAAAACATGTCAAATTCAATATCACATTCATATTTATCTTAATCTCATAATGATGATTTGATTAATAAAATAATAAAAAAAAATTTAATTTTTATCCTGCTTTGATCAAAGACTCCCTAAATCATCAGTCGATTAGAGCAAGTAGGATGCAATCTCCTCTTACCAGAAGTGATCGATTCCATGTTGACCTACTCACAATCTTCGTATATAATCCATCACATCCAAAATATTCCATACATGGCTAAGTCATGAATGAGTATGAACCAAAATATAGATTTATGTATACAAGGTTCAATGGTAGTCTCAGGTCAAAGGACTATATGCATAACTCCCACTATAAGAAAATATCTTTTGATGCATAAGAAGATTCATAAGATGTTTCTTAAGACGGATCAGTTCAGTGAACTCATTCTCTAATGAGCACCTATATCTTTATATTAGTGTCTCATACAAGTGACTTATGAGATCAGACACTCTCATCATCGAGCATACATAGGATATGCCAGTCTATCCAGAATATTGATCCCCTACTCAATGTTCCTATGACTAAAAATATTTTAAATTAAAATTTTAAAATTTTAGATCTCATAGGTATGATCTCATCATAACTTAAAAATCATTGTTTTGATTTATCAAGTTTATAATATTTATTACAAATGTAAGATGCAGCATATGATGAAAAATAAATGCCTTCTATTTATTCTTAAAGTGCCAATTACATGAGTATGGAAGATTAAAGAAAAATTCATCAAAATACAAATTTTGATTGGCTTGTAGGGTATATTTCTTTCAGACATACTATGATCTCCATCACGGTATCATCAAAACTCTTTTTGATGGGTTGGAATGATTCCAACTCATCCCAATGAGGATCGTTGATTCGAAAATGATGCTAGTGAGTTTTCACGATCCATCAGTGATATCTAGAGCATATAGTGGTAACCCAGCAGAATAAAAAAATAAACTTCTAGATATTTATCATATAATACAGTCCCTCTATCACGAGTGCCGACTAGACAGAGGTCATGAAGAACTCATCAAATTCATCGTCAGTCATATACTAGATTGGCTCGATTGAGTTTATCTGTAAATTTAATAAAATTTTTTCAGTATTCATATTTGCTCTGGCCAGAGACTTTTTGAACTCAGTCTCGTGAATCATATAGGACTACTCATTTTTTATTAAGATTGATAGATTTCATCTAGGTGCATCCTACTCTAAACAGTGAATCTGAACTTACAATAGCTAATATATACAGGAAGGAACCGAATGGCTAGGGATCAAGAAAATATATAGTCAAACTATGTAGCCACACTGTGAGTAGCCAGCACACTACAAGTTAAAAGACAAGTCACATAATTACAGCATTGAAAAAATTACTGATGAGTGAGTAGACATCTAAGTTGTTTTTCGTATTGGTCATGCTTAGTATAAGTTATTCTCTAACAATACCTGTACTTTCACCCTAGTGTTCCTACATCACAGACTCAAAACTCATCTATCCTGAAGGAGATGATCCATGTATCGATCTAAATAAATTGATCACTATCCTCTGTGACGATCCTAGGATCGAGAGCATTTAGAAATTAATCACTAATGATGTATGTCTCAAATTCTCAATACTTTAAAAATATACAAAATCATCTTTATTAATTTTTAGGAAAATCATAGATACATACAATATGATTGGTAATAAAAATTATCTGACAAATATAAAAACATGCCCTAAAAAAATGTATGCATCAGTCAAGATTGATTTCTAGAGCATACATCTGACAATAAGTAATTATATTTTTTTTAATCTATTATAAATAAAATAACAATTATCTATCACAATCATAAATATAAAATTAATTATATAATATTAAAAATAAAAATTATATAATTTTATAAATTTATACTGCTTTACAAATATTAAAATTATATAAATATAAAAAAAATCATGTGGAATCCTCCTCATCGTCCTCCTCATCCTTCTCCTACTCCGTCCCTATCCTTCCTACTCCTGTACATCCTCTCTAATAGTTGATGAATGAAAACTAGACATCTCAACATTCTGTGATCAAAAGAATAAAATATTATTAATAAATTTCAATACAAAAGCATATATATCAATACAGAGGTGTATGTTTCGATATACTACTTTGATTCTTGAATAGATTATTTTTATATATTTTATTTCATGATACGGAGGTATAGACACCTCCGACTCATCGATTGAATGGTTAGATTAAATTTTTATCCCTAGGTCCTCCTCCCAAACTCTAGCTTAAACATATGAAGCTTTCAAATATAAAAATTTAAAATAAGTAAAGAAAATAATTAATAGACTTACCTGCTATGATAGCTGTGATAATGAGCCTAGCTGATCGCACAGATATAGGTCTCAAAAAATTTCAATGATGTATCACGGACGACATCTCGAAAGCTCTGAGGTCGCTGGCTCCAAAGTGTCTGCACGACCTCCTCCACATGTGCATCACCCTACCTTTAGATTGTCGAGGCCTGAGAGAAGGATGTCAAGAGTATCGAGCTACTAGAGAATCCAAGCTATGGCCAAATCCTATGATCTGACTCTTACTCACCCCTTCAGTGGCCCTGAGCCATCCCTCGAGGTAAAGAAAGGGCTGAGAGGATGGATCCTCACCATGTCGTGATACGAGATACTTCGTATAATCCATCTATATAGTTTAAAATTTATTAGTCCATATATATCAGTATATATAAAAATTTAATAAATAATATTTTAAGTTGTTACCATGATCTGTCAAGATCTAGGATCTAAATAACCATCAGTCTTCCTAGATTGGAGTATGGCCTCCCATATTTACAGCTATCCTAATGTACGACCCAGCTACCACGTCTATAATAAATAAATAATAAAATTAAACTAATTAAAATATACATATGATCAATTCAACGTGAAATTAATTTAAGTATAGAATTTTTATCAATCTATCGGCCACAACATGTGTGCCAATGGAGCCACCGGTGTGCTTGATCGGATCCTGCTGGACGGTTTGGTTCTATCATGCCCTCTACCGCCTACCAGAGTACTCTTCAGTGCTCTATCGATCATAGGAGGCCTCCCATATATTTCAGTCTGCATCCAATGATCTATATAAGACTTCCAATCTGATGGTGACTCGAAACTCGAGTGCTGTATAGCAGACTGCCTAAGATTGTATAGCTTATCCCAAAGCCTATGTGTGGCCACCTCCTCAAAGATCCGACAGATAGCCTTCTCATCCTGAGGAGTCTCAAATCGGTAGTACTCCTGCAAGTAAAAACAAGTATGTATTAATAAATAGAATATAAAGCTACCATAAATTTAAAAATTAAACACCTTTGACATATCAGGAACATCTCTCAGACTGCATCATGAGCTCCCAATGACCAATTGGAGAACTCATTCACTGGCCCAGGCATTAATTATTGGATGATCCTAATAACCACAGGAGGCACCCCAGGCTTTCTAAATATGCTGCAAAATTGATTTTGAACAATAGATGTTAGACTCTAAAATGGCTAAATTTTAAATATATTTAGTGAAAATATAGTACTTACGAGCAGTTTTGAATGTGGATGAGCTCTCTATCCTCCAGTCAAGTTGAAAGTATCATGAGTTAGCAGATCCTCTACCACGTTGCTAACTCTAAGAGCCAGACACTGCTTTGTATGACTGTGGGGTCACTGGTGACCTCATATCATCCGAATCTGAGTATCAAGATATCATAAAGAATATTATATTAGATAATAAAAGATAAAATTATATAAAAAAAATATTTAAAGTATTAGAGTTTACCGCATAGTATGTATGGTGTAGAACCATGCGAGCTGGCAGCATGAGAGGCCTCTCCTCGAGAGCTCTCTCCTTGGCTGTGATAGCTTCGATCTCTGAAAGATATAATCTATAATGTCTAAAAATAAAAATAAATAAATTCACAAATAAGTTATACAATTATGGGCGGTAATGCATGATTTAGAATGATGCAAGATAAATATTTAAAATGATTTAAGGCAATGCAAGAAATAAAATGGTACTAGAAGGTTGCAGCGACTCTGAGTTCGTGAGAGGTGCTTGGACTTAGAAGAGAAGTTCAAGAAAAGAGATGTGGGGCTTTGAAGAAGAGTCTCCAAGCTAGAATAGAAGCTTTATGAGGAGAGGCATAGGAGTGCTTTGCTAGAGGTGTGGCACAGGGAGTCAGAGGTTCAGAAGTTTATCATAAGTGAGGAGCACTACTTATTGGCCTCTTCAGATATTTGGTACCTTTCAGATTCTTCATCTAATTCTTCCTCTTCTTCTACTTTTTTATTTTCTTCCTCTTCTTTTCCTTCTTGGAAAAGATTGACCTTTAAAACAAACTCAAAATGATTTACCTCCTCATGTTGGCCATCACATAGGAAAAAACCTGGAGCATCCAACTCTGCATCTATGAAAGATTGATAAACTTCAGATATTTCATCCTCTTGAAAGTATTCTGATAAATGAGGCTCTTCTTCTTCTTTGAGTGTATAACAAATAGCTCGAAACTTAATTTTGCATACATCCCACCATTCTTTTCTTCCTCTCTCCCTTGATGGGAAAGGAGTATAATAAATTTGAACTGCTTGTTGAGCTAGCACAAATGACTCATTGACATATGCTTTTGATCCATATTTGATTTTAATAAGCCCATACCGTGGATCAACCTTCATATTATGCTTGTTATCAAACCATTGACACTTAAATAGAATGACACTATTACCTCCAAGGTAGGTCAACTTGATCACTTCTTCGAGGATTCCATAGTAGTCACTTTTTATCTCTTCCCACCAGCTGCCCTTTATATACATACTACTGTTCATTATGCTCTTATGATATCCATATCACTAGATGTGAAATTTAAAATCATTTACATTATGGCTATTATAACATATAACATATTTTGTTGGCCCATAAGCCAATGGTCTTAGCTTCTTAAATATGGATTCACTCTCTTGCATGATGTGCATATTGTAAAAAGAATAAATTGGAGAAAATTAAAACATATGAAATGACAATGGATGTTTACCAATTTGTGGAACCAATATGTAAAGTTTTGTGAGCACTGTGTAGAAATTTCTTTCTCACTTATCCTCGGGTTGTCCCGCCTTAGTTTTTCATCATATTGCCTAAACATATATAAGATAAATATACTGTAATAAGTAGTTGAATAGTTGGGATTATGATGGATATTTACTCAACATATACATCAACCTCTTCGCAGTTTAGTAGAACATATGCCTCTGTCTATCGTAATTCAATATTAGTTAAAATTCGAAGAACCTCGTGCCCAAATTCATGAGCGAGATAGGCAAATATTGATATCTCCCACTCTGATCCCTCAGCACCACCATCATTATCTTGGTCCACTTGAGTCAGCTTTGTCTGCACACTAGAATTAAAGTAGTGTCGGCTGAAATTTAAAATTTTTTTCTGTTACGTAAGCCTCCACAATAGAACCTTCGACTCTGACTTTATTTTTCACTTTCTTCTTGAGACTATGCATATATCTTTCAAATAGATATATCCACCTATACTGCATCAGTCTCCCCACCCTAGCTTCATATGTCAAATAAATCATAAGGTGCTCCATGGAGTCAAAGAAGCTAGGAGAGAATATCTTCTCCAACTTGTATATGGTCTCTACACTGCTAGCCTCAAGACTGAAAATGTGATCAGCAAATAGTTCAGTAGCACAAATATCTCTAAAGAAAAGATTAAGCTTGGTCAAAGAACTTTATATGGAGTTGGGAAGGAGATCATGTCAAGCCAATGAGAGTAATCGTTGCATGAAGGCATGACAGTCATGACTCTTTGTTGACTCCATGATTGATTTTGATGATTACTAAATTTATAGTAATTATGAATCTAACCATGTGTTTCAAAAATGAATGTAGATCTTTTTCAAATGTTCTAATTGAAGAAATAATCTATGGGAAAGATCTTCTCAAAATTCACTAAGTCAAAGAAATTAAAAAAAAGAATTTTTGGGTTTCAGACTTAGTGGAGCCAACCTCTTCACTAAAACAAATGCCAAAATGACTAATTTTAAGTTTCAGGAGGATTGGAGTTGATCCTAAAACAAAAAGAGTCGACTCTAGCACATTGACAATGCGATGGCACGTAGGCGAGTCGACTCAAAGAAGATCCGAGCCGACTCGATCTCAAAAAATAGAGAATAGTTTTTTAGACCTTGTGACCAAGTCGACTCGTGAGAAAATTGAGTCGACTCATAGATAAATGGAGTCAACTCTAAAGAAAATCCAGTCAACTTGAAGCATGGGACAGGCTATGGTGGCTAGTTTTTTGCACTTCTCTAACGAGCATTTATCCACTCCAATGGCTAGTTCAACCCCTCCAATGGTCAAATCTCCATCTCTAGCCATTGTGAAGCTTATTTAAAGGTGGAGAATCAAAGAAAAAGAGGGGGGGGGGGGTGAAGTGGATCAAAAGAGAAAATCATTCAAATAGAGAGAGCTCTATTGAATATCCAAGAGAAAGAAAAAAGAGAGGAGTTTTAGCCTCAAATTCAAAGAGCATTCAAGAAAAATCTTCTACAACTTCTCAAGCATCCTCTTAATCTTTAAAGAAGAGTATTCAAACTTCAAAAGAGCTAATCATTCTACCTCTTCTTCATGAATCAAAAAGAATTCTTTTTATTGTTATTTTGTGCTGAATTTTATTCATCCTTGTATTTTATTTTCTTTATAAGTTTCTTTGAGGAAAAAAAACTTAGGGTTAAGGTCCGTCCAAGCCCATAATTGGATGTTGTAAGTTTTGGTTGGCTGGCTTGAAAAATCAATTGGGTTTAATTGTAATCCCAAAAAATAATTGTGTAATATTTTGGTTGGTGAGCCCATAAAACCAACTAAGTTGATAGTGAGCCTGAAAAACTATCGGTGTAAGGTTGTGATTGGTGATCCTAAAAACCAACTAAGTTTATTTGTAATCCCGAGTTAAAATAAATACACTATAGTTAGATGATTATAGTGAAATTTTCAAGAGATTCTTGTGAAGTAGACGTAGGTGTGGGGTTGAACCGAACTACTATAAATTTCTTTGTCTTTATGGTGTGCTTGCTCTATTTACTTTTCATATTTGCCTTGCATCATTTTAATTTAAGCTTTACTTAATTCCACTGTTGCATACATCATATACATCTCAAACACATAACTAAGCTTGAATAGAAGCACATTCTAGCTTAAAGTTTAATTGGCTAAAATTTTATAAGAATCCAATTCACTCTCCCTATTGGGTTGCTATCTCTGGGCAACACTCTTTAGCCCATAGAACTTTCACTCTTTGACATTGATGTACCGAGCTAGATTACTTGCATAACCATCAAAAAATTTAAAATTTTTACACTATTCATATACATCCTTCAATTGCTCCCTCATTAAGGTGTAAGATGCTTTCGGCTTTAGAAATTTCTTAGGTAACACCTCAACCAGCTCTAATAGAGGATGCTTGCATATGTTTTTTATATCTGCTCAAGCCTTGGGGTTGTCCTTTATCTTGCCATTAACATTCATAATAGTGTAAAAAATATTATTGAATATATTCTTCTCAATGTGTATAATGTCAAGGTTATGATGGATCAAATTGATGGATCAGTATGGCAATTTCCAGAAGATGCTGCACTTCAATCAGTTATGAGTTCTACCAAACCTCCAAGATTTTTGCTTGTCAAATAGTATGCCAAACTAGACTTCATCTATTTGGGATATCCTCTGAAATATTTTCATACCACTGAGGTGCAGGGGTGCACGATCTTTCTCTATCTTATTCCTCTTGAAACTATCCCACTGCTTTCAAAAAGGATGATGCTCAGAGCAAAATTAACGATGGCAATCGAACTAGCAGGGATACAACCATACTCAATTTAAAATGATTTTGCATTCTCCATGCAATAAGAACATGTTAGCTTCTCATGAGTGCTCCATCCTGACAGCATCCCATAAGCAGAAAAATACTAATGGTCAACATTAATGCAGCCTTCATTATAAAATTTGCTTCTTTGATACATCAAATGTACATGTGCCATCGAACCATAAAAATTTTAGTTCATCAACAAGAGGCCTTAAATATACATCAATATTTCTACCAGGGTATCATGGTCCAGGAATGACTAATGTAAGAAAGATGTTGTATTTTTTCATATACATCCTAGACAGCAGATTGAATAGAGTAATAAAGACTGGCCAACATGAATAAGAGGCCACTGCATGACTGAATGGTATAAACCCATTCGTAGACAAATCTAGTCAGACATTGCATGATTCTTGAGGTTGCAAGCATCAAATTTCTTCTATACCTCACTGTCCAACAAATGACTCATCATATCGATGTACTTGCAAATCCCTTCTTTATACCATCTCATTTGTCTGACAGTACTCTTGGACAAGTAGAGCCTCTAAAGCCTAAGAGTGAGAGGAAGGTATTGAAGAACCTTATATAGTATATTTTTTTGATTTCTATCCTCTTGCCTCGACATAAATCAGTTTTCATCGCATACGTTATATGAGCTCTTCAGCTGGTCCTCCTTGTAGAAAAGCATGCAATCATTACGGCATGCATCTATCTTCTCGTATCCCATGCCTAACCCTTTCATTATTTTTTTTGAAGCATAGAAGCTCTCAATAAGCTTCTCATCCTTTGGTAGCATCTTCTTTATTATTACTACCATCTATCATAATAATTAACTATTATATTAAACTCAGCCTTCAAATTCAATAATTTTGATATAGCTAATAATACAATATGTGTTTCACATCCCGACCATAGTCATTTATTAGCATATTTCATCTTATGATAGAAATCACCTCTACCAGCTTCTGGATCATCTTGTATGTCCCAATCAAATTCAAAACCAGCCACATCCATAACTATATCTATCATTCTATCTATATCCTTGTCTTACTGACTTCTAACCCTTGCAATTTCTCCCACGTCTCTCTATGTAGGTACCAATGCTTGTAGTTTGGCATAAATCTACTCTTATATAAATGGATAATTATTGTATCCCTATCAAGTATTTCTCTATTGATACATCTCTTATAAGGACAATGAGCCCATCCGTAAACTAAAATGCCACATTCTCAAAAGCATAATCATAGAAGTACTTGACACCCTCCTTATATTTAACAGAAATCACCCCAATGACTACTCGATGGTTCATCCAACTACGATCCATGGCACACTATCTAAGAACTTTGCATATACAAATGCAAGGCAAAATGCTTATCAATTATTTTATCATTTAAAATAACTTACATTATAAATGTATCCTATCATCAACTAATAGGTATTTCAAAAATTATATTAATTCTATAGATCAATTACAGTAATCAAATGATATGTAATAGGAGCCGAAAAAAATTTTGACAGTATTTTTTCTTAGTTCTCTCTACATGGTTGAAGATGTGTGAGGAGAACTAAAAAAAAATAATATCCAAAATTTTTTCGAACCCTCAACATTCGTTTGATTATGTAATGATCTATAAAATTAACTGCATTTCTTAAACTATTCATACTGGATAATCAATTGACTAATGTACATAATTCTTCCATCTGTATAAAAATATATAAATATACGAATACCATAGAATATGTACACTAATCAAAAGATGGTCTATAGTTATATGCAATATAATATTTTTAAAACTTTTAAATTAGTGGGTTTCTAAGTAAAAAGCATCATTACAAATGGAGATAGTCAGGATGCGTATCTTGTGCATGCAGACTTGGAGCGTGCCAAATGATTAGGCCATGTGAGCACGTTAGCATGGCATCCAGACAAATTCTATCTTAGAGATTCTAAAGTATTAAGCAATATTGCAAATAAGCTAAAAATGGGCCGGATTGGGCCATGTCACACCCCTTCTTGAGTTTGGTCCAAAAATTTTTTGGACTTCAGGTCGGGTCTAGGGCCTAAAATCCAATCACTGAGCTACTTCGGCCACCATCGGAGTAAATGAGCAGGCCAAAGCTGATCTGACGGTGGTCTGGTCTTAAACCCTACCATCGAAGGTAGTAGGACTACTCTTGTCGGAGAGCTTTTCAGAGAGAATAATATTAATTTCAATAATATTATTAATACTATTATTTAAATTAATAATATTATTAATTTAAATATTATTAATATTTAAATTAATAATATTTAAATTTTATTATTAATTTATGATAATTGGATAAATCTAATTTTAAATATTTAAAATTAAAAAAGATGAAAATGGGGTGTGGCGATCATGATGGAGTGATTATTGTTGCTAAAACTAATAATATTATTAATAATATTATTTAAATTAATATTATTAATTTAAATATCATTAATATTTAAATTAATAATATTTAAATTTAAATAGTATTAATTTATGATAATCAAATAAATCTAATTTTAAATATTTAAAATTAAAAAATAAGTGAATGAGGTGTGGTGACAGTGATGGAGCCATCACCATCCCTGTCGCTAATACTCACCATGTGATGGTAGTATAGGTCCGGTGGTTGGGCACTCCGAAGGAGGGAGGTGGGGCTGTGGGTTGATACGGCAAGGAGAGGGTGGGGGAGAAGGAGGAGGTGGCTGGGGGTCTGATCCGGTAATGAGAGGGGTGGAGGGAGAAGGGAGAAGGCCACCATAGGTTCGATCTGACAAGGGGAGGGGCAAGGGAGAATGGGGAGGTAGTGGGGGCTTTGATCCGATAAGGGAGGGGCGGGGAAGGAAAAGGAAGGTCGAGCGACGGGACGCCAGCTCTAGGAGGTGGTTGGGAAGAAGGGGGGAGCTCGGGGATGTGGGCTTTGGGAAGAAGAGGGGAGGCCAGGTGGTGGGATGCGGGAGTCGGTAGCATCGGGGAAGAAAGGGTGGCAGCTTGGGAAGCTTTGATCCATCACGGGGCCACCAGATCCGAGGCAAGGACGGTGGCGCGATGCTCGGGGGAGGAGGCCAGGGGCTCCGACAGTGCGGTGGGGGAGAACGACGATCGGAGAAAGGGAGCCAATGGGGGAGCAAAAAGAGGGGGAGATGAAAACCAAGGGCGGGGGGAGGGGGATAAGGAGAGAATGAGAGGGTGGGGAGGGGGTCGGTCGGTCATCGATGGGGGAGCCAGGTGGGGGAAAATGAGGGTGGGGATGGCAAAGGGGGTGGTAGTGGCACTTGGACGGGGAGGGCGTGAGCTGGGGAATCAGGAGGGGATGCGGCATAAGGAATCCGATAGGCGGACGGTGGCAATGGGGAAGCAGCATAGGGATGCCAATGGGGACAGTGGCACATGTGAGCTGGGGAACGAGAGAGGAGGAGAGGGGGGTCGGTCGGTCACAGATGGGGGAGATGAAAATCGAGGGTGGGGGGGGGAGAATAAGGGAGAACAAGAGGGTGAGGGGGGGGGGTCGGTCAGTCCCCCGGTGGGTGGGGGAAAACTAAGAGGGGGTGGGGAAATGAGGGTAGGGACACTAAAAAACATGGGGAAGCCAAAAACCGAGGGATAAGGGGGGGAATTGATGGCGGGGAAGTTTAGGGTATTAGCGATAGCTAAAGCTATCCTAATACCTGTAGCTGCTAGTACTATTCTATTTAAAAAAAAATAAAATTTAGTGTATTAGGACTGCTTTATGTCGTCGCTAATACCAGCCGTCACTAATACCCACAGTCACTAATACTATTCTGTTTAAAAAATTAAAATTTAATATATTAGTGATGGCTTTATATCGTCGCTCATACCATCTTTCAATCGCTAATAAGCTTACCAGTCAAATAAAAAAAAATACTAGTTATTAGCATGCTAATAAGAGTTACTAAAAATCAAAAACCCCATCGCTATTTTTTTTTTTTTGCGACAGCTTATCTTTTGGTCGCCATTGGTGGTCAATAAAAATGATTATTAGCGATGGCAATATTACCGTCGCTAATGGCCATCGCTAAAGGCCTATTCTCTTGTAGTGCCAACGGTCAAAACAACTAGGTAAAGATTTAGAAACTTTTCCAAGCAGTCATAAGTGTTTTAGGAACATTTCTAGCCATAGAAATTTTGACCGCTGGAAAAATTTCAATCTTATAGCAGCATTTTGACCACTGGAAATATGTATTTGGAAGCATTTTTTTATTGGGAATACACATTTAGCAGCAAATATGACCGCTGGCAATCCATTACATATTATTTTTTATAAAAAATAGATAATCTAATAACTTGAATATGAGCATACATAGTGTTCTCTTTTTCGTTGCATTTGAATGTCACATGATATACTAAAAATAAGTAATTAATCAAAATTTTTGAATTCAACTTTCATAAATGATTAGAATTAGTTACTCTTTCATAAAGCAAATAAAAGTTCACAATAAGAAGATCTTTTCATGTAATTAAACTAACAATGATGAAAGCGTAAATTTTGAACAAAGTCATAGATACCTCCTTTAAGATTTTGATAAAAACCCTACTATCCCAAGTAGACAAAATAAAAAAAAGAAGACTATGTATTAGGAGCTTTGCATCATTTCTTAACTAGTTCAATCTACTAAAAATAGAAAGAATAGCATGATTAGCCCATAAGTAAATAATATATAACAGCAAAAAAAAATAAAAAAGATAGATAAGAAATTGTAATACATATAAAGTTGAGAGCAGTGCAATTGTTGATATAATAGCATCACCAATAACTTGTTGCAATTCATCAGTCCGGATCAATGGCTCAATTTGCACCTTTAAAAAATCAATATAATCTCCCAAAACTCAGTTTTTAGAATAAAATTATCCACCATTTAGATGGATTTTTACTTATAAGCATTCCGCATGCCACCTCAATTTTGTGTGGCCATCATGAGCACTTCAAGATGACCTCAATTTCTTCTTACAAATAGAGTTTTCAATTCATCAATATAGTATGAATACAAAATAAATAAATATAAAATATATGAAAAAGGAATAGGAAATAATCAATTTATTTTGATGGTGCAAGCTTGTTGGGACCTTGCTCTTTTGTCCCAATTTTTTTGTAATTAAGTAAAGAATATGATTCATAACAAGAATTAGATTCATCCAATATCAGCCAAAGTAAACAGAAAGTGCAGCAAGGGCAAGCAAAAGAATCATATATAAGAATGCAATCCATCAGGTGCAAACATTGTAGTTTGCAATATATGAGATAATGCTATAGGAAGTTCATACATGTATATGTTAATATAAATAATAATAATTAGTAGAAAAATATGTTAGACTTCTAAATCACATATGGGAATGCAAAAGATACATATGCATTACCAAGGG
>NC_026001.2:73780007-73856931 GCF_000442705.2 Elaeis guineensis | reverse complement strand
CCGCAAGGAAGGCTTCGCCCGGACTCCTACGAGAGCCGAGCTCCGTCCCCAACTTCAACCGCAAGGAAGACTCCGCTCGGACTCCTACGGGAGCCGGGCCCCGTCCCCAACTTCAACCGCAAGGAAGACTCCGCCCGGACTCCTACGAGAGCCGGGCTCCGTCCCCAACTTCAACCGCGAGGAAGACTCCGCCCGAACTCCTACGGGAGCCGGGCTCCATCCCCAACTTCAACCGCAAAGAAGACTCCGCCCGGACTCCTACGGGAGCCGGGCTCCATCACCAACTTCAACTGCTGGTAAGCTCTCTCCAGACTCCTACGGGAGCCGGACTCCGCCCACGACTCCAACAGCAAGGATACTCCACCCAGACCCCTACGGGAGCCGGACTCTACCCCCGGCTGTGACTGAAGGAAGACTCCATCCGAGCTCCTGCCGAAGCCAGATTCTGAGTTCCTCTCGGACAGATGGCTAACTACCTCTCTCCGCCAGACACTCCAGCCGGACTTCAGTCGGTAGACCTTCATCCCTTGGCGTGCCGCAGTAACAGCCGCGATTCTGCTCCATTCCCTGCTCCACGGTAGATTCCGCACGGCTCCATCACTCCACGACCCTGCTCCACCTCCTGCGACGGATTCCACGTGGCTCCATCACTCCCTGGCAGGCCGCAATAATGGCCACGATTTTGCTCCACTTCCTGCGACGGATACCGCACGATTCTTCTATCCTCTGGCAAGTCTCGACAACGGACGCCGCTCCACTCCTCATGGCAGACTCCACGTGGCACGCCCCGATAATAGCCACGGGTCCACCCCACTACTCTCTGCAACAAACTTTCCCTGACTATGGGCGGCCCACTGCTAGACGGTTACAGGCATCACCATCAGTTTGTTGCCCCCTCCGCCTATAAAAGGGAAAACCCCAGATATGTTATTCTATAAGCTCTCATTTTTATCTAGAAACTCTGCTAAAAATTTCTGTTCGAGCACTCCATTCTTGTTGAGGCAGAGAACTGACTTGAGCATCGGAGGGTCTTGCCGGAGCAACCCCACCTCCGGTTTAGACTTCTTTTGCAGGTCCCGGCGGCGACCGCGACTCCAGCTTCTCCGGCGTAAGCAAATTTTTGCACCGACATATCCCAAAAGAAGTGATCTGTGTACTAGTCTATCCGGATCAATCGTCATCCTCATGATGATTTGATGATCGGGAGTATTTAGGAATTAAATACATATCTTTAATTCTCAACACTTTGAGAATGTATATCAAAATTAATTCCATGAATAATTCAAGGATACATCACACTTAAATAAAAAAATAAATTTATCTTTTTATTGATCAAATTAATGTATTAAGTATAAAATTATATCCTAGAGTTATTACAATGTGTCAGTCATATTAGCTTCTAGGCATACATCTAATAATGATGCTACAAGTACTTTTGGTTAATTTCATCTTTGGATCTCTTTTGACCTACGGTACTCACTATTTGCTCAATTAAATTTATATTTGAATCAATATATAAGTGATATAAATTGTCAATTAAAAGATCACGTGCAATCAATTTATTTCATAAATAAATAGAATAAAAATTTTTATCAAAATTAAAATCAAAACCATTCTATGCTAGCACAGACACGAAAATTAAATTCTGACTAACTATAGGAACAAAACAATAATTTTTAAATCTAATCTAAATCTTGATGGTAATCGAAAAGGATAAGTGCCAACAACTTCTGCAGAAATTTTTGCTTCATTATCGATCCGAAGGATCATGTCACCTTTCCTTAATCTTCTACTTTCTATAGATCCTGCATTGAAATACATATATGAGCACTCAAATCAGAGTCCAATACCCAACTAAAAGTAGAAGAAATCGTAAGGTTAGATTCAATTACGAGCATACCTTCTAAAGATTTCTCATCCTTTTTGATCTTTAAGCTCTTTGAGTAGAGTGGACAGTTCCTCCTCTAGTGGCCATCAGCATCACAGTGGAAATACTTTTCCTTTGATTCAACCTTTTTTGGAACATCCTTCTTTGGCTTGCTCTCTTTCTTTTGCTTCTTAGTAGATTTGTTCTTCTTCTTCCAACCAGACTTTCTCTTGGTTGAAGAAGTCCACTCCACAGTAAGAATAGTGTCTCTTGAACTCTTCAAGATTTTCTCAGTAGTGACCAATATGTTGATCAGTTCGAGTATAGTGCAATCAAATTTGTTCATATAAAAAATTATAATAAATTGACTATATGAACTCATAAGAAATTGAAGGATCAAATCTATCTGTAATTCCTTTTACATACAAGCCCGAGCTTCACAAGCTTCTCAATGTTATTGATTATTGTTATACAATGCTCATGGACTGACTACTCTTCGCATATCTTCAGATTGAAGAGTCTCTTGGATACTTCGAAGCACACTGTATGGCTCTTCTCACCATATAACTCTTGTGGTGAGTGATCATAGCCCTGACAGTGGGCATATGCTCATATTGGCTCTGCAACTCATTTGATATGGATGCCAACACATAGCACTTAACCCGATTGTCTTCATCCATCCACTTTTTATAAGCTATTCTTTGCTCAGTAGTAGGACAGTTTGATAACACTAGGGGTTCCTAATCGAGTATATGACCTAATTTTTCAGAAGTCAGGATAATTCTAAAGTTTCTAAGTTAGTCTTTATAGTTTATTCTGGTCAAATAATTAGATTCAAGGATGCGGCTAGAGAATTTAAAGCTAATATTGTTTAACTGCGAGAGTAGAGATTCAAATTAGATTTTTATACTTTAAATTTATATTTGCTCTAGAAACTTTAAGATGCAAATAATAACTCTCACTAATTTTTTGGATCCCTCCACTCTTCGGGTGGGAAATAAAAATCCTAACACGACAATTGGATTTCTTATGGGTGCTGTAGTCCCATCGATGTTATGTACCTTACCTAACAGTTATTGATAACACGCAGATCGATGTATGGACAACTTTTGTCCAGATGCTTCTCTAAGTATGTTGCAGCAACTTGATCTCTAAGTCATGTGGGCTTACCTAACAGTTATTGACCATACTCCTTAGTTAAGTCTGACCCACTATTTACAAATAGGTGCAAAGCTGTCTTTAGATCTCTCACCTAATAGTTATTAGGCCCAACCCCATCCAACTCTTTGCTAATAGAGTGGTTGTGTATTTTCGATGTAACTAAACCACTATAACCAATTGAAAATAATCAACACCAGTAATATGCCCGTACATTTACAATGATAGAAGACCTATGAAATTAATATTTATGGAGAGATTTAAATTTAGGTCTCATCTAATCAGTCATCATATGATCGATCTAATTGGCAAAGGCTAAACCAAACCGTCAAGCAACCTTATTCAAGATTCAATCTTCCAAATTGATCAGATAAGTGGAGATCAGTGGGGGTCTCCTGTTGCTTTCCTTAGATACTAATAAATTGATCAGGTCAGCAAATGAAATTAATTAAATAACCATCTCTCAATTACTTGACTTAGACATCAATAGGTCAATTAATCCAAATAGGTTAGCTTAAGCGAATCAAGCTCAAACTATCGAGCCAAATTAAGTCCTTAGATTAATCGATTCTACATATGAGATTTAATCTATTTGATCAACAACAATTACATAATCTTATAACTTAATTGATCTAATCAAAATTTATACTTGATTCGATTTGATCAATTACTTAATTGAATTAGATCCATTATGTTCCAATCAAAAATTCTAGATGTAATCTAATTATATGACCTAATTTTTGATTTTTTTTATTATCAAAATCTTCATGCACAAACATAAATTTTAGATTTTAAAATTAAATTTTAGATCTAAATTTTTTATATGAAAGATAAGTTTTAAATTATAAAATTAATTTTTAGATTTAATATACAAGCATATATCTCATATATGTATGTAAAATTCAGATCTAAATAAAAATTCAGATCATAACATGATATCATATATCTCATATACAAATCATAAAATATATTAAAAATAATTTTAGACCTAAATATATAATCATATATCTCATATATGAATCATAAATTAAGTCAAATTAATTTTTATATTTATGTATACATCTACATATCACATATGCATGAACTAGAAATCGATCTAAAATAAAATTCAGATCTATGCATGCTCTCACACATCAAATATATGATCTAAAAATTAAATCTAAAATTAATTTTAGATTCAAAGTAATTATCTATACATCTCATGTATTAAGAAAAATCAGATTTTGAAACTCTTTTCAAAATATGTATGTCAAAATATGTAAGAAAAATCAAATCACATAACTGTTTCATAATTTTTTTTTTGAATTTGGATCTGGAAGAGAAAAGATTCTCTCTTAGCCACGTAAGTACCTGACCTCTATAGATATTCACTCAGGATCAGTCTAGAATAGTCCTCTTTGGTGTTGATTTTTCTTCTCTAAGAATGATCACCTTACGAATCTGAATGAAACCTGGATCATAATCAACTCTTTGATGCTTTCTTTGATCTTTTTTCTCTCTTCTTCTCTTACTCTTCTTTTCTTGATTATTCAACAACCAAGGTTTGAAAACCAGCAAATAAGGGGTAGGATGCCCAAGCTCTTTTAGGTATGAAGATGGAGGACACCCAACCCTTGGGTGTTGGAGCTAAAAAGGAGAAGAGAGGGAGAGGCGTAAGGACTCTTGATAGGCATGGGGGCTACTGAAAATCTAATCATAAGAGCCTTAGAGAAAGTTTCTTTAAATAGGTAAAATATTTGAATCCTATTCAAAATCAAATAGCCCCTTAATACAAGTCCTACTTGAATTAGGAATTCTTATTGCCTTAGTTATTTAACCCCTTATAGGAGATCTATTAGGCACTAACTATTGAAGCCTTTGCACTCACTTTCTCATATGCCACATGGGGCCTAAGGGATGCCCCATGCGGGTTCTTCACGCTCTCTTTTAAGTGGGCACACCCAACTTAATCAAATCAAGTGGCACCCCATGCAAACAATCAAGGTAATTATTTAAGGGTTTGAACCCTTAATGCATTTGATCCAAAATCCTAGGCACCCAATAAGTAGAGCTCAATGAATCTAATTCATTTAAATTATTAGCAGCTAATTAACTTGAATTAATCTTATCAAATAAGTAATTCAAATGCAAAGAAAAAATTGGATCGAACCATGTATGAGCAAGATTTCTCTGAACCCAATAGAATTTTTCTAAATCCAATTGAGACTTCATAAGTTCAATTACTTATTTCAGATCTAATCTCTTTATTGTATGACCCCATAGGTTCAATTCTATTTGATAGTGAGATATACCATGATTTCTATCATAGTATCATTGAAATTCTTTTTAATGGATCAAAAAAATTATATTCTTACTCATCAAGGATTGTCGATCCTGAGCAACCCTAGTGAGCTCTCACAATCTATCAGTGACACCTAGTAGGATATAATGGCAACCTAATAAAACTAAAAAAGAATCTCAAGGTGTAGTTCACATGTGATTCAGTCTCTTTATCGTAAGTTCCGACTAGATGATAAGTTATGGATAAATCATCAAATCTCATCATCAGTCATATGATAGATTTGATTAGCTCAAGTCTGATTATGATTCTCATGAAAATTTCTTTCTATCCATCGCACTATTGTAGCCACAGACTCTCGAACTTAGCCTCTCAAATTTTATAGGACTACTCTACTCTATCAAGATCGATAGATTCCATCTAAATGTATACTCTACTCTTACAGTAGATTAACTATCACTAACATCTACTACAAGAACTTATTGAGACTATATTTATATGTTAGTCAAACTCCAGCAGCCTCACTACGAGTAGTTATACCATCATAGATCAAAAAACCATTCACACAACTACAGCATCGAGACAATCACTGATGATCGAGTAAAAATCCAAGTGATCTCTTGTATGGTCATGCACAGTACTAGTTATTTTCTAACAACTATCCATACTCGTTGCTCAGTGTCTCTCCACTGTAGATCAGAGACTCATCTATCTTCGAAAGAAGCGATCTGTGGGTTGGTCTATCCAGATCGATCACCATCCTTATGATGATACTATGATCGAAAATATTTAAAAATTAATTATACATACTCTAATTCTCAATACTTTGAGAATATATATCGAAGTATTAATTTCATGGATGATTCAAGGATACATCACTCTTGAATGAAAATAAAATTTATCATTTTATTGATTAAATCAATATATTAGTATAAAATTATATCCTAGTCTAATTATAATGTATCAGCCGTATTGGCTTCTAAGACATACATCTAATAATAAGTACATAGAAGAGATGCTGAAAAATTTCAGCATAAAAACCTCCAAGAGGGATCCATTATCTTCTTGGACATAGGTGTATATCATGCTATGTACTCAACTTGGTATATTCTATTGTGAAAGTCACGAGTAGATATTAGTCGAATCTAGATTTGGAGTATTGGATTGCTGTGAAAATATCCTTAAGTACTTGAGAAGTACTAAGAGTTTATTTCTGATCATTGGAGAATGGTTAGAACTAAGAGTGGGAGGATACACTGATGCTAATAGTAGAACATCTATATTAGTATGTATTCTTGAGTTATATTGGTTTGGTACGTTAGAAGAATTTTAAGCAACTGACCAATGGAAGCTAAGTATACTGTAAATGTGCAGGATGCATTCTAATTCTTATGATATTATAAAACTAGATGTCATGCTATTAGATATTATGACATCGCACTGTAAAGATAATGGCCTATAGCCCTTGCTAAGATGCCAAGATCTCACTAGAAGTCCAAGCACATAAAGCAGGAATATACGTGATTACCTCGAGTAGAAATATATAGAGGTGCAAAGAGTAGACTCCACATAGGATGTGGTAGGCCCAAGTTACTTAGGCAGCCAAAGACTGAAGCCTGTCTTCAGAAGATGGGGTTTAGCTATATGGCAAATTGGCTTTAGTGCAAGTGGGAGTTTGTTAGATGTATGTCCTAGAAACCAATCTTGACCAACACATACCTTTCTCTAAGGCATGCTTTTATACTTGTTGGATAATTTTTATTACCAATTATGTTGTATGTGTCTATAATTTATCTTAGAAATTAACAAAGATGATTTTGTATATTCTTAAGGTATTGAGAATTTGAGACATATATCATTAGTGGTTAATTTCTAAATACTTTCGATCGTAGGATCATCATGAAGGACAGTAATCAATCTATTTAGATCGATGCATGGATCACCTTTCTTCTGGACAGATAAGTCTCGAGTCTACGGTGTAGGGATACTGAGATGAGAGTGTAGGTGGTTGTTAGAGAACAACTTGCACTAAGCATGATCAACATGAAAAATTATTTGGATGTCTACTCATTCATTAGTGATTTTCTTGATGCTACAGTCATGTGACTGATCTTTTGATATGTGGTGTGTTGGCTATTCACAGTGAGGCTACTTAGTTTGACTGCACATTCCTTTAGTCCCTAGTTATTCAGATCCTTGTTGTGTATATTAGCTATTGTAGATTCAGATTTACTGTTTAGAGTAGGATGCACCTAGATGGAATCTATTGATCTTGATAGAAAAAGAGTAGTCCTATGCGATTTGCGAGATTGAGTTCAGAAAGTCTAGCCAAAGCAAATGTGAACACTGAAAAAGAGTTTCCACAAGATTCATGGATGAATTTGAGTCGAGCCAATCAAGCATATGACTGATAATGGAGTTTGATGAGTTTTTCATGATCTCCGTCTAGTCAGAACTCATGATAGAGAAACTATATCATATAGCAACTGCACCTAAGGATTTATTCTTCTATTCTGCTAGGTTGCCACTATATGCTTCTAGGCGTCACTGGTGGATCATAACAACTCATTAGAATCATTTTCGGATCAACGATTCTTATTGGGGTGAGTTGGAATCATTCCAGCCCATTAAAAAAAATTTGATGATGTCATGATAGAGATCATGATATATCTCACTACCAGACAGAATAGAATCTGAGGGTTCACACACAAAAGAAGCATATCCTGATTAACGGCTTGGATCATATTCGAATTATCAATTGGATTGATGGTTTGAATTTTGAAAACAGCTAATTTGTAAGTGTTATAGATATAGTAACTGCTAATTGTTAGCAAGGGTACTTAATTGCAAGTGTTGTAATTTAATTGGACCTAATTAAATTATGGATCAAGTCCTAATTAACTTAAATCAGATTTAATTTAATTAAACTTAATTTAATTTAATACTAATTGGATTCAACAATCCAAATTAGATTTAGATTTCAATCCTGATTGGATCAGGTTTGACAATCTTTCAAATTCGATTCGATTCAGGCTCAATTTGAACTTGATTTGGATCCAATTTGAACCAAATTGATCCTAACCACCTGAGCCCAAGTTCTTTAGGCTTTTCTCTCCACTTGATCAACTAGAAGTAGGAAGGAGCGATGGTTCTCTCTGCTCTTCTCTTGGCATGCGCGGGAAAGGACTTTAGGACTCTTACTTGATTAAGATTTATTTTTAAATTTGATTTGTTTCAGATCTTATCAGAAAAAAGAGTTTGTTATGGCATGGAACATCTTGTTTTGTGTAATAAAGTAAGGAGAGGAAAAAGGGTGTGTGGTTTTTGGTTTTCTGCCTTGCCGCTAATCACAACTCAACGCCCCTTCCTCCTTATGATCTCCACACTCCATATTATGATCAGATTAGATCTGATCCTTTTCTGGTTGAGGCATGGAATAGGATGAGAGTTGGGGTTTTGTGTGATAAAATAAAAGGGGGTGCGGTTTGTGCATGTGTGAGGTTCCTTGGAGTGTTTCTTCCTTACCACCTCATCCCATCTCAACACCCTCTGCCTTTTCTCCCTACATCCTCCACGCCCCATGATTTGATGAGATCAGATCTTCGAGAGACTAGAGAGAGGAAGAGAAGAAGAATTTTCTTCTTCTCTTCATGATGGTCCGATTCAGATCCCGTTCAATCTGCACGAAAGGATTCGCGCAGCATTCATCTTCTTCGAGAAATAGAAAATGAGACCCAGATCCAAAGCTGAGAACTGAGGCCTACAAGGTGCTAGCATACTAGTGGCCTCGATGCTTCGATCAGACATTTTCGTATGGATACCAACAGAGATCGAATGCTTGCGTGGCTACAACTAGAACTCTGGACATTCGCAGGATCCAAAGATATGGAGATCAGATTTCTAATTTTTTATTACTAACCTTTTGTTTTGATTTCAGATTTCAGATTTTGATAACATTTGCGTATCAAGATCCAGCGTGTGGTTTTCATATTTGATCTGATATATTTTTAAATTAAAAATATTTTAATTTAATTTACTTCTGCTGTATATAAATTATTTATGAAATATTTTAAACTACACGCACGAAACTATTGCACTTTCTAACACTTGTTACTATTATTAAAATAGATTTTAAAAATTTAATTTTAAATTTTTTTAAAAAAAAATATTAGTGATAACATTAGTGATGCTAATTACGTTGGAAAAGACTTTACCGATGGCATTAGCGATGGCAGTACCATTTTTAATAATTTTTTAAAAATTTTAATAAAGAAAAAAATTAAATTAAAAAAATATTAGCGATAGATTTGTTGTCGCTAATGTTGTCGCTAATTACATATATTAGCGATAAGATTATTATCATCGTTAATAATGATAATTAGCAACGATCTTATTTCCGATGAACTTTTAATGATGGGGATCCGTCGCTAAGACAGAGATTGAGTTACTAGCGATAGCTAGTAACCTGTTTTCTTATAGTGTGGGATATATTTTGTTTTTCCAATGGTCGATACCGAAACCACTAGTAAAAGTTTAACTTTTTTCAGTGGTCATAACCATCGGTAAAAGTCTTATTTTTTCTAGTGATCATGACTGCCAGTAAAAGATTGAAATACAATAATAACGGTAGCTTCTCCAGCGGCATAGTAGCGGTCGACAAAAGGCTTGTAGATTTTTTTAACGATTTTTCTTATTTTGATCAGCGATTCTGATTGCTGCTAGAGCCTTTATTTCTTATAGTCCTCTTGCCAAAATTTGATCCATCTTAGATTCCATTCCTGATCAGATTCGAAAGAGGAGATGAATTCATTAGGAGTCCTCATCCGCCTCACGTGCTTAGTGCGTAAGATCCAAATAATTTTTTTTTTAAGATTCATGTGGGGGAATTTAAGGATCCAAGTCCTTGTAGGTATACCAAAACTTACTTTCCAATCTCTCCTTCACATTAAAAAATAAAATAAAATAAATCTAGTGATGGTTGTGGCAGTGTGGAGGTATCTGAGGGAGGGATACCTCGTTATAGTACGAATAATATTCTTCCAATGAGATGGCTGGACTCATATTACTTGTGGTGCGGCATGATAGCATCATGACGCTCATGTAGCGTGATTTGTTTTTCCCCCCCACCCCCACGACGATAAAAGGGCGGGAGAGTCCCAGCCGTTTCATTAAAATAGCGAAAGAATTAAAACATGCAGCCCATCATCATTAACAAGAGAATTTCGCATATCCAAATGGCATTTCCCTGTATGGAATAATTTGAGTGGGCCTTAATTAGGTAGAATTGCCGGATCCATGATAATGTCGTCATTTTTAAACATGATATTACATCATTATTTTTTCTTCTTCAAAATTGGTTTAGGACGTGTTTGTTTTTGTGCGGTCCGTTCCCATTCATATTTCAGGAAAGAATGAAAATTCCTCTAATTCCTGAAAACTCAACCCAATCTCTTTTCCCAGTTTTCGAATTTCATTCCATCATGTCTACTCAAAAAATATATATAAAATATCTTTTTATTAATTAATTTTTAAAAATTTATCCAAAATTTTATTTCAATTTTGATTTCATTCATACTGAGAAATATGCCACTCTGATTTCTGTTCCAATATATCCAATCCTGATCGTAAAACGCACCTTTGTAGCTAGACAACATACTCTGAAAACCCTTGACAGTGCTTACAATGGATGATAGTTTTATTTTTTTTTTGCCTCTCATAATAGATCTAACACAGAAAAAAGCATTGCAGTCACCCTCAGCCCCCTCTAACTCAATTCAATACTTGTACCCGCAAATGTTTTGTATAAAAAAAAAAAACAATTTCCTCCCGGGGCAGATCAGGATTACCACATTCCGCTTCTGGACTAAATGGCATCCTTCCAAAGGAATTTACCCTATACAAAACTAATATTCTAATTGCACAATTATGGATAGGACGAAGGGCTAATTCCAAACACCATAAAACCATTCTCCCTGAATAAAATCTTGATGCTTCACGGCAAGCAGTAGCCCAACAACATAATATAAAGTCAGCTAGGAATTTAACATCAGCCAAACTTCACAAGACTAGCATATCCCAGCTAGCGGCATGGAGACGAGAAGATATAGACTTGGCCACAAAAGTAGTCACACGCACGCGCGCGCGCGCGCGCACACAGAGAGAGAGAGAGAGAGAGAGAGTCTGCTGGTCGAGCTAATGGCCCCTCAAATCCGGCAATGGTCGTATGCGTTGCAGCCACGGCGGGGGGGGTTGCCAGACCGTGGAGGCACGCAGTTGCCTTCGTAGGGCTTGCCATTGCCGGAGTTGCAGGCCGGGCGGTCCGGGTTCAGGGCACCGTAATCGATATTCTGCGTTTGCTGGAGAAACCGGCGGTGCGTCTCCGAGTCCAGCAGGAACTCCTCTTCGGCTTGGCATTCGGCGATGGATCCATTGCAGGGCCTGATGATCTCGGCTCCATGGGTGATGGAAAACAGAATACCACCGAAGAGAAGCACTACGGAAAGGAGCCAAACAGGGGCTTGCTTTATCTCCATCTTTTTCCCCTTCCTCTTTGGTAGCTGAGGATTCCAACTCGGCTCATGCCTTTATAAACCGCACCAAGACCTAATAAAATGCCCTCAGTTCCTTTCTTGCCGCATAGGCACGAGGAAGAGAAATTATTGCTTGCACGTGGACCAAGTAACCGAGCACTGGTCCGTGTCATCACTCTCTTTTTTTTTTTTTTTTTTTTTTCCGTTGAAGTCATCACTCCATTGTAGATTATTGTTATTTGGCTAACCAGCATTTGATTGAGCTTTTTTAAACGAACAAATACTAATTAGAAGAGCGCTTGCTGTTAACAAAATATTCTAAAACTGCACCTGCTGGTGCAGAATTTTGCCGACGTCGGAAAAGTTAAAGTCGAGAAGATCACGTCTGCCGTCGGGACCTACAAGAGAAGTCTAAATCGAAGTTGGAGATACTCCGACAAGACCCTCCGACGCTCAAGTCAGTACTCTGCTTCAACAGAAATGGAGCACTCGAATGGGATTTTAGCAGAGTTTCGAGATAGAGTTTTGAGCTTAGAGAGAACGTATCTGGAGGTCCCTTTTTATAGACGGAGAGCGTAACTGATTGACAGCGACGTCTGTAATTACCTGGTAGTGGGCCGTTCGGGGCCACGCGGAGTTTGTTACGAAGAGTAGTGACGTCGGGGGGCCATTCAGGGCTACGTGGAGTTTGTTATGGAGAGTGGAGTGGTGTCCGTTGTCGCGACTTGCCAAAGAGTAGTGGAGCCACGTGAAATCTATTACAGAGAGTGGAGCAGGATAGTGGCCATTGTCGTGACTTACCAGAGAGTTCGGGCCTGACGGCTGAAGCTCGGCTGGGACATCTGATGGAGCGGAATGGCTCTCTATCTCAGCAACCCAGGAGAAGCTCAGATGTTTTCGAGGTTGTTGACGAGTCCACTATTGTCGGATGCCTTGGGCGCTGATGCTACAGGCGGGAGTCATCTGCTGTAGGAGTTCGGACGGAGACTTTCTGTTGGTGAAGTCCGATAGGAGTCCGATTGCTAGAGAAGTCCGTCTGAGATTTGCCTGATGTAGAAGCTCGTCTGAAGATTGTCCGTCGGAGAGGTCCAATTTCATGAGGAATCCGGTAGGGGGTCGTTCGACAGTGGAGTTCAGATGGCGTTGTGAAGGTTTGTCCGCTGGAGGAGTCTTGAGGACACTGTGGAAGGTCGAACGTCGGAGGAGTCCAGGATTCAATATTCAATTCTGCTATGGAAGTTCGAACGGAGTTCGGCTTTTGTAGGAGTCTGAAAGGAGTCTGCTTATTGTAGAAGCTCGGATGAAGATCGATTGTCGTAGAAGCTCGAATGGAGACTTCTTATTGTAGAAGTCCCACTGCTGGAGAAGCTTGATCATTGACGAAGTCCGGAAGAAGTTCGGAGTAGAGATCTGACTGGTGGAGCCTGTCCATTGTAGGAGTTCGTCTGTGATCCGTCCACTGTGGAAGTTCGGATGGAGTCCGACTCTTGTAGGAGCTCGGATGAAATTCGGAAGGTGGTCGACCGCTGTAGAAATTTGGATGGAGTTTAGTTACCGTAGAAGTCTACTATTGGAGAAGCTCGAACATTGACGAAGTCCGGAAGAAGTTCGGAGTAAAGTCGTTCGTGGCCGGAAGAAGTCTGGAAGAGATTCAGAGAATGATCGATCACTGTAAAAAACTGACTGATAGTGAAGCCCAGAGAGCATTTGGAGCAGTCCGGTAGATGAATGGGGGAGCTCATTATTGGAGAAGTCCGGATGGCATTATGGCAGCTCAAACGACCGAGGGAGTTCAGAAAGACACCACAAAAGGTCGGAAACCGGAAAAGCCTGGAAGGGTCGGCCTTTTACGAACTTCGGCTGGGGGTATTTTATACCCAACACCAGTCCCCCTACTTTCAAGTTCGGGCTCCGAATGAAAGAAGTACAGAAAAATTTTCACAGCCGAAGTTGTCTCTCTCGATTTTCGTACCTGATTGTTTCTAGATATTTTGGCATTTGGCGCACTGGTGCTGGAGCCTTTTCAAATCGAGGCGATCCGAAAAGATTTTTTTGAGATTTCCGCTGGAGCGTTGCTCAAGGTACGGTGCAATAATGATTCTGTCAGCTGTCGGTCACTTTCAGCCACCTGCCATGATGAGTGAGACACGTGGCTATTGTAGATCAACCAGAGGAGATCCGCGATCATTATTCCGTCGGACCTCATCGCCCATTTAAACCTGCCTCCCTCCTTCAGGGGTTTCACTTTGTCTGGAAGTTTCTTCGGTCCCTCCTTCTTCCTGAGAGTTTCGTTCTTCCTCAGCATCCTTTTCGGCCTTAGGCGTTCTTCGAGTCGTCCCCATCTCTGCATCTCTACATCCTTCGGACCAGTCTAGGTTAGTTCCAGAACTCCCCTCTTTGTTTTTTCTCTTGCTGTTCTTCTTCCATTTTTTTCTGTTACATTCCACCTGTTCGATTTTTCACGAACGTCCGTTTCTTATTTTTTCTAATTTTTTGGGGGGTTTTAGGATTTTCACTCGATTCAAAATATCCTCCTGCACTTCCTCTCTAGCAGTTCTAGGAGTTCGTCCGTTCCAGCTCCCCAAAATCTTATTTCTGTAGATGAACCTCATCTGATCTTTGTACCAGACACCATCTCTAGCTCTCTGACTTCGGAGGAACTCTCACTGATTAGGATTCAGTACGGAGTTCCTCCAGAGTACGAGCTGGAGCTTCCCGGGCCGACTGGCCGAGCTAGCACTCCTCCCCCCAGCTGCTTCTGTTTATATCAAGAAGCTTTCCGCGTCGGGCTTCGACTTTCGCTTCCACCTTTTATTATTGCTCTCTTCCGTTTCTTAAACATTTCTTTAGTTTCTGTAGCGCCGAACTCCTTTAGGTTTCTGATATGATTTCTTTTCCTCTATAGTTTAGCTGAAGTTCAGCCGACTCTTTCTTTATTTAGGAATTTCTATACCTTCAAGCGTCATCCCTCGGTGAAGGACTGGTGGTACTTCTTCCCTCAGTTCGGTAGAAAGAGGTTGCTGAAAGATGCCCCTCTTCTATTCACAACTGGAAGGAGAGGTACTTCTATGTCCGATGCCCATCCTTGGAGCTGGGGTTGCCCCCCTGGGGCTCCCTGAGGGATTCTGTCCGTCGGGCTTCTAGCTTGGGACAGGATGACCTTGAAGCCTCTAATAAACTCGAGGCTTATCCAGCCCCTCTTCTTTCCAACCTCCTGAATGAACAACTCTTGTTTAACATCGGCCTAAGCCCTCTCAACCCTGCCGGTATATATATATATATATATATATTTTTTTTTTTTTTTTTTTGCTTCCCCTTTCTTCTTGTTCCTTTGTTAAGCTGTGTCGATCCTCATCCACTGCAGATATGGATGCTAACGCAGCTCGAATGCTAGCCCAGGGTCTCAAGACCCAAAAAGGAAAGACGCATGTTGCTCCTAGATTGATTTTGATGATTATAAAGCAGATTGAAGGGATACAAAATTTTAAAATGAAAAAGTCTTATGCTCTTCAAGGGCAAAATCATAATTTTACTAAAATCCTGATTTGATAGTACCATTTGGTAGAACAAATGATTTGAAATCTATTGGTGAAAATTTCATTGTGTTTGGACTTATATTTTTGAAGTTATGAAGGTTTGAAGTGCATGAGTCGACTCATGAGTCAACTCATGGCACTGTGAGCTGATTGGCACGCAAAAATTCTCCTTGGCATGCTAGTTTTCTGCTTGGCACGACCTGTGAGTCGACTGATCGCAGTGAGTCGACTCATGAGTCGACCCCTGCTAATTTGAGCCAAGAAATTCCAGAAAAGCATTCTCTGGTTTTTGCAACAGAGGTCGACTCATGAGTCGACCCCTGAAGCATGAGTCGACTCATGAGTCGACCCCTGCGACGGGAAATATCAGCAACGGCTATTTTTTTGCCCTTTTAATTGCCATTTATGCTTCCTAAAAATCCTCTAACGGCTCTTTATCTGCCTAAATTGTTTTCTCTTGCTTCTAATGCTACAAAATACTTTAAATGATGAAAGAAATTGCAGATTAAATAGCAGATCAAACGTGAAATCAAATGTGAAGAGAAAAAGGAGAAAAAGAGAAGAACAGAAGAGAGGATCCGAAATTTGCAAGAAAAAGCCTGAGATCAACGAAATATCCATAGAGAAAAAGAGAGAGGATCCACAATATACCAGAGAGATTGTGAAAGAGAAAAGGAAGATCTTTCAAGGAGAGAATTCTTCACGCCTATCGTTTCAACCTTGATCTAGAGATCGTTCAAAGCTTTCAAGAGATCTTCAATCAACAATCAACCTCTTCTCAAGCGTTCAACCGTTCATTCATCTTGAAAAAATCTGAAAAAGGGGTTCTTCATTTGAGTAAAGCTTTTATTTTATATTTGCTCATTTAAGGAGCTTTATTGTATTCATCTGTGCTCTAAATATTCTTACTCTTTGTGAGTTTTTGCTCTTATTTTTGGAGGATTTCCAAAACAAGGAAAGGTTGATCCGAACCTGAAATCGGAGTGTTTTGGGTTTGCTTGTACCCGGAAACAAGTGTTCTAGCTTGGGATAGCTAGGGTCGGAGTTTCCGACGTCTTGTATTCTAGCTTGGGATAGCTAGTGTCGGAGTTTCCGACGTTTTGTATTCGGGTTGAATACAAAGGATAGTGGATTGAAATTCCCAAGTGGGATCTTGGGGAGTGGATGTAGGTGCAAGGTTAGCACCGAACCACTATAAATCCTTGTGTTTGTGGTGTGCTTTATCGCTTTATCTTATTTCTTTATTATATCCTTGCAATACTACTTTAGGTAATTAATATTGATTTAAAGCCATTGTTTTGTTCTTCATAAGTTATTTGTTGGGCTTAAAATTTTTAGAAACCCAATTCACCCCCCCTCTTGGGTTGCATAGCTGGGCAACAAGTGGTATCAGAGCCAGTGCTCTAGCCCTTCTTTGATCTAACAATCAAAGAGCCAAAGATCTATGGCAACCCATATTGGAACTTCTCTAGCCGAGGGGCAATCAACAAACCGACCTCCACTTTTCAATGGGTCTAATTACACCTATTGGAAAGCTCGGATGAAGATTTTTATACAAGCACTCGACTATGATATGTGGAGTATCATAGTGAATGGTCCTCACACACCCACCAAGATTATAGATGGTGAGGAGTCAACCAAACCCGAGAAAGAATGGGATGAGGTTGACAAGAAATTGGCACAATTAAATGCCAAAGCTATGAATGTTCTTTATTGTGCACTAGATGCTAGTGAATTTAATCGCATTTCTACTTGTGCATCTGCTAAAGAAATATGGAATAGGTTAGAAGTCACCCATGAGGGAACAAATCAAGTAAAAGAGTCTAAAATAAACATGCTTGTACATAAATATGAATTGTTCAAAATAGAGCATGATGAGTCATAACTGCTATGTTTACTCGTTTTACTGATATAATCAATGGTTTAAAGAGTCTTGGCAAATCTTATACTAACAGTGAACTTGTAAGGAAGATTCTCAGGTCACTGCCAAGAACTTGGGAAGCCAAGGTGACTGCCATCCAAGAAGCAAAGGACTTGAACACTCTACCTCTAGAAGAGCTTCTTGGATCCTTGATGACTCATGAACTTAGCATGATGCAACATCAAGAGGATGAAATCAAAAAGAAAAGAACCATTGCCCTCAAATCCACAACTTCACCTGATTATGAAACAGATGACTCTGAAGATGAAGATCAGGATGAGGAGATGGCTCTCATCACCGGAAATTCAAGAAGTTTCTAAGAAAAAGGAAACAGGGGATGAGAAAGAAATTTACAAAAGGGGATCAAAGCATAGAAAAGGAGAAAGATCAAACCCCTATATGCTACGAGTGCAAGAAGCCAGGACATTTCAGATCCGAATGTCCTCAATTGAAGAAAGGTCCAAAGAAATTCAAAAAGAAGGCAATGATGGCGACCTGGAGTGCGAGTGATGACTCAAGCTCCGACGAGAAACCTCAACCGAACAAGCCAATCTGTGCCTGATGGCACATGAAAATGAGGTAACTTCTGAATCCACTAGTGAATTTACTTTTGAAGAATTGCATGAAGCTTTCTATGATTCAATTGATGAATTAAAGAAACTAGGGAAGAAAAACAAAGAGCTGAAATTGGAAAATCAGTCCTTAGTGAAACAAGCTGAAATTCTTTCAATTGAAAAATTCACATTGATTCAAGAAAATCAAAACTTTAAGGATGAAATTAACAGGCTGAAATCTATAGTAGATAAGTTCACCTTAAGTTCAAACAAGCTAAATATGATCCTTGATAATCAGAAAGCTATATATGATAAGGCTGGACTTGGTTATAAACCCCTGAAGAAACAAAAATTTTTGAAGGATATTTATGCAAATTATTCAAGCAAAAAGCCTACAAATATTACTTGTTTTAAATGTGGAAGAATAGGACATAAATCATACACATGTCTTATTAACAAATATGCAAACACAAAGAAAATATGGGTTTCAAAAGGAACCATTCTGACTAACCTGAAAGGACCCAAGAAACTTGGGTACCTAAGACAGAAACTTGATCTGTGCTTGCAGGTGTGTCTAGCATCCCAAGAAGGAAACAGAAAATGGTATCTTGACAGCGGATGCTCGAGACACATGACTGGTGATGAATCACAATTCATCACGCTTGATGCTAAGGATGGAGGGATGGTCACCTTTGGAGATAATGGCAAAGGAAAGATCATCGGGATAGGTAACATTGGTATCACTCCCTCCAAATACATTGAGAATGTTTTACTTGTTAAAGGTTTAAAGCATAACTTACTTAGCATTAGTCAATTCTGTGATAAAGGGTATAAAGTAAGTTTTGAATCATCTGTATGCATTGTGACGAGTCCTATTAACGATGGCATTAAATTTATAGGACATAGGCATGGCAATGTTTATATGGTAGACTTGAATGATTTAACTAAATTAGACATGCAATGCCTAGTTTCCTTAAATGCTAAAATAAATGAGACTAGTTGGCTGTGGCATCGTAGACTTGCACATATTAGCATGCATTCTCTTTCAAAATTAATCAAAAAGGATTTAGTTCTCGGTTTGCCAAAATTGAATTTTGAAAAGGATAGAATTTGTGATGCATGCCAATTAGGTAAACAAACTAGAGTATCATTTAAATCCAAAAATACTATTTCAACTTCTAGTCCTTTAGAGCTCTTACATATGGATTTATTTGGACCAACTAAAACCACTAGTCTAGGAGGAAAACGATATGGATTTGTAATAATTGATGATTACTCTCGTTTTACTTGGGTTTTCTTTTTAGCTCACAAAAATGAAACTTTTCAAATTTTCACTAAATTTCATCAAAAAGTCACTAATGAAAAAGGATTTTCAATTCAAAATATTAGAAGTGATCATGGAACAGAATTTGAAAATCATGACTTTGAAAATTTTTGTGAAGAAAATGGAATTGGCCATAACTTCTCTGCTCCTAGGACACCTCAACAAAATGGGGTAGTTGAAAGAAAAATAGAACTTTAGAAGAAATGGCCCGTACCATGCTTTGTGAAAGCAACCTTCCAAGATATTTTTGGGCGGAAGCTATTAACACAGCATGTTACATTTTAAATCGTGCTTTAATTAGACAATTTTTAAAGAAAACCCCCTATGAACTTTGGAAAGGAAGAAAACCAAATATTGCATATTTTCATGTTTTTGGTTGCCGATGTTTTGTATTAAATAATGCAAAGAAAAACTTGGTAAATTTGATGCAAAATCAGATGAAGCAATCCTTCTAGGTTACTCCTCCACTAGTAAAGCATTTAGAGTGTTCAACAAAAGAACTTTAGTAGTTGAGGAGTCCATACATGTTGTCTTTGATGAATCTAACGATCTTCCTTCAAGGAAGAATGAGGGTGTTGATGATGCAGATCCACTAATAGAAGGTATGAAGGAGATCACTCTGAAAGATTCAGCAACTCCAGAAGACAAGGATCAAGAAGATGAACAAAATGAGAAAGGTGAAGAAATTCAAGAACAACCTCAAGGTACAAATGACTTACCCAAGGAATGGAGGTATGTTCACAACCACCCTAAGGAATTAATTATCGGTAATCCTATGCATGGGGTAAAAACACGTTCTTCACTTAGAGATGTACTTAATCATTGTGCTTTTGTATCTCAATTGAACCTAAAACTTTTGAAGAAGCTGAAAATGATCATAACTGGATTAATGCTATGCAAGAAGAACTCAGTCAATTTGAAAGAAATAATGTTTGGACCTTAGTGAAAAGACCTAAAGATTATTCAATAATTGGCACAAAATGGGTCTTTAGAAACAAGTTAGATGAGCATGGAAATGTAATTAGAAATAAAGCAAGACTGGTTGCTAAGGGATATAATCAAGAAGAAGGAATTGATTTTGATGAAACCTTTGCACCTGTTGCTAGATTAGAAGCCATTAGACTTCTACTTGCTTATGCTTGCTTTATGAAATTCAAACTATTTCAAATGGATGTTAAAAGTGCATTTTTAAATGGATATATTTCTGAAGAAGTATATGTAGAACAACCCCCTGGATTTGAAAATCATACTTTTCCCAATCATGTCTTTAGATTAAATAAAGCTTTATATGGTCTAAAACAAGCACCTAGAGCATGGTATGAAAGGCTAAGCAAATTTTACTAAATAATGGTTTCTCAAGAGGCAATGTAGACACAACCCTATTTATTAGAAGAAACCAAAATGATATGCTAATTATACAAATTTATGTTGATGACATAATTTTTGGGTCTACTAATGAATCCCTTTGTCAAGACTTTGCTAAGCTTATGCAGGGAGAGTTCGAGATGAGCATGATGGGAGAACTCACTTTCTTTCTCGGACTCCAAATCAAACAATCAAAAGAGGAATCTCCATCACCCAAAGCAAGTACACCAAGGAACTACTCAAAAGATTTGGAATGGAGAACTGCAAACCTATTGGCACACCAATGAGTCCCTCAAGTAAGCTTGACAAGGATGATGAAGGTAAAAGCGTAGACTTAAAATACTACAGAGGTATGATTGGCTCATTATTATATCTAACTGCAAGTAGGCCTGATATCATGTTTAGTGTTTGCTTATGTGCAAGATATCAATCTAATCCTAAGGAATCTCATTTGAATGCTGTTAAAAGAATCCTTAGATACTTAAATGGTACACAAACTATAGGGTTATGGTACTCTAAGGACTCACAAATTAATTTGTTAGGATATTCTGATGCTGATTTTGCTGGATGTAAATTAGATAGAAAAAGCACAAGTGGAACTTGCCAATTTCTTGGAGTTAACCTAATCTCATGGTTTAGCAAGAAACAAAATTCGGTGGCACTGTCTACGGCTGAGGCCGAATACATTGCAGCCGGAAGTTGTTGTGCTCAAATCTTGTGGATTAAGCAACAACTCGAAGATTTTGGAATCAAACTTAATGAAACTCCAATAAAATGTGACAATACAAGTGCCATAAATCTATCTAAAAATCCAATACAACACTCAAGATCCAAACATATTGAAATCAAACATCATTTTATAAGAGAACATGTTCAAAACAAAAATATAATTCTTGAATATGTTTGCACTGAAAATCAATTAGCCGATATCTTTACAAAGGCCCTTAGTGAGGAAAGATTCTGTGAAATTAGGAGAAATCTAGGAATTCTAGATCCATTTGTCTGAAATTTCTCAATTTCCAAAGAATAGATGTCAAAAACTCTTAGAGCTCAATTTTCAACATCTATCCTGATTCCAAAAGCTCAGTTTTATCTCTCTAAAAACTTATCATTGAGCAAAATTCCTTCTCCCAAAATTTTGAATTTTTCTGGAATTTATTTGTATTTTTCTGATTTTCTGAACTTCATGAGTCGACCCCCATGAGTCGACTCAATGGCAAACTTGTAAATCCCACCAACTTCCATCAGGTTCATTTTTTTTAAAACGGGAAACCCTGTTTATGAGACGACTCATCTTCTCGTCGTCTTCCTTCCGAAAGCCGTCCTCTCCAACTCTTTTTGCTCCAAATCCAAGGATCAATTCTGAGGCAATTCTCCCTCCTTCTCTCCACCAAAAATCGCCTCCTTGAAAAGGACTTTTCTGTGCTTTCTCGCAGTGATAGGCGCGGGTGGAACGTGCCCTAGAACTTCACCGTTCATTCAAAATCCACTTCTTTTCTCCACCAAAATTCTTCTTTACTCTTTTGTGATCCCTCCTCCACTGAATTCAAGTCTTCTTGTCTGCTACTTTATTGGATATGGCTCCAAAGATGAAACTTCCCCAAAGAAGGAAATCAATCCGAGAGCCTGAGGAAATTGTCCGAAAGAAAAGGCATGCTCAGTCTTCCACTGTTCCCAATCCAGTTTCAGTACCTGCTCAAGGTCCCTCTCAATCCTCCATTAGCCCCAGTGTAAATCTTCTTTCTGATAGAAAAGTAGAAATCGAGAAAAATATAGATTTTCGGTTCTTTGAGAAAGAAGGCTTTACTTTTGCTACCAAGATCAAAAATCAAGGATGGGAACTTTATTGCTCTCTTAAGGAAGTCACCTATGTTGATCTAGTCAGAGAGTTCTACCAGAACCTAAATTATGGAAACGGGTCTGTGACTTCAACTGTTAAGAGGATTGACATCTGTTTGGATTCTAGGATATTGGGAGAGATACTTCAGTTGCCTAGTGAAGGATACTCATATATGGAACTCCCAATTAAAGAAGAAGGGATCAGAATAATCTTAGGAGAAGATTTTTCAGGAAGTTTAAACAGATTGGAAGCAAAGCTACTGTCCATTGAGATGAGGGTCCTGCATCAGATTGTGACAAAACTATTCTTTCCTAGGAGTGGTAGACATGACTTACTATCTGGCAGAGATGTATGTGTCATGTTTCATATCATCACTCAGACCCCCCTAAACCTCCCTGCACTTATGATAGAGGCCATGAGAGAAACTTTGAACAGATCCAAGGCACACTTGCCTTATGGTATGGCCCTTACTAGAGTATTTAGGAGGTTTGGAGTTAGCTGTGAGGGGGAGACACCTACCAAGCTCTCACATGTGGACACTTTCAACCAACACAGCCTGCACCGAATGGGAATTACAAAGACTGTTGGTGGTTGGATCAAAGGCTCTGAAGAAAGAGCTGAGGAGAGAGCTGAGGAAAGAGCTGAAGACAGAACTGAAGGCAGAGTAGAAGAAGAAGGTCCATCTTCTCCTGTACATGATTTCAGGGCAGCTTCACCAGATACCCAGTTCATTCCTGATACTGAGGCTGGCCCTTCTGAGTTTACTAGGATGCCCACACCAGTGTATCAGCCAGAGAGCAGAGCACCTCCATCAGAGTTCAGACTGGCTGATGATCAGATCGAGCATATATCTCAGCGTGTGGCTTCTTTGTTGTCTAGCCAGTGGAGTAGTACTTCTTTTGCACCTGGAGCTACTTCTTCTGATCAGACCATTACTCCCCACATCTTCACTGTATTTCAGATGATTTCAGATCAGTCCGTCAGGATACAGCAGCTTGAGGATACAGTCTGGAGACTTACTGGCAGAGTTCTTGACTTGCAGGGGCAAGTTCTTGCATTGGCCCATCCCCAGCCACAGGAGTCTACTATTGAGGTCACAGACCTCACTGCAGAGGCTGGAAGGCTCAGAGGAGCATTAGAAGGTGGATATGAGCTACTGAGGAAAGAGATCAGAGGATCGAGTGAGCATGCTACCACCCAGTTCACTGCTCTACTTCAATCTGTTTCCAGAGCACTGAACGTACTTGATTCTATCAGACTCATGGTATCAGCCCTAGTATCTCAGCGTTCTCAGCCTCCCAGTTCATCTCGTGGCAGAGGCAGACGGGGTAGAGGACGCACTTCTGATCCATCATCTTCTCATACCATATCTGATGACTCCGATCCATGATTTGTCTTGATCATTGACTTATCTTGATCTTTACTAGATCTTAGGAGTTAGTATCTTGTTCTAGGATCTATACCTTGAGGCCATGTATTGACATTTAGCTGGTTGAATTTTATGTATTGAAACAATTATGATATTAATGGAATCATCTTTTACCTATATTTCTACCTCTTTGTAATGATTATATTTTGGTTATATTTCAATCTCTGATACATCTATTGAAATATTATCTTCTCCTTGTTGTTGTTTGCTATTGATAATTGCTATATTAAGGGGGAGCAAACATTTGTGAAAAACTCTAAAGAGGAAGAAATTAAAGAATATTTAGAAAAAGAAAAGGAAGAGTTAACTATGTTTGATGATGTCAAAAAGGGGAGAAATTAAAATTAAACAAAAATTGAAATTAGACAAAAAGCAAAACCCTAAATTATGAGAAAAAGGGGGAGAAATTAAATTAAAACAAATATTGAAGAAATTAAACAAATATTGGAGAAATTAGACAAAAACAAGGATTGAAAGATTAAACAAAACTTTGAGAAATTTTGGTATCAAAATTTGGTATCAGACAGAACTTTAACAAAAAAAAAAATTATCCATCAAAAGCAAAATCATGAGTACAATGCAAATAAGTATTTTTTATATATAAGCTCTGATATTCAAACTTGCTTTTGAAATTTTACTCACCTTGATACATCAATAAGAAATTTGTTTTACTCTGATACATCCTACAATTTCTTTCAACTTGATCTGATACATGATAACATTTGATCCGATACAGTGTGAAGGTTTCTCTAATATATTATAACATTTGCTCTGATACTGTATGAAATTTTCTCTGATACATTAAAAATTTTCTTGCTCTGATACATTATAAAATCTTTTCTGATATCATTGTAAAAATTATTTTTGCTCTGATACATAGAAAAAGTTATTTATCTTCTCTTGCTCTGATATATCTTGAACTCAAAATAATCTAATACCCTTTTCAAGTCTTTAAGAAAATGGACAAACTATTTTTGCATTTATATTACATGCCAAAAGAATCATACTCTTTTCAAGCATATACACCTATAATGGATTCTTTTGAAATTAATGCTTTAACATAAATATTTTTGTTCATATTTTTGTCATCATCAAAAAGGGGAGATTGTTGATCCTAGATTGATTTTGATGATTACAAAGCAGATTGAAGGGATACAAAATTTTAAAATGAAAAAGTCCTTATGCTCTTCAAGGGCAAAATCGTAATTTCACTAAAATCTGATTTGATAGTACCATTTGGTAGAACAAATGATTTGAAATCTATTGATGAAAATTTCATATGTTTGGACTTATATTTTTGAAGTTATGAAGGTTTGAAGTGCATGAGTCGACTCATGAGTCAACTCATGGCACTGTGAGCTGATTGGCACGCAAAAATTCTCCTTGGCACGCTAGTTTTCTGGCTTGGCATGACCTGTGAGTCGACTCATGAGTCGACCCACAAGGCATGAGTCGACTCATGAGTCGACCCCTGCTAATTTGAGCCAAGAAATTCCAGAAAAGCATTCTCTGGTTTTTGCAACAGAGGTCGACTCATGAGTCGACCCCTGAAGCATGAGTCGACTCATGAGTCGACCCCTGCGACGGGAAATGTCAGCAACGGCTATTTTTTTGCCCATTTTAATTGCCATTTATGCTTCCTAAAAATCCTCTAACGGCTCTTTATCTGCCTAAATTGTTTTCTCTTGCTTCTAATGCTACAAAATACTTTAAATGATGAAAGAAATTGCAGATTAAATAGCGGATCAAACGTGAAATCAAATGTGAAGAGAAAAAGGAGAAAAAGAGAAGAACAGAAGAGAGGATCCAAAATTTGCAAGAAAAAGCCTGAGATCAACGAAATATCCATAGAGAAAAAGAGAGAGGATCACAATATACCAGAGAGATTGTGAAAAAGAAAAGGAAGATCTTTAAGGAGAGAATTCTTCACGCCTATCGTTTCAACCTTGATCTAGAGATCGTTCAAAGCTTTCAAGAGATCTTCAATCAACAATCAACCTCTTCTCAAGCGTTCAACCGTTCATTCATCTTGAGAAAATCTGAAAAAGGGGTTCTTCATTTGAGTAAAGCTTTTATTGTTATATTTGCTCATTTAAGGAGCTGTTATTGTATTCATCTGTGCTCTAAATATTCTTACTCTTTGTGAGTTTTTGCTCTTGTTTTTGGAGGATTTCCAAAACAAGGAAAGGTTGATCCGAACCTGAAATCGGAGTGTTTTGAGTTTGCTTGTACCCGGGAAACAAGTGTTCTAGCTTGGGATAGCTAGGGTCGGAGTTTCCGACGTCTTGTATTCTAGCTTGGGATAGCTAGTGTCGGAGTTTCCGACGTTTTGTATTCAGGTTGAATACAAAGGATAGTGGATTGAAATTCCCAAGTGGGATCTTGGGGAGTGGATGTAGGTGCAAGGTTAGCACCGAACCACTATAAATCCTTGTTTTGTGGTGTGCTTTATCGCTTTATCTTATTTCTTTATTATATCCTTGCAATACTACTTTAGGTAATTAATATTGATTTAAAGCCATTGTTTTGTTCTTCATAAGTTATTTGTTGGGCTTAAAATTTTTAGAAACCCAATTCACCCCCCCCTCTTGGGTTGCATAGCTGGGCAACAACGCAGCATCCTCGGGGGCGGCGAAGAGGGCAAGGGCAGAAGAGACCAGCTTGGCCGTGCCTGTCCAGGCGGCCATTGCCGTCGACTCTCCCTCCGACGTCGAGCTCGCAGTCCCCCGGACCTCTTTAAGGAGCCCCCCGATCGAGGTTCTTGCTCCAGAGGCCCGGTCTGAGGAGGCACCGAGGGCCGAACAGAGAAGGAGAAAGAAGACATTGGCCTGCAAGAGCCGCAGCAGCAGGGTTGCCATCGAGGAGGCCGATGGCTCCGAAGAAGATCTGAGGGAAAATCCCTTCAACAATAAGGATATAATAAAGAGATTGGTCGACGGGTGTATCCTGCCCGAGGTCGTCCATAGGACCGTTCACACCGATCCTGAGCAGTGGGTCTGGGACTCTCTCAGGTCCTTTCTCGAGGTAGGTCAATTTACTCCTTTCTTCTTCTCGCCTCTTTGCTTAGCTTATTCCTTCAGCTTTTATATTGACTCTCTGGCCGCTCTTGTAGATTAGACACCAGCTCATCACCAACATCAAGGTGATGAACAATGTTAGGAAGGAGGCCGCCCAGGCGGAGGAAGGTCGCCTAGCCGAGGCCGCCCGCCTCAAGGAGAAGATCGTCGAAGTCGTGAGTATCTAAGAGGCACTGCAGAAGGAGGAGCAGACCTCGACAGACTTGAGGGCCACCTTGGAGGAGGAAAGAAAGAAAGCAGAGGCTGAGGTCTCTGAGTTGAAGGCGCAGATCCCGACCCTGGTTTCGGAGGAAATGGTCCGGTCAGTGGAGGAGTTCAAAACCTCCTCCGAGATGAGGGATCTGAAGGTCGAGTTCGGCCAAGCCGCCTTCATCAAGGGCTTTGAGCTCTGCCAAGAGAAGATGATCGGGAAGTTTTCCGAGCTGGACCTCGGCTTTCTAGATGAGGCATCTGATGACGAAGCTGGGCCTTCTGAAGCTGTTGCCGGTCTTCTCCAGTCGAGACTTCCTCGACTACCGCGATTGCCGTAATCGATCTTTCGGGGGTGCCGAGCTCCCCCACTTCTGCTCCAGAGGTCCGAAACCTCTAAATTTGTATTCTCCTTTTTTTTTTGCAACTTTTCTCGTTCTCTTGTACTTAAGAACAACTTAATCAATAAAATCAGGTTCTTTTTTACAGAGGGCTCCTCTTTTTTACTCTGCATTCCCTTTCTTCTCTTTTGTTTTCTAGCACTGATTTGTGTTGTGGCGCTCTTGTTTTCCAACGACAGTGTCCCGTCGAAGCTCTTCCCTTACCATGAGGGATTTCTCTGAAGTCGATGGTCCGAGACCTCAGAAGAAAAGTTCATCGCCTGATGAAGAAATCCAAGAACCTGGATGACGAACTTCACCGACTGAGGAAGAGCCATTCGGAAGTCACTACGGAGGCTGCTCACTTTCGGGACCTCCATAAAAAGGGCTTCATGGACTACACCCAGAGGAAGGCTGACTTCGTGAAGGAGCTTGAGGAACTTCGAAAATGTACCAGTGATCAATCTTGGACTCAGGCTTCCAAGATCAGCTCCCTTGAGGTCGAGCTGGTGGCTGCATGGGAGAAGATCGACTAGTTAGAAGAGAGCTCGTCTTGGCTCACAACTCAGGCCGACCGTGATTGAGACTGGTCAAAGAAGTTCTCCGACCTCCAGAAGCAGCTGCAAGACGCCAAGGCGAACTACAATGCCTACCGAGTCGGCTGGTGCGGGCAAGTAGACGACTACCGAAGGAAGCTCAAGATGGTGACCGACGAGGTTGTCCGCCTTCAGAGGCAGCTGTTTGAGAGAGTCTAGGTCGTCTCTGCACAAGGCTCCGATGAGCTCCGCTCCTTGAGGGAGACCATGGAAGAACTGTCCATGGCCCTTGGGCAAGAGAAGGCTGAACTGCAGTGGCTGAAGATTCAACTGGCCTACGAGCAGCAGGTAGTCAAGGATGTCGAGGCGGAGTCCGAAGTTCTGAGGAAGAGGCTTCGAAAGTCGGAGGGCGAGAGTCGGCGGTTCCACCAAATGTATCGGGAGATGCTGTTAAGAAAGAAAGAACTGGAAGAAGAAGTCAAAAACTTAAGGCAATCCTCGATGATGGCTGAAATCGAAAGTTCGAAGTCTAAAGAAGTCGAGCTTCCTTAGAGCTTCTTTACCTTTTACTCTATGTATTCTTTCCTTTTCTTATCATTTTTCTTTTTTGGCCTTTAAAGGCTTTGTAATGTACACTTCACTAATGAAATGGAAAGAAAATTTTTCGTTACCTTGTCTATTCCTGCATTAAGTTGTCATTTACCGAACTTTTTTTGTCTTTTATCTTGTTCAAGGTCGACGTCGTTTGAAGGTTCCTGATCGTCGCCGTGTTGATTTGCCCCTTTTGTTCATGACCGAAGGTCTTTTCGAGGCCAATCGAGTTTGACGCTTCCTCCCGATGCTCGAGCTTGGGGGCCCGAACTTCTTGTTACCTCGGGAAAGTCGATTTTCTCCCACCAGTTTTGGGTTCCCTCTTGGAGACTGAGGGTTTTTGACAAGAGCCTCCTTCCTTGTTGAGACGAGGTTCCCTGTGTCTTTGATGTAGTTTGTTTTTTCCTTATTACTGGCATGGCTCGTCGCTTCCCTTTTTCTCTTCCCCCTCTTTTTTTATGTTTGAGTGAAAATTTTTCCTCTGCTCTTAACAGGATTGTAGGAGTGTAGAGGAGCCATTGAGGGGGCTTTCCTCCTTATCTGGTGTTGAATGATCAGGTCTTCGTTTATGTCAGGATGAGGTTCTCCTCCTGTTCTTGACGCAATCGATTTCAACTCATGTTAGGATGAGATTCTCCTCCTGTTCTTGATGCAGTCGATTTCAGCTCATATTAGGATGAGGTTCTCCTCCTATTCCTAACAGGGCTGTGGGGGCACGTAAGGGCCGTTGTAAGGGCCTCTCCCCCCATCCGATCTCTAAATAACCGAGCCTTCGACTTTGTTAATATTAGGATGAGGTTCTCCTCCTGTTTCTAACATGGCTGTGGGGGCACATAATGGCCGTTGTAAGGGCCTCTCCCCCCATCCGATCTTTAAATAATCGACCTTCAACTTTGCTAATGTTAGGATGAGGTTCTCCTCATGTTCCTAACATGGCTGTGGGGGTATATAAGGGCCGTTGCAAGGGCCTCTCCCTCCATCCGATCTTTAAATAATCGGATCTTCGACTTTGCTCATGTTAGGACAAGGTTCTCTTCCTATTCCTAACATGGCTGTGGGGGCACATAAGGGCCGTTGCAAGGGCCTCTCCCCCCATCCGGTCTCTAAATAATCGGGCCTTCGACTTTGCTCATGTTAGGACGAAGTTCTCCTCCTGTTTCTAACATGGCTTGTGTTTCGATTGTCTGAAGGAGCTACTCCCTGTCTTTACAGGCTCATACCAAAAGAAAAGATATGCAAATATGAAAGAAATTTTATTTAAGGTAAAGTTATTGGTAATATATTTGTAGATTTTTCGAATCCCATAGTCGCGAAAGGCCTACTCCCCGTCGAGGTCCTCCAGATATGAAGTTGATGATCCCGATTGGAGGCCGATCTTCAGACTGTCCTTCCCTCTTTGGCAGCTCCGGTTGTGGCAGGGCCCTCGACGATCTTCCCTACCTTCAGGCCGGCGTCGAATGAATCTATCGAGCCGACCTCATCTAATGAGCTCCTCGATCTCGTCTCGGAGCTGAATGCACTCCTCTGTGTCGTGGCCGTGGTCATGATGATAGAGGCAGAACTTATTAGGGTTACACTTCTCGGGGTGTGTGCGCACCCTTTTCGACCTTGGCAGCTGCTCCCTGATCTTCGTCAGCACTTGAGCTTTTGGAGCATTAAGGAGGGCGTAGCTGTGGAATCTTCCTGGGGAGAGCTCCACTGAACCCTGCGGTCCGGGCTCCTCTGCCTATGAGCTCGAGGAGGAGTGCGGACACGCTTGTGTCCGGGGGGAGTTCAGAAATGTGGCCGAGCTTCACTCAGCCCTTTTTCAACTGCGAGCTTGCTGGAGTCGCCCACCTGCCGCTCCTTCGCGGCCTCCTCATCCTTCAGCTTGAAGGCTTCCTCTGTCCGGGCATATTTTTCGGCCCGAGCCAGCAGATCAGCGAAGTCCCTAGGATACTTCTTTTTCAGAAAGAATAGAAGATCATTCTTTTGAAGACCGCTCTTCAGGGTGGCCATTGCAACTGATTGATCCAAGTTTTGGACCTCCAACACGGCGGTGTTAAAATGGTTGACGTAAGTTCGGATGGATTCTCCCTCCTTTTGCTTGATGTTGATGAGGGACTCTGAACCTCTCTGGAGATGCTGGTTGCTGACAAAATGAGCAACGAACTGGTGGCTCATCTGGTCAAAGGAGAAGATAGTACCCGACTTCAGTGCCGAGTACCAATTTCTTGCTGCTCCCTTCAAGATAGACGGGAAAGCTCGGCATAGGATGGCGTTTGGTACACCATGGAGCAGCATCATTGTTCGGAAGACCTCCAGGTGATCAACCAGATCTGAGGTCCCATCGTAGCTCTCAAATTGGGAGAGCTTGAAGTTCAGCGGGATTGGTTTCTGCATAATCATCTGAGAGAAAGGAGGGTCAGTGCAGATGTCCTCACTATAAGCAGTGGGAGTATAGCGGAGCTCTTCAATCCGTCGATTCATCTCTTGGAATCTTTAATCTAGGAGGTCCTCTCGATTGCGAGTCTCGAAGGTCTTCTGATGGAATGGAGGTAGGGACTCTCCGAGGGTGGAATCATGATCGGACAGAGGGCTCTCCGCCTTCTGCTTCCCTTTTTCGGGGAAGACAGGGTGACTGGCCCAAGTGGCCCGCCCGATCGTCGGATTTTGAAACTCCGGCGATACTCTTTCTAGCTATACTGATGCCTGCGGTTGCTGCGGCTGCTGCTGCATGGCCTGCACTGCTTCGGTGAGGCCCCTGACCTGCTGAACCAGCAAGTCGAACTGCTTTATGCCGACTGCCGTTGTCGAAGGAGGAGGAGCCTGAGAAATTGGAGATGAGATCAGAGCTTGTGGGGCTCACTGAGATCTGGCCGCGAAGGTCATGGATCATCTGGTGGATGCCTTTCGGAGAGGCATCAGGTGGAGATCTGACAGGAGAAGGAGAAGAAGATGTCGGAGAAGATGACTGAAGACGGTCCCGTTGAGCACTCCTTTAAGAACAAGGGTACTGTGAAGACACAGTGCCCTTCCTCTAGCGTCAATTTTGTTGGTGCAGAATTCCGTCGATGCTGGAGAAGTTGGAGTCGAGAGGATCACGTCCACCATCGGGACCTGTAAGGAAAGTCTAAATCAGAGTTGGGGATGCTCCGGCAAGACCTCCCGACGCTCAAGTTAGTACTCTGCTTCAACAGAAATGGAGCACTCGAATAGAATTTTAGCAGAATTTTGAGATAGAGTTTTGAGCTTAGAGAAGAACGTATCTGGGGGTCCCTTTTTATAAACGGAGAGCGTAACTGATTGACAGCGACGTCTGTAACGGCCTGGTAGTGGATCGTTCGGGGCCACGTGGAGTTTGTTATGGAGAGTGGAGTGGTGTCCATTATCGTGACTTGCCAGAGAGTGGTGGAGCCACACAGAATCTATTATAGAGAGTGGAGCAGGATAGTGGCCATTGTCGTGACTTGCCAGAGGTTTGGGCCTGACGGTTGAAGCTCGACTGGGACATCTGATAGAGCGGAATGGCTCTCTGTCTCAGCAAACCAGGAGAAGCTCGAATGTTTTTGAGGTTGCTGATGAGTCCACTATTGTCGGATGCCTTGGGCGCTGATGCTACAGGCGGGAGTCATCTGCTGTAGGAGTTCGGACGGGAATTTTCTATTGGTAAACTCTAGTAGGAGTCCGATTGCTAGAGAAGTCCGTCTGGAATTTGCCTGATGTGAAAGCTCGTCTGAAGATTGTCTATCGGAGAGGTCCAGTTTTATGAAGAATCCGACAGGGGGTCGTCCGACAGTGGAGTTCGGATGGCGTTGTGGAGGTTTGTCTGTTGGAGGAGTCTTGAGGATACTGTGGAAGGTCGAACGTCGGAGGAGTCCAGGATTCAATATTCAATTCTGCTGTGGAAGTTCGGATGGAGTCTGACTTTTGTAGGAGTCTGAAAGGAGTCCGCTTATTGTAAAAGCTCGGACGAAGATCGGTTATCGTAGAAGCTCGGATGGAGACTTCTTATTGTAGAAGTCCTGCTGCTGGAGAAGCTCGATCATTGATGAAGTTCGGAAGAAGTTCGGAGTAGAGATCCAGCTGGTGGAGCCTGTCCATTGTAGGAGTTTGTCTGTGATCCATCCACTGTGAAAGTTCGGATGGAGTCCGACTCTTGTAGGAGCTCGGATGAAATCTGGAAAGCAATCAATCGCTATAGAAACTTGGATGGAGTCTAGTTACCGTAGAAGTCTTGCTGTTGGAGAAGCTCAGACATTGACGAAGTCCAGAAGAAGTTCGGAGTAAAGTCGTTTGTGGCCGGAAGAAGTCTGGAAGAGATTCGGAGAATGGTCGATCACTGTAGAAATTGGCTGATAGTGAAGCTCAGAGAGCATTTGGAGCAGTCCGATAGATGAATGGGGGAGCTCATTATTGGAGAAGTCCGGATGGCATTATGACAGCTCAAACGGTCAAGGGAGTTCAGAAAGACATCACACAAGGTCGGAAGCCGGAAAAGCCCTGGAAGGGTCGGCCTTTTATGAACTTCGACTGGAGGTATTTTATATCCAACAGCGCCTATTCTGTTAACACAATTTATGCCATCGATTTTGGTATTAAAAATTAGTCATTTTCATGCAATAATTGATAAAATAGAATGAGAGACAATTTGAATTATAAACATATTTCTTTTATGCCATGATTGTTTGCATAAATGGTGATATCTTCTATAAGTTTTCTTAATAATATAATATAGATATATGTGTACACAAATTAAACTTTATCATAGTGTATTGTTGTTTTCCAAAGACGATAACTTAAGAGAAGGGTGAATTGGGTTTCTTAAAAATTTGAGAAGTATTTATGTCTAAAAATAATTTTAAAAATATTTGTACAATGTTTAACAGAAAATAAATGAGCAGTGGAAGGATAAAAGTAAAGACAATTACACAACTACAAATACAAAAAATTTATAGTGATTCAGTATTCAGCTCAGTACCTACATCTACTCCGTAAGTCAACCCATTTGAAAATTTTAATTATAATCTCATAAAATTACAATTCGATTGTCTTTATAGATTCACAATCTAACCTAGTTAATTTTTTCTGGCTCATTAACTAAAACTTTATACCTGATTATTTTCTCAGGCTCACAATCAATTCAGTTAATTTTTTCTAATTCATAAATCAAACCTTACAATATCTAATTTTTAGCTTGGACCAAGCCTCAAAAACCAAATTTCTTCTCCAAAAACTTGTCATAGTAGATAAAGAAAGATATACAAGAATTTAAAGTATAAAGAATAAAATCTTTAAACTCTTGAAGAAGTTGGAGTGATGGAGATCTTGAATGATTTGACTTCTTTCTTGAATGCTAAGAGAGGATTGATTGATGGAGAGTTGAATATTTTTGCTTAGTGGTTACTAGCTTAATTAAGTTCACACTTCCTCTCTTTTATATTATATAAATGTGGGAAGATGAAAGTAGAAAGCTCTTTGAATGCTTCCCTCTTTCTCTTTTTCTATCTCTCTCTTTCTTGTTGAATAGCTCACTTATTGCTCCAAGATTGATTCTCCATTTGAATTCTCCATATTTATGGCCTAAAAAATGGTTGAAATTAATGCTCTAGCTATTGAAAGCTTAAAAACAGTCATTTAACACAAAATATGGCCATTAAAAATATTCTGAAAAACTGACCGTTTTGCTGTCAAAATTTTATGAGTCGACTCAGGAATAGATGCTCATTTTTCTACTTTCTGTCTTTTCTGACTGCTTAAGACTGGGTTGACTCAGATATCTTCTTAGTTGGCTAACTCCATAACTTGGTCAGATAATTTATTTTTTAGGTTGGCTTAAAGAACTTGTGAACTTTTTCTACTTTTTATTTTCTTCTACCTTTGAGACTGAGTCGACTAATCTATTTTTTGAGTTATAATAAGTTTCAGTCATGGTTGGCTATCTTATTTTCATGGTCAGCTTAAGAGAATATTTGAAATCTTTATTTTTTTATTTTCAACCTAAGTCTGAGGCTGAGTCGGCTATCCATTTATGTGGGTCGGCTATTACCCTATCTTGATTAGCTTATAAGAATGCTTGATTAGTTAAAAAAAAAGTCTAAATTTCATATCCTTCTATTTTTTTCTTGAATTGAGACAGGGTCAACCAAGCTTCTATCTTGGTCGACTCAGAGATAAATATGGCCAAAGTAATTTTATCTATTTTTAAATAGCTTTCTTTATTCAAAGGTATTTTAAGCTAAACTTGCCTTCTCAAAATTAATTAAATTTTTAGAAAGATAAACCTATTGAGAAGTCTTTCTAGCTAGACTTTTTTTTCTCAAATTTTATTCATGCTGACCTTAGTTTCTTTGCTTCTATAACTTGAAATTTTAATTTTGAAAAAATAAATTTACTCAAATTTTGAGAAGACTTCTTCTTGAATGAGATCAATTATTAAGCATTATAAAAAATTTACAATCACTTTCATAAGCATCATTAGTAACTAAGCTTTATACTCAAACTTTTTTGATATCATCAAAATTAGTTTTTGAACTCACAATCTCCTCCTTTTTAATGATGATAAAATCCTTTGAGTACAACCTTTCAAGTACCAAGAGGCTTTAAAAAATTTGATACAAGCATCTTAAGAAGATTTAATAGCTAATTTTAATAAGATCAAGTATTTATCTAATTTGAACATATTTCAAAAAGTTTTGAACAAAACTCTCTCTTTCTTATATAAAAAAGCAATATTTTTGAAAAACTTTAAAATTTTGAGCTCACTCCTTTTGAATATTTTTCTTTTTGAAATTATTTTATAGTTCTCTCTTGATCTCTCCCCTTTTTGTCATAATCAAAAAGGTTAACAAAATTCTCTCCCTCTTTTTGTCACAAATAAATATATTCATTCATCACCATATCTCAATCAAATATAAGCCAATTAAGCACATTCATTACAGTAACATTCCTTCATTCATTTATTTATGCACATTTAAAAGGAAATATCATTCATTGTATTAATAAATAAGTACAAAAGTATGATGTATTTGTCACTCCCAATAAAGGACATTAAAGAATACGATCATGCAAAAGATGATAAGTCCTGTGGGGGTCATGGACAATATAATGGTATTAGTTTGAGATAGGAGCTGGGTTAGAAGGTGGTGGCAGGTCTCTAGAATCTAATGATCTTGAAGTAGACCTACCTCCATCTCACTCGTCTAGAATTCATCTCGTGAAAATCTTCATAGAGTCCAATATTAATTCGATCAGGCACTTGCTGTTCTAATTCCTCCATCTGATCATCATAATTAAAGTTTGACCTTTTGAGTTGTAGTGTCCTTTCAGCTGAGCTGCTGAAGTGGATGGAGCCTACTCTCTCTGCTCTGAATCAATCCCTAAGTGCTACTATTCATGCATAGTAGGATGTTCTTCTTCTCTCTCTATCCACTTCCTCTTTATCGATTCCTCTATGAGTCCAATGATCATCAATCTTGGTGCATCCCATTCTTCTCAATGAACAATCATCATAAGTGTCATAGTATTGCATCTTCTTAGAGTTGAGACAGGGTCAACCAAGCTTCTTAGAGGTCTCTTCCTTTAGGATAACTTCGAACTCCTTGAAGACGAGTTAGAAACATCCTGTAAGATAAAGCTGGCTTGGCACGAGAAGTTGTCTCTTGCATATCCTTGATTGTAGTGGGTAGTAGGTTGAAAGGGGTCTCTTGGGCAACATGTTGATCCTATGTTTGATTTTGATGATTATCAACTCTTGAGTAATTAGCATTCTAATCATATGTTCCAAGGATTGGATATAGGACTTTTTAGGTGATAAAGATGAAGAAAATATCCATAAAAATAATCTCCTCGAAAGAAGCTAAGTCGAGATAATTTAAAATAAAATTTTAAGTTTCAGACTTAGTGGACTCAACCTCAAGAAGAAAGGAGCCAACCCCTACACTGTAACGGACTGAAAATAGAAGAAAATTCAAATTCAGATAGTTCAGAAGTTGACTCTAGTGAAGAAGGAGTCGACTCTAACACAATGGAGAAGACTAGTATGTAGTGGAGTCGACCTCTGTGAAGAAGGAGCCAACTCCATCTTTGAGGATAGAAACCTATTGTTTAGATTCTATGAATCGAGCCGACTCATGATAAATTTGAGTCAACTCAAAGTCAAAAAAGTCAACCCCAAGAGAAAAAGAGTCGACCCCAAGCATGGGGACAACATAATAGCTAGTTTTTTTTCAACATCTCCAACAGTCATTTTTTTCACTTAAACGACTAGTTCAAGTCCTCCAATGATCCAAATTCATTTCTCAGCCATTGTCAAGCCTATTAAAAGATGGAGAATCAAAAAGTAAGAGTAAATTAAACAAGAGAGAAAAAAATATTTTCATAAGCGAACTTCATTGAACACATTTGAAAAAAAAAAAAAATTGAGCACCACACTCAGAGGACATTCAAGAGCAATCTTCTACAACATTTCCATCATCCTCTCCAGCTTTCAAAAAGAGTTATCAAGCTTCAAAAGAACAATCTTTCAACCTCTTCTTGGTGCATAAAAGAATTTTACTTTTTTATTTTATTTTGAGCTGAATATTAATTTTTGTATTTTATTTCTTTATCTATTTTTTTAGGAAAAAAAACCTAAAAATTAGGCCTGTCCAAGCTCAGAATTGGATTTGTTAGATTTTAGTTAGTGAGTCTGTAAAACTAACTGAATTGATTGTAAGTCTGAAAAGTAATTAGTGTAAGATTTTGATTAGTGATCTCAAAAAATCTACTGAATTTATTTGTGATCCTGGGTAAAACAAGCATACTGTAATAAAAAAGATTATAGTGAAAGTTTCAAGGGGCTCTTTAAGAGTGGACGTAGGTACAAGATTACACCGAATCACTATAAATTTTTTTATGTTTGTATTGTGCTTACTTTCTTGCACTTAATCATTACTTTATATTGTTTTAGGCTTTTAGTTATTACATTGCTTCTCTCATATCTTAAATCTGCTGTTATATGTATCAAGCACCTCACAACCACATTAGTTAGATTAATTTGAAGCACATTATAGTTTAAATTCAAATTTAGGTAAATTTTTTAAAGAACCCAATTCACCCCCCTCCTTCTTGAGTTGCTATATTTTTGGGCAGCACAACATGATGCATCATTATAATAATCCTCTCGATAAAAAAGTCAAATCAACCAACTCAAGGAAGAAAGATTCTAGCCATCTTATGGTGTAATATTCTCATCTCAACTGATAAATGGCTTACAAGGATCTCTTCAAAGGCAACTATGTCTTCTCTTTCTAAAATTAATTTTGACCCACTTCACTGATCTTCAAGTCTATCAGTTCCATCAATAGATACCTTAAGAATACGATCGAGGTAAGCAGCAATCAATAAAATCTTAATACCTCTGACTTTAGACTCTATGGTACTTACCCCAACTTTGCTATTTCTATAAAATTCTCTTACTAAGTTGGGATATATCGGCAAGTCTATTGTACACAAATACTTCCAACCTAGACTTTTGATCTTTCTCTCCATTTCAAAATCTTTCTTTTCCAAAAATTAAAAGTCTACTTTTCTTCCAATAGTTACTAACCTTGAAGAGAGACAAATTGCTTCACCTCGAGAGGGGGGAGGAGGAAGAGGAGGTGCCGACTATGGTGGAGGTGGAGACAGTGCCCATGGTTGTGGAGGTGGATGTGATGAAGCTTCGGATCAGGAGAATGCAGGAATAACTCTTCTATTGCCCATTTTCACTTGAGGATCTAACTGAAACATTGTTCTTCTTTCTTTTATGGAAGATCTGAAAACATGAACTCTTGGTGAAGAGTGTTGACATGGCCTCTTCATGTGGTATGCTAGTTGCTTGTTTAGAGCCATTTGAAGATCAAATCCCACCAAAAATTAATGAAAAATGACAGTGGAGCATGGATTTTTGTGAGGCAAGCTCTTTGGAAAGGGATGGCTAAGAGAATAGGAATGAAATAGTGAATGGGGTCTCTTAGAGCTTTCGTTTAAAAACTGGATCCCAACATCTAGGTCAACTAAGATTTTAGATTAGTTAGCCAATGGTGGATCGACTAAGATTCTAGGTTAACTGGCTCAGATTGGCATAGAAAAAGTTTTAGAACTAAGGTTTCTAAACATGATGCAATCAATCACATCTCATTCAATGCTCATCAAGATCAATTAAATAGCCGTTCAAATATACATTCAAATATACATTGAAACATGTATAAATTCAATGAATTAAGCTACATAAATGCAATTTGAATAGAATCAAACAAATCAACTCTAAGGATCATAAAGGCCTAATTATTTCCTAATGATATAAAATCTTTCTTTATTTAAAGTCTTAGTAAAAATATCAATAATTTGATTATCAGTAGAAACAAATTCAAGGATAACATCATTATTCTACACATAATTTCTAATGTAATGATGTCTAATTTCTATATGCTTTGATCTAGAATACTGAATTAGATTTTTCATTAAATTAATAGTGCTAGTATTAACATGTCTAATAGGAGATTCATTATAAGTAATACTGAAATCTTCTAGCTATTATTTGATTTATAAGATTTAAGTATAACAACTTTCAATTGTAATGCATTTAGCTTCCATCGTAGATAATGTTACTGAATTTTATTTCTTACTAAACCAAGAGATTAAATCAATATCTAAAAATTGATAAGTATCATTTGTGCTTTTTCTATCTAATCTACTCTAATAATATCAATATCAGAATAACCAATCAAATTCATAGAAGATTGCTTAGAATACCTTATGCCAACATTTTGAGTATCAATCAAATATTTAAAAAATTTTTAACAGAGATTACATATGATTCTTTAAGATTAGATTGATAGCAAGCACACATACATATGCTGAATATAATATCAAGTCTACATACTGTTAAATAAAGTAGAGATTTAATCATACCTTTATAAAGCTTAAGATCCTTTGCTTTATGTTTTCATCTTGATCAAGCTTGCAATTTAAGCTCATAGGGATCTCAATGCCCTTGATATTTTTCATACCAATTTTTTTAAAAATTTTCTTTATATATTCACTTTGGTTGATAAAGATCTTCTTATTTGATTGCTTGATTTGGAGTTCAAAGAAGAAAGTCAATTCTTTCATCATACTCATCTCAAACTCTCTCAATATTAACTTTACAAATTCTTCACAAAAAGCTCATTAATAGTATCAAAAATTATATCATCAACATAAATTTAAAACATTAAAAGATCGTTTGATTTTTTTGATAAAAAAATAGTATCAGTATTTTTTTAAAAAAATATTTTCAAGCAAAAACTTGCTCAAACAATCATACCATGAGGAGGAGCTTATTTTAAACCATATAAAGCCTTGTTTAATTTGAAAATATGATTTAAAAATTTATGACTTTCAAAATCTAGAAGTTATTCTATATAAATTTTTTCCACAATGTATTCATTTAAAAACACACTTTTAACATCTATTTGAAAAAGCGTAGAATCCATAAAACATGCAAAAATCAAGAGTAATCTAATAGCTTCAAGTCTAGCAACTGGTGTAAATATTTTATTAAAATTATTTTCTTATTCTTGATATAATTTTATGCAGCCAATCTAGCTTTTTCTAATTATATTGTCTTGCTCATTAAGTTTATTTTGAAAACCCATTTTCCACCAATAATAGAATGATTCTTAAATCTTTCAACTAAATTCTAAATATTATTTTTTTTCAAATTGATTTAATTTTTTTTGCATGGTAATAGTTTAGTTAGCATCTTTTTTAGTTTCAAAAATCATTTTATGTTTAATATAAGAAATAAATGCAAAATGATTCAATACTTTTCTAATTGATGCTCTAGTCCTTATACCTTGAGATGGATCATCTATAATAAGTTCTTTAGGATGATTATAAAAAAATCTCTATTCTTGTGGTAAACAATGTGTACCTCGATGTGTAGTGGTCGGTGGTTCACAAATTTCTTGATTCTTTTTTTGTTGTTCTTTCACCTTTTTTTCTTGGTTTTGAGAAGAGTGTCCTCTAATGATATTTTTCTCTCCTTTTCAAGAGTATCTGCATCATCATCTACATCTACTTCTCTTGATTAAAAATTGCTAATCTCATCAAATATAACATGAATGAATTATTTTACAATAAGAGTTCTTCTATTAAATACTCTATTTACTTTATTAAATAAAAAGCAACTAAGAAAAATATCTTTATCAAATTTTACATCAAATTTATCTAGTTTATATTTACCATTAATCAAAATAAAACACTGATAGTCAAAAATTTTGAAATAAAAAATATTTGGTTTCTTTGCTTTGTAAAGTTTATAGAGAGTTTTCTTTAAAAATATGTCTAATCAATACTCAATTTAACACATAATATGCAGTGTTTATAAGTTCCATCTAAAAATATTTTGGTAGGTTGTTTTCATAAAGCATGGCTCATACCATCTCTTGTAAAGTTTTAGTTTTTTATTCCACTATCCCATTTTGCTAAGGTGTCTTAGATCAAGAAAAGTTGTGATCTATGCCATTTTCAAAATAGAATTTATCAAAAGCTTGATTTTCAAATTTTATACCATGGTCATTTTTAATTTTTAAAATATTACAATTCTTTTTACTTATATTTTCTTAAACAATTTTGAAATACTTTGAAAGCTTCATCTTTGTTTTCAAGAAATAAAATCCAAGTGAATCGATAAAAATCATCAATGATAACAAAACCAAATCATTTTCCACCAAAATTAGTAGTATTGATAGGCCCAAATAAATGCATGTGCAATAATTCCAATGGCATAGTAGTTAAAGCAACATTCTTTGGTTTAAATGAAAATCTAGTTTGTTTATCTAATTGACATATATTATGTTGGTACAAAAATCTGCTTGCGCCGGAGAAGCTGGAGTCGGGGAAGTCGCGGTCGCCGCCGGGACCTGCAAAGGAAGTCTAAACCGGAGGTGGGGTTGCTCCGGCAAGACCCTCCGACGCTCAAGTCAGTTCTCTGCCTCAACAAGAATGGAGTGCTCGAACGAAGAATTTAGCAGAGTTTTGAGATAAGAAATGAGCTTATAGAATAACGTATATGGTCCCCCTTTTATAGGCGGAGGAAGCAACGGGTTGATGGCGACGTTTGTAACCGTCTGGCAGTGGACTGCCCAAGGTCAGCGGAGTTTGCTGTGAAGCGTAGTGGAACGGACCCGTGGCTATCACTGGGGCGTGCCACGTGGAATCTGCCGCACGAAGTGGGGCGGCATTTGTCGTCATGACTTGCCTGTGGATGGAGAATCGGCAGTATCCGTTGCAGGAGGTGGAGCAGGGTCGTGGCCGTTTATTGTGGCTGGTCAGGTGGTAATGAGCCACCGGATCCGTCATAGGGAGGGGAGCAGTGCTGCGATCATTACTGTGGCCTGTCAGGGAGTGGTGGGGCTGCGCGGCATCCACCGCAGGAAATGTGGCAGAATCGTGGCCGCGATCGTGGCCTGGGAGTGCTGATCTGTCGGCTGAAGTTCGGCAGTGGTCAGAGTCCGGCCACCGTAGAGGTCCAGACGAAGACTGTCTGTAGTCATTGGAATCAAGGACGGAGCCCGGCTCTCACAGAGTTCGGGCAAAGTCTTCCCGCAATCAAGGTTAAAGGTGAAGTCGGCTCCCGTCGGAGTTCGGTCAAGGCTTACCAGCAGTTGATGTTGAGGACGGAGCCCGGCTCCCGTGGGAGTCCGGGCGGAGTCTGCTCGCTGCTGAAGTTATCGACGGAGTCCGGCTCCCGTAGGAGTCCGTCCGGCTCCCGTAGGAGTCCGATCACAGTCTGCCTTGCGGCCGTTGGAGTCGAGGATGAAGCTCGGCTCCCGTAGGAGTCCGGGCAGAGTTTTCCTGCAGTCAAGGTTAAAGGCGAAGTCCGGCTCCCGTAGGAGTCCGGGCGGGGCTTACCAGCAGTTGACGTTGAGGAGGAGCCCGGCTACCGTAGGAGTCCGGGCGGAGCCGTCCTGTAGTCGATGTCGGCGGCGAGCCCGGCTCCCGTAGGAGCCCGGGCGGAGTTGTCCTGTAGTCGATGTCGGCGGTGGAGCCCGGCTCCCGTAGGAGTCCGGGTGGAGTCTTCTTATGGCTGAAGTTGTTGGAGTTCTCGGTGAAAGAGCCCGACTCCCGTAGGAGCCCGGGCGGAGCTGTCCTTTAGTCGATGTCGGTGGCGGAGCCCGGCTCCCGTAGGAGTCCGGGCGGAGTCTTCTTGCGGCTGAAGTTGTTGGAGTTCTCGGTGAAGGAGCCCGGCTCCCGTAGGAGCTCGGGCGGAGCTGTCCTTTAGTCGATGTCGGCGGTGGAGCCCGGCTCCCGTAGGAGTCCGGGCGGAGTCTTCTTGCGGCTGAAGTTGTTGGAGTTCTCGTGAAGGAGCCCGGCTCCCGTAGGAGCCCGGGCGGAGCTGTCCTTTAGTCGATGTCGGTGGTGGAGCCCGGCTCTCGTAGGAGTCCGGGCGGAGTCTTCTTGCGGCTGAAGTTGTTGGAGTTCTCGGTGAAGGAGCCCGGCTCCCGTGGGAGCCCGGGCGAAGTTGTCATGTAGTCGATTCTACTGAGGACTTCGGCTGGGGGTATTTTATACCCAACACCAGTCCCCCTACTTTCGAGTTTGAATTTCGAACGAAGGAAGTACAGAGAGATGGACACAGCCGAAGTCGCCCCTTCGAATTCTGCGTACCGCCACCCCTAGATATTTTGGCATTTAATGTGCCGTGCTGGAGTCTTTTCGAATTGGAGCGGTATGAGGGGATGCTTCGAAATTCCGCGGTAGAGCCGGGTTCCGTAGGAGTCCGGGTGGAGTCTTCCTTGTAGGCGAACCCGGCTCCGTAGGAGTCGGGTGGAGTCTTCCTTGTAGGCGGAACCCGGCTCCCGTAGGAGTCTGGGTGGAGTTTCCTTGTAGGCGGAACCGCTCCCGTAGGAGTCGGGTAGTCTTCCTTGTAGGCGGAACCCGGCTCCCGTAGGAGTCCGGGTGGAGTCTTCCTTGTAGGCGGAACCCGGCTCCCGTAGGAGTCCGGGTGGAGTCTTCCTTGTAGGCGGAACCCGGCTCCCGTAGGAGTCTGGGTGAAGTCTTCCTTGTAGGCGGAACCCGGCTCCCGTAGGAGTCCGGGTGGAGTCTTCCTTGTAGGCGGAACCCGGCTCCCTAGGAGTCCGGGTGGAGTCTTCCTTGTAGGCGGAACCCGGCTCCCGTAGGAGTCCGGGTGGAGTCTTCCTTGTAGGCGGAACCCGGCTCCCGTAGGAGTCCGGGTGGAGTCTTCCTTGTAGGCGGAACCCGCTCCCGTAGGAGTCCGGGTGGAGTCTTCCTTGTAGGCGGAACCCGGCTCCCGAAGGAGTCCGGGTGGAGTCTTCCTTGTAGGCGGAACCCGGCTCCCGTAGGAGTCCGGGTGGAGTCTTCCTTGTAGGCGGAACCCGGCTCCCGTAGGAGTCCGGGTGGAGTCTTCCTTGTAGGCGGAACCCGGCTCCCGTAGGAGTCCGGGTGGAGTCTTCCTTGTAGGCGGAACCCGGCTCCCGTAGGAGTCCGGGTGGAGTCTTCCTTGTAGGCGGAACCCGGCTCCCGTAGGAGTCCGGGTGGAGTCTTCCTTGTAGGCGGAACCCGGCTCCCGTAGGAGTCCGGGTGAGTCTTCCTTGTAGGCGGAACCGGCTCCCGTAGGAGTCCGGGTGGAGTCTTCCTTGTAGGCGGAACCCGGCTCCCGTAGGAGTCCGGGTGGAGTCTTCCTTGTAGGCGGAACCCGGCTCCCGTAGGAGTCCGGGTGGAGTCTTCCTTGTAGGCGGAACCCGGCTCCCGTAGGAGTCCGGGTGGAGTCTTCCTTGTAGGCGGAACCCGGCTCCCGTAGGAGTCCGGTGGAGTCTTCCTTGTAGGCGGAACCCGGCTCCCTAGGAGTCCGGGTGGAGTCTTCCTTGTAGGCGGAACCCGGCTCCCGTAGGAGTCGGGTGGAGTCTTCCTTGTAGGGGAACCCGCTCTCGTAGGAGTCCGGATGAAGTCTTCCTTGTAGGGGAACCCGCTCCCGTAGGAGTCCGGGTGGAGTCTTCCTTGTAGGCGGAACCCGGCTCCCGTAGGAGTCCGGGCCTTCCATTTTGCTCGAGTCGGTGTGAGGTTCTCCTCTCGTTACCAGCCTGGTTGCGGGGGCGCGTTAGGCGCTGCAAGGCCTCTCCCCCCATCCGGTCTAAAAGAACCGGGCCTTCGACTTTGCTCATGTCAGGACGAGGTTCTCCTCCTGTTCTTGACATGGCTGTGGGGGCACATTTGGGCGCTGTAAGGCCTCTCCCCCCATCCGGTCTAAAAGAACCGGGCCTTTGACTTTGCTCATGTCAGGACGAGGTTCTCCTCCTGTTCCTGACATGGCTGTGGGGGCGCATTAGGGCATTGTAAGGCCTCTTCCTCCATCCGGTCTAAAAGAACCGGGCCTTTGACTTTGCTCATGTCAGGACGAGGTTCTCCTCCTGTTCCTGACATGGCTGTGGGGGCGCATTAGGGCGTTGTAAGGCCTCTCCCCCCATCCGGTCTAAAAGAACCGGGCCTTTGACTTTGCTCATGTCAGGACGAGGTTCTCCTCCTGTTCCTGACATGGCTGTGTTTTTGGAGGGATCATATCCAGTCATAATACATCCACGCCAGGTGAGAAGGGCACGTTAGGTAGAAAGAAAAGTAGATTCAAGGTGAAATCGTAAGTGATACATTTACAGTTTTTCTGCTCCTCCTTGAGGCCCTCCGGTGATGGAGTCGATGGTCCCGATGGGAGGTCGGTCCCCGGGTTGCTCCTCCCTTTTCTGCGGTTCAGGCTGTGGGAGGGCTCTTGGCCGGTCTCCTCTACCCTCAGGCCTGCGACGGATGAATCTGTCGAGTTGACCTCGCGAATGAGCTCCTCAATCTCGTCCTGGAGCTGGATGCATTCTTCGGTGTCGTGGTCGTGGTCGCGGTGGTAGAGGCAGAACTTGTTGGGGTTGCGCTTCCCGGGATGTGTGCGCATCCTCTTCGGCCTAGGGAGCTGCTCCCTGACCTCCATTAATTCCTGGGCCTTCGAGGCGTTGAGGGGGGCGTAGTTGCGAAATCTCCCTGGTGGGGAGCCTCGCCGAACCCCGCGGTCCGGGCTTCTCTGCCTGTGTGCCCGGGGTGGAGTATGGGCGCGCTTATGTCCAGGAGGGGATCGGAAATGCGGCCGGGCTTCCTTTGGCCTTTTCTCAACTGCGGGCTTACTCGAATCTCCCGCTTGACGCTCCCTTGCTGTCTCTTCGTCCTTCATTTTGAAGGCTTCCTCCGCTCGGGCGTATCCTTCAGCCCGAGCCAGTAAATCGGCAAAATCTCTGAGGTACTTCTTCTCCAGGGAGAACAAAAGATCATTCTTCTGTAGGCCACCTTTCAGGGCGGCCATGGCAACTGATTGGTCCAAGTTCCGGACCTCCAACGCCGCGATGTTAAAGCGGTTGACGTAGGCCCGTATGGACTCCCCTTCCCTCTGCTTGATGTTGATGAGGGACTCCGAACCCTTCCGGGGGCGCCGGCTGCTGACAAAATGGGCCACAAATTGGTGGCTCATTTGATCGAAGGAAAAGATGGTACCCGGCTTCAAAGCCGAGTACCAGTTCCTCGCTGCTCCCTTCAAAGTAGACGGGAAAGCCCGGCATAAGATGGCGTCAGGAGCACCGTGAAGCAGCATCATCGTCCGGAAGGCCTCCAGATGATCAACCGAGTCCGAAGTCCCGTCGTAGCTTTCGAACTGGGGAAGCTTGAAGTTTGGCGGGATCGGTTCCTGCATGATCATTTGAGAGAAGGGAGGGTCAGTGCAAATATCCTCACCATAAGCGGGGGGCACGTGGCGGAGTTCTTCAATCTGCCGGTTCATCTCCTGGAGCCTCCGGTCCAGAAAATCCTCTCGACTTCAAGTCTCGAGGGTCCTTTGGCAGAACGGGGGCAGGGATCTTCCAGGGGTGGAGTCGTGATCCGATTGAGGGCTCTCTACCCTCGGATTTGTTTTCCCGAGAAGGACGGGGCGGCTGGCCCAGGTGGCCCGCCCCACCGTCGGGTTCTGGCATTCCGGAGATGCCCCTTCCGGATGCGCTGACGCCTGCAGTTGCTGCTGCTGCATTGCTTGTATAGCTTCGACGAGGCCTCTGACCTGTTGTGCCAGCAAGTCGAATTGCTCCGCGCCGACCGCCGCCGCTGGAGGAGGAGGAGGCTGAGAAACAGGAGGGGAGGTCGGAGCCTGAGATCTGGCCGCGGAAGTCGTAGACCGTCGTGTGGACGCCTTGCGTGGAGGCATCGAGTGTGGATCCTGCGGGGGAAAATAAGGAGTGGGTGTCGGAGAGACGATCGGAGGTGGCTCCGTTGAACACTCCTTCAAGAACAAGGGTACTGCGAAGGTTCACCCCTTCCTCTAGCGCCAATCCTGTTGGTACAGAAATCTGCTTGCGCCGGAGAAACTGGAGTCGGGGAAGTCGCGGTCGCCGTCGGGACCTGCAAAGGAAGTCTAAACCGGAGGTGGGGTTGCTCCGGCAAGACCCTCCGACGCTCAAGTCAGTTCTCTGCCTCAACAAGAATGGAGTGCTCGAACGGAGAATTTAGCAGAGTTTTGAGATAAGAAATGAGCTTATAGAATAACGTATCTGGTCCTCCTTTTATAGGCGGAGGAAGCAACGCGTTGATGGCGATGTTTGTAACCGTCTGGCAGTGGACTGCCCAGGGTCAGGCGGAGTTTGCTGCGAAGCGTAGTGGAACGGACCCGTGGCTATCGCTGGGGCGTGCCACGTGGAATCTGTCGCACGAAGTGGGGCGGCGTTTGTCGTCGTGACTTGCTAGTGGATGGGAGAATCGTGCAGTATCCGTTGCAGGAGGTGGAGCAGGGTCGTGGCCGTTTATTGTGGCTGGTCAGGTGGTAATGGATCCGCGCGGGATCCGTCATAGGGAGGGGAGCAGTGCTGCGATTATTACTGCGGCCTGTCAGGGAGTGGTGGGGTGCGCGGCATCCGCCGCAGGAAATGTGGCAGAATCGTGGCCGCGATCGTGGCCTGGGAGTGCTGATCTGTCGGCTGAAGTTCGGCAGTGGTTAGAGTCCGGCCACCGTAGAGGTCCGGATGAAGACTGTCTGCAGCCGTTGGAATTGAGGACGGAGCCCGGCTCTCACAGAGTTCGGGCAAAGTCTTCTCGCAATCAAGGTTAAAGGCGAAGTCCGGCTCCCGTCGGAGTTCGGTCAAGGCTTACCAGCAGTTGACGTTGAGGACGGAGCCCGGCTCCGTGGGAGTCCGGGCGGAGTCTGCTCGCTGCTGAAGTTATCGGCGGAGTCCGGCTCCCGTAGGAGTCCGTCCGGCTCCCGTAGGAGTCCGGTCGCAGTCTGCCTTGCGGCCGTTGGAGTCGAGGATGAAGCTCGGCTCCCGTAGGAGTCCGGACGGAGTTTTCCTGCAGTCAAGGTTAAAGGCGAAGTCCGGCTCCCGTAGGAGTCCGGGCGGGGCTTACCAGCAGTTGACGTTGAGGATGGAGCCCGGCTCCCGTAGGAGTCCGGGCGGAGCTGTCCTGTAGTCGATGTCGGCGGCGGAGCCCGGCTCTCGTAGGAGCCCGGGCGGAGTTGTCCTGTAGTCGATGTCGGCGGCGGAGCCCGGCTCCCGTAGGAGTTCGGGCGGAGTCTTCTTGCGGCTGAAGTTGTTGGAGTTCTCGGTGAAGGAGCCCGGCTCCCGTAGGAGCCCTGGCGGAGCTGTCCTTTAGTCGATGTCGGCGGCAGAGCTCGGCTCCCGTAGGAGTCCGGGCGGAGTCTTCTTGCGGCTGAAGTTGTTGGAGTTCTCGGTGAAGGAGCCCGGCTCCCGTAGGAGCCCGGGCGGAGCTGTCCTTTAGTCGATGTCGGTGGTGGAGCCCGACTCCCGTAGGAGTCCGGGCGGAGTCTTCTTGCGGCTGAAGTTGTTGGAGTTCTCGGTGAAGGAGCCCGGCTCCCGTAGGAGCCCGGGCGGAGCTGTCCTTTAGTCGATGTCGATGGCGGAGCCCGGCTCCCGTAGGAGTCCGGGCGGAGTCTTCTTGCGGCTGAAGTTGTTGGAGTTCTCGGTGAAGGAGCCCGGGCGAAGTTGTCATGTAGTCGATTCCACTGAGGACTTCGGCTGGGGGTATTTTATACCCAACATATTACATATTTTATTTTTTTAATATTAAATTTTGATAAATCTCTAACCAAATCATTTCTAATCAATTTAGCAATAGAATTTATACTTGTATGATCTAGTCTACTATGCCAAATCTAACTAGCTTCATTAACTTTAGAATTTATAGCAACTAGACATTTCATATTGTCCTTGCAAAAATCATTAAGATCTATCAAGTAAATATTTTTATATCTCTTTTCTATGAATTTATTATCATTATCAGTGGAACTAGTAACAATGCAATGCAAAGATTTAAAGAAACATCAAAATTCTTATCACATAATTAACTAATGCTAAGTAAATTATACATTAAACCATCAATAAGTAAATCATTTTCAATGTAAGTGGTCGGAGTGATCTTTATATTATTAAGATCTATAATTTTATCTTTATTATTATCTTCAAAAGTAACTACTCCTTAATTTTTAGCTTTAAAAGAGATAAATTAAGATTTATCTCTAATCATATGTCTTGAGCATCTACTATCTAGGTATCACTGTTTTCATCTCAAGGGATGCTAAGTATACCTATAAAATATGAAGTCTTTTTAGATAATCAAACTTTCTTGGGTCCTTTGAGATTAGTTATAATGATTCCATTTAGAACCCAAATTTACTTCACCTTGACATTTTTAAATTTAAACACACAACAATCAACAGATTTAATTATGACCAACTTTATTATATTTAAACTAAGTAATAACATGCCTTTCAAATATGGGTTTTATAAACATATTTTTCAAAAATTCCTATTTGTTTAAAGTATTAAAACTTGGGCCCACTTAATTTATTAAAAATATTTTTTTTATTTTTTAAAAGAATTTATAAATTTTAAGAACTAAGAGTAAATCTATCAATAATAGATTTTAATTTATCAACTTCTTTTTGAAGATATTTATTCTTTTTAATTAAATCATTTTATTCTTTCAAAAGATTTTTTTTTTTTGAAAGTTTGCTTCTTCTTCAATCAAAGAATGATTTAACTTTTGAAGTTCTTTATTTTTAAGAAAAAACTTTTTAAAATTATCAAGCAACTCATAAAAAGTATCATATAGCTCATCAAAAGTAAAATCATTATAGTCTTCAATGTTTATCTTGTTCTCATGTGCCATAAGATAAAATTTGTTTTTTCTTCCTTTGATTTGTCTTCTTCTTCAAAGCTTTATCTTCATCATTGCTCCAAATAGCCATCATTATCTTTCTCTTGAACTTTTTGAAAGTCTTTGTGACAAAAGAATGGTCATATCTAAAATATCTTAATTTTTTATATTTATAACATAGTGCCCCTCCTTTTTTTTCTTTATCCTTCTCTTTTGCTTCATTCACCTTTGCTAATTCCTTTCTTTTGAAGCCATATTTTTTCTCATAAATCTTTAGAATCTTCTTGTGATCATGGCCATTTCATCATTGTCGAACCCTTCTGACGTATCACTTTCCTCATCTTACTTGATCGTTGGCTTAGAGGCAATAGTTCTTTTTTTCTTTGCTTCTTCTTTTATATTTTGATTCATGCTCCACTCATGAGTCATAAGTAAGCCAATGAGCTCTTTCAAATATAATTTATTGAGATCTTTAGCTTTTTGAGTCGCAATTACTTTGGCTTCCTAATTCTTTGGCAATGATTTGAGAATTTTTTGAACAAGTTCATTGTTAGTTCATATAGCAAAAGTTCACATGTGGTCATGTAAGTTATGAAGTATAAACAATTGCTATGAATGCCACTTGCTTGAATTACGTGATCTTGAGATATAAGGAGATAATTCTTCAGTATAATTTAATGATCATTTAAATCTCTATAAATTTAGAGAGATTTTGATTTTAAACTTGAAATTATATGATTCATAATCTTTGAGTTAGAATGAATGCATCTGCTACATGGAGTCTTCACCTTCTTCTTCTTCATCATCACAAATGGATCATATCATTTTAATTAGATCGCAATGATAACAATTTTAGGAACCACTAACCTCTACCTTTCTAGATTACAATTACCATGATGGATCTAGATGTGTTTCTCCTTTGTCTCAAATTTGGTTGCTAGAATTGAGATTTTATATATTATATGTGGTACGAAATTTAGTTTTTATACTTGTCTGTGTGTGTGTATTAAAATACATGCTTCTACATTGTTATTACCTCCGTTTGACACATGTAAGCCTCACAACGATAATATAACAAACTCCTTATCTCAAAAAAAATATATGGTAGAAGAAGGATCAAAGGAGAAGGGGAAGAAGAGATGGAAATATTTAAAAATGGTTAAAGATAAAAATAGTGAAATGATGGGTGAATCAGGATCATTGATCTTCACAAGATTTATCTAATAACTTATAATCCATGCTATGCACAAAATATAGTTTTTTATTATTTTAATTATTTTTAAAATATAGCTAAGAGCCAATTGTTGACTGACACATTATATATTTTTAGAGCCTAAATTTGTACTTGTAATACTTTCATTATAAATAAAGGATTTTTTCTTTCTAATCATACTTATGTGTCCATGATTTGTCTTAGAAATTAACAAAGATAAATTTTTATATATTCTTAAAGAGTTAAGAATTTGAGACATACATTAATTAGTGATTAATTTTTAAATGCTTCCGATCAAGGGATCATCATGGAGGACAGTAATCAATCCATTTGAGATCGGTGCATGGTTTACCTTCCTTGTGGACAAATGAGTTTTGAGTCTGTAGTGTAGAGATATTGGGGTCAAGGTACAGATGGTTGTTAGAGAATAACTTGCACTGAGCGTGACCAACACGAGAACCACATGGATGTCTACTCACTCATCAGTGATCTTCTCGATGCTGCAGTGGTATGAGTGGTCCTTTGACTTATGGTGATATTGGCTATTCGTAGCGAGGCTACTAAGTTTGACTACAATTTTTTTGGTTCCTAGCCATTCAAATCCTTACGTGTATGTTGGCTTCAATAGGTTCAGGTTCGCTGTTTGAAGTAGATACATCTAGATGAAATTTATCGATCTTGGTAGAAAAGGAGAAGTTCTATGTGATTTACGAGATTGAGTTCAGACTGTCTTTGGCCAAAGCAAGTATGAATACTGAAAAAAAGTTTTCATGAGATTCACAAATGAACTCGAGTCGAGCCAATCTTATATAAGACTAACGATGGGGTTTGATGAGTTTTCTATGATCTCTGTCACGTCAGAACTCACGATAGAATGACTAAATCATACGATAACTGTACCTAAGAGTTCATATTTTTATTCTACTAGATCGTCACTACACACTGCTAGGTGTCACTGGTAGATTGTAAGACTCATCAGACATCATCTTGATGATCAATAGTCCTCGAAGGGTAGAATTGAAAATATTCTGATCCATCGAAAAGAGTTTCGATGATATTATGATAGAGATCATAATATATCTCACTACCAGATAGAATAAAAGTATGGGTCACATATTAAGAGATTTAATCTCGAATTTATCAATTGAGCTTATAAAGTTCTAATTGCATTAAGATTTATTTGAAACTATATTAAGTTTATGAGAATTATGCTAGCACATGATTAAATCTAATTCTTCTTGAGACTTTGATTTGATCAAGTCCATAGCCTTGAATCTAACCTAAATTCATTTGAATTTAATTAGGCTCTTAATAATAAGTTTAAGAGAATTTAATTAAGTCAATTAGTTGGCATAATTATCCTAATATTATCTCTTCCATATCTCCTAGTTATCTCTAAGTATGTACGTGGAATAGATAGAAGAATGGGTCGCATAATTTTTTTTTTTTAAATTATTGAGCACCATATCCTAGAGGGGTCCACCTCCTCTTATATGTCATGGCATGAAGGAGAGAGGGTGGGGTCCATGCCCTATTTCTTATGGCTGGAGATCCCTTTGTGGGGCGTCAAGAGTTGGCATCCCAACCACCTGACATGTATCCATGGATGACTATTGTACATGCATGAAAGGGTTGATTAATTATCTTCTATATCTAATTTTATTTGACATAAATTATATTTAAAAGATAGAGGATTCTTATGAGATAAGGATCTATCTTTTTAAGATAATAGGGTTCCTAATATGTGTCAGGGCTTATGTCTATTTAAAGGAAGATCTCTAGGGTTTCTTAGAATTGATTTTTCATCAAGAAAATCTTCCCTCTCTCCATCTCTACACCTCTTCTCTCTCATATTCTTCCTTTCCATGCTCAAAGGTTGGATGTTCTCTCTTTCACACGTCTAGAAAGAGTTCTAGTGACTTAGAGATCAAGGATTGAGGAGGAGAAGAAGAAAGCTGCAGATCAAAGAGTTAATCTTTCAGTTAAGATCAAAAGAGTTGATCAGAGTCCTCAAGATCAAGATTTTTCTTGAGAAGAAGAATCTTCTACAGAAAAAAAAATTTGAGATTGATCCCGATGGGTATCCATAGAGGTCGGATACGTGTGCGGCTCCATCTTCTACGAATCTGAGATCATCTAAAGCGGTGAATTTCTACCCACACAAAGGTAATGAGATATGATCATATATTTTTCTTAAATTCTAATTAATTATATGTACTTTCTTCTAGGTTTGGATAAGTTTAGATCTGATATCTTGCATATGGGGTTAAAGGGTTTAATCCGATTTATTTTTCGCTGCATGTTTTTAAGATTTTAAAATTTACACATGCTGCCTACCCTGTTTTCTATCAGTGGTATCAGAGTCAGATTTTTTGAAAATACATATAATCTGGTTTTCAGGTTAGATCTAAAATTTTTAATGATTTAAAATCAATTTTGTGCTGATATAAGATTATCCTAGTATAGGGTTTACCCCTATACTGCAAAGATTATCCTCTCATGAGATTGATTGATTTTAAAAATTATTTTTAAAATAATTAAATCAAATCTTTTGATATAAAAATTAACATATATAATATGTTTATTTTTGATTTAGATCTAAAATTAGAATGATTAAAAGTTCACATCAAACTGGTATAAGATTGTCCTGATATAGGGTTTACCCCCTATATTGTAAAGGTTGTCCTACTTTGATGTGAATCAATTTATGAAAAGATACTTTTAAAATATTTTAATCATTATTTTATATCTAATTATATATATATTTGATATGTGTAAATTTAGTTTTAGATCTGAAATTAATATATTTATGATGCATATTTAATTTAGATCTGAAACTACATATATTTGATATATGAAACTAGGTTTAGATCTCAAATAGTTTCAAGATCATAAGCCATTAATAGCATTCAATGAAATATAATCTAAAATTATTTTTAGATCTAAAATTAAGTTGTTGCATGTGGGTATAGGTTGAACAAATTAGGTCTAAGTGATCAAACTATAATTAGGGCCTAATTGATTAGATCAGGCTAAAACCTATTTTTTGATTTTAAGCAGTTGATTAAACCTAATCGATGGATGATTGGGATTAGATCAAAGGGGTTCAAAGTCGACTTTAGTTGTAATTGATCACATCGATTTATATTTTGATGTGAGTTGATTGACTCAAGACCAAAATTTGGCTCAGTGACTCGGGCCCGTTTCAATAGGTTATCTAATCGATTCTAATCGACCAATTTGGTGTCTAAGGTAAGTATTTAGATGGTAATTATTTAATTGATTCCGTTGTCTGACCTAGCCAATTTTGATTGGTGTCTAAGGAATGCAACGGGGGGCCCCCACACATCTTAACTTATCTGGCCATATTGAGAGATTTAGTTTCATATTAGGTTACTTGTTGACTCAAGTTCACCCATGCCAGCTGGACTGGTTAAACATATTGATGTGCTAATCTAATTTAATCAGTCGGATGTTAGATCTACTGATTTAAAAGAGATCTAACTCAAATTTTCTCATTAAATATTAAGTCTAGAGGTCTTCCATCATTGTAAAAATATGGATGCCTTCCTGAGGTTGATCGTTCTCGACTGGTTACAGTGGTTCGGATGCATCGGGAAGGTACAACCACTCTATTGACATGTGATGTCTCAGGATAGAGATAGGATTGGATCCAATAACTGTTAGGTGAGGATCTCAATGATGGTTTTGTACCCGTTGGTGAATGATGGATTTGATTTAACTAAAGAATGTGCCAATAACTGTTAGGTGAGGCCACAGGACTTAGAGACCTAGCCCGCCATATCTTGCTTAGTAAAGCAATGGATAAAGTGTTATCCACTGTTGCTCCTTGAATTAATTTTGATGATTACAAAGTATTTGAGGGGGTTACTAATGATTTTGACTTGAAAAAAGATTTATTGTATGTCAGGGGCAAAATCATAATTTTATCATGTTTTGATTCGGAAGCCTCAAGAGCAAGAGCTGAAGATTTGTAATCTATTGGAGAAAATTTCAATATTTTTGGATGTATATTTTGAAAAAAAATTATGTTTATTTATTTGAGTCGACCCCATGAGTCGACTCATGGCAAAAGGGGCTGAATGCATACTGAATTTTTTGGCTGGCACACTCTATGAGTCGACCCCATGAGTCGATCTCTTTGCATGAGTCGACCCTATGAGTCGACCTCTGCTGCTGTGTAGGCCAAAATTATAGAATAGTCATTTTTTATTCTGTACCACAGAAGTCGACCCCATGAGTCGACTTATGAGCATGAGTCGACTCTATGAGTCGATCCCTGCGACGGAAAAACTCCGAAATAGCTAGTTTTCAGCTCATTTTGGCTTCATTTAATACCCATTTAATATGCTCTAATGGCTCTATTTCAGTCCAGATTACTCTCCACCATCATTTGAAGTTATAAAAAGCACTTAAAGGAGGGAATCAACAAGGTTTTGAAAGGGTTCTTCAAGCATTCACTTCAACCCTAAGCAAGAGCCCTCTTGAAGTTAAAGAAATTTTTATTTCAAGTTCACCAACCCCTCAAGAGCTCATTCAAGTCTTCAACTACCTTGAAAAAATCAGAAAAGCTTGCTTCTCTTTGTGTAAAGTATATTTAAAGCTTTATTTGCTCATTAAAGGAGCTACATCTATTTTTTCGTATAATTAACTGCTATACTCTATTTTGAGTTGATAGTTTGTTTTAGAAGGGTTCCAAAATGTGGAAAGATTAATCCAAACTTTGAATCAGATTGATTGAATTGGTTTATACCCAGAAAATAAGTATTCTAGCTTGAAATAGCTAGAGTCGGAGATTCCGACGTTGTATTTGGGTTGAATACGGTTTAATGGATTTGAATTCCCAAGAAGGAGCTTGGAGAGTGGATGTAGGTGCAAGGTTGGCATCGAACCACTATAAATCTTTTTATTTGTGTTGTGCTTACTTGCTCTCCTTTTAAAATTTTTTATCTTCTTACATTCTTGCATCCAGCTTCTACACTTTGCATAAATTTCACTCTCCATATTTATTCTGCTTATTGTTATAAAATCTTCATAGTTGTAAATTAACTTTAAATTTTTAGAAACCCAATTCACCCCCTCCTCTTGGGTTGCATAGCTGGGTAACAAGTGGTATCAGAGCTCGGTGCTCTAGTCCTATTTTGATTTAACCATCAAAGAGATAAAAATCTATGGCAACTCAAGTTGGTGCTTCACTAGCCGAAGGGCAGTCCACCAACTGACCTCCACTTTTTAATGGGTCAAACTATACCTATTGGAAAGCTCGGATGAAAATTTTTATTCAATCACTCGACTATGATATGTGGAGTATCATAGTTGTTGGGTATAAAATATCCTCAGCCGAAGTTCTCAGTAAGAAGCCGACTCCGCCCGGACTCCTACGGGAGCCGGGCTCCATCGTCGACATCGACTACAGGACAACTCGCCGGACTCCTACGGGAGCCGGGCTCCGTCGCCAACCTCGACTACCGGTAAGCTCCGTCCGGACTCTATGGGAGCCGGACTCTGTGCCTGACTTTAGTTGCAGGGGACTCCGTCCGGACTCCTACGGGAGCCGGGCTCCGCCTGCGACTTCAACTCCGAGAGGACTCCGCCCGGACTCCTACGGGAGCCGGGCTCTGCCCACGACTCCAACTTCAAGAGGGACTCCGCCCGGACTCCTACGGGAGCCGGGCTCCACCCACGACTCCAACTTCAAGAGGGACTCTGCCCGGACTCCTACGGGAGCCGGGCTCTGCCCATGACTCCAACTTCAAGAGGGACTCCGCCCGGACTCCTAGGGAGCCGGCTCCGTCGCCAACCTCGACTGCCGGTAAGCTTCGTCCGGACTCCTACGGGAGCCGGACTCCGCCGACAACTTCAACCGTAAGTAAACTCCACCCGAACTCCTACGGGAGCTGGACTCCGTCGACAACAGCAACTGCCGGTAAGCCTTGTCTGGACTCCTACGGGAGCCGGACTTCGCCTATGACTTTAATTGTAGGAAGACTCCACCCGGACTCCTACGGGAGCCGGGCTTCATCTTCGACCCCAACGGCTGTGGACAGACTCCGTCCGGACTCCTACGGTAGCCGGACTCTGCCAATAACTTCAACGGCTGCGGGCAGACTTCGTCCGGACTCCCACGGGAGCCGGACTTCGCCTGCGACTTTAATTGCAGGAAGACTCTGCCCGAACTGCTACGGGAGCCAAACTCCATCCTCAACATCTACTGTCGGTAAGCTTCGTCCGGACTCCTATGGGAGTCGGACTCCCCGATAACTTCAACCGTAAGTAAACTCCGCCCGGACTCCTACGGGAGCCGGACTCCATCGACAACAGCAACTGCCGGTAAGCCTTGTCCGGACTCCTACGGGAGCCGGACTTCGCCTATGACTTTTGTTGGTGCAAAAATCCCTTGCGCCGGAGAAGCTGGAGTCGAGGAAGTCGCGGTCGCCGCTGGGACCTGCAAAGGAAGTCTAAATCGGAGGTGGGGTTGCTCCGGTAAGACCCTCCGATGCTCAAGTCAGTTCTCTGCCTCAACAAGAATGGAGTGATCGAACGGAGAATTTGGCAGAGTTTTTAGATGAAAGATAAGAGCTTATCGAATAACGTATCTGGAGCCTCCTTTTATAGGCGGAGGGGGCAGTAGCCTGATAGCGACATCTGTAACCGTCTGGCAGTGGGTTGCCCAGGGTCAGGTGGAGTTTGCTGCGAAGAGTAATGGAGTGGACCCATGGCTATCACGGGGTGTGCCACGTGGAGTCTGCCACGGGGAGTGGAGCGGCGTCTGTTGTCGGACTTGCCAGCGGGTGGAAGAATCGTGCGGTATCCATCGCAGGAAGTGGAGCAGGATTGTGGCCATTATTATGGCCTGCCAGGGAGTAGTGGAGCTGCGCGAGATCCGTCGTAGGAAGTGGAGCAGTGCTGTGACCGTTACTGCGGCATGTCAGGGAGTGATGGAGCTGGCGGAATCTGCCGCAGGAAGTGGAGCAGGATCGTGACCGTTATTGTGTCTGCCTGGGAGTGCAGATCCGTCGGTTGAAGTTCGGCAGCGGTCGGGGTTGATGATGGAGTCTGGCTCCCGTAGGAGTCCGGACGGAGTCCTCCTTGCGGTTGGAGTTGTCAGCGGAGTCCGGCTCCCGTAGGAGTCCGGGCGGAGTCCTCTCAGAGTTGAAGTCGCGGGAGGAGCCCGGCTCCCGTAGGAGTCCGGGCGGAGTCCCCTACAATCAAAATCAGGTGCGAAGTCTGGCTCCCGTAGGAGTCCGGATGGATCTTACCGGCAGTCGAAGTTGGAGACGAAGCCCGGCTCCTGTGGGAGTCCGGGCGGAGTCCCCCTTGAGGTTGGAGTCGTGGGCGGAGTCCGACTCCCGTGGGAGTCCGGGCGGAGTCTGTCCGCAGCCGTTGGAGTCAAGGACGAAGCCCGGCTCCCATAGGAGTCCGAGCGGAGTCTTCCTGCAATTAAAGTCAAAGGCGAAGTCCGACTCCCGTAGAAGTCGGACAAGGCTTACCGGCAGTTGATGTTAAGGACGGAGCCCGGTTCCCGTAGGAGTCCGGGCGGAGTCTACTTTGAGGTTGGAGTCGTCGGTGGAGTCCGGCTCCCGTAGGAGTCTGGACGAAGTCTGTCCGCAGCCGTTGGAGTCGAGGACGAAGCTTGGCTCCCATAGGAGTCTGGGCGGAGTCTTCCTGCAATTAAAGTTAAAGGCGAAGTCCGGCTCCCGTAGGAGTCCGGACAAGGCTTACCGACAGTTGATGTTGAGGACGGAGCCCGACTCCCGTAGGAGTCCGGGCGGAGTCTACTTGCAGTTGAAGTTGTCGGTGGAGTCCGGCTCCCGTAGGAGTCCGGACGAAGTCTGTCCGCAGCCGTTGGAGTCGAGGACGAAGTCCGGCTCCCATAGAAGTCCGGGCGGAGTCTTCCTGCAATTAAAGTTAAAGGCGAAGTCTGGCTCCCGTAGGAGTCCGGATAAGGCTTACCGGCAGTTGATGTTGAGGACGGATCCCGGCTCCCGTAGGAGTCCGGGCGGAGTCTACCTGCGGTTGAAGTTGTCGGCGGAGTCCGGCTCTCGTAGGAGTCCGGACGAAGTCTGTCTGCAGCCGTTGGAGTCGAGGATGAAGCCCGACTCCCATAGGAGTCCGGGCGGAGTCTTCCTGCAATTAAAGTTAAAGGCAAAGTCTGGCTCCCGTAGGAGTCCGGACAAGGCTTACCGACAGTTGATGTTGAGGACGGAGCCCGGCTCCCGTAGGAGTCCGGACGGAGTCTACTTGCGGTTGAAGTTGTCGGCAGAGTCCGGCTCCCGTAGGAGTCTGGACGAAGTCTGTCCACAGCCGTTGGAGTCGAGGACGAAGCCCGGCTCCCATAGGAGTTCGGGCGGAGTCTTCCTGTAATTAAAGTTAAAGGCGAAGTCCGGCTCCCGTAGGAGTCCGGACAAGGCTTACCGGCAGTTGATGTTGAGGATAGAGCCCGGCTCCCGTAGGAGTCCGGACGGAGTCTACTTGCGGTTGAAGTTATCGACGGAGTCCGACTCCCGTAGGAGTCCGGACGAAGTCTGTCCGCAGCCGTTGGAGTCGAGGATGAAGCCCGGCTCCCATAGGAGTCCGGGCGGAGTCTTCCTGCAATTAAAGTTAAAGGCGAAGTCCGGCTCCCGTAGGAGTCCGGACAAGGCTTACCGGCAGTTGATGTTGAGGATGGAGCCCGCTCCCGTAGGAGTCCGGGCGGAGTCCCCCTTGAGGTTGGAGTCGTCGGCGGAGTCCGGCTCCCATAGGAGTTCGGGCGGAGTCCTCCTGAAGTTGATGATATGATCGGAGCCCGATTCCCGTAGGAGTCCAGGCGGAGTCCTCCTGGAGCTGATTTTGCTGAGGACTTCAGCTGTGGGTACCCAACACTAATCCCCCTACTTCCGAGTTTGAATTTCAAACGAAGGAAGTACAGAGAGATGGGCACAGCCGAAACTGTCCCCTCGAATTCTGCGTACTGTCGCCCCCAGATATTTTGGCATTAAATGTGTGCGTCAGAGCCCTTTTTCCGATTAAGGCAACCTGAAGAGTCTTTTCGGAACTCCTGCCGAAATACGATCCCAAGCGTCGCGCTATGGAAATTTGCGAACAGTCAATCCTCGATAGCAGCGAGTGGGACATGCGGGACACGTGGCATGCACCAGTTGGCCTAGGGACACCCGCCGCCATAACTGCGCTAAGATCCGTTGGCTATTTAAACCTCCTACTCTTCCTTCGGGCTTCATCTTGCCGAGAGGACGGCACCTTCCTTTCGTCTGAGAGCCTAGCTACTCAGCCAGAGCCTAGCTACTCAGCCACCTCCTCCGCACCGGTCATTGCCGTCTTCAGCCCCTCGATTCTTCTCTAAGGGGTTCCCACGTCATGTCCTCCACCCCGGAGGCCATCCTCGAAGGGATGTCTAGGGCTTGGAGGAAGGCGAGGAGGAGAACAGTGGCCGGTGAGTTCTCCGGTCATCAAGTGGCCGCTGAGGATCCCCGTCGTTTCAAAGGGGGCTCAAGGAAGAATTCCTTCAACAACAGGGGTTTAATAACGGGGGCCGCCGGTAAAAGTATTCTGCTCGAGAATTTCGGAGTAGCAAGGCGGGGTGATACCGGTCAAGAGGGCAGAGCTGTCGTCATAAGCTGTGGCGGGATCCTTGATGCCGTCGGGGCCGAGGGACCAGAAGCGGTCGGCATCGATGGTGGGGCAGTAAAATTTGTTGCAGAGGCGGTGGAAGTAGCGCATGCCGACCTTGCCGGAGCATTTTGGATGGTGGCTACCATGGAGTATTCGGTGATGACGCATATCTCTGGCGCCACTGTTGCCCCCAGGGTGACTCTGGTTCTTCTTGAAACAGGTCCTCGTCGTCGCTGCGTTGCCCTTACCGCCTCCGAGAATCTATCCCATCCTTTTCCCCCTGAGGTTGGGACTTCGGAGGTGGGGCGAAGCAAGGCGGGGCAAAAGCCGATAGGCCCGCCACACGCACTGGACATGAAATGGGAAGAGAAGTTTGCAGCTTGATGCGGCCTCCGGTGTATTCTTTCCAAACCGTGTTCGCGAGGCTTGCAATGATGTATATTTTTTCCTGGCCCACCGGGTCTTGTAATGTACATCTTGTTAGTTGAAAAATGAAGAGGAGATTTTGTTACCTCGTCCGCATCTTGCATCGAATAGTTGTCTGTCGAACTTCTTTATTCTTCTTTCTTCTCTCTTCCTCCTTTTCTTTTTTCCCCTTTTTTTTTCTCATCTTTTTTTTTTTTTTTTTTTTTTTTTTTTACGGCGTCCTAAGGTCATTGGTGGTCCCTTTTATTTGTATTGGATTGTCATTTGCCGAGCTCCTTTTCAATTTTTATGCCGTTCGAAGGTACCCGGTTGCTATTGCACCAACCCATCTTTTCTGTCAATGGCAGCAGGCTCGCCCGGGGCCATTCGGGCTTGGGGTCCCTCTTAGGGTTTGAGTCTGGGGGTCTGAGCTTCTGTCACCCTGAGTAAGTTGTCCTATTTTGCATCGAAAGCTTCCTTGAAAGCTGGGACTCCCATCAGGAGTTCCAATCCTCGCTGTGACAGGGTTTTCTGTACCTCAGGCGCTGTTTGTTTTCCAATCGTCGCTGTTGCGATCCATTGCCTTCCTTTTTTGCTTGGAGTTTTTCTCTGCTGAAGCTGAGGCGAAGTTCGGCTCCCGTGGGAGTCTGGACGAAGAACACTAGCTGTTGAAGTTGGTGACGAAGTCCGGCTCCCGTAGGAGTCCGGGCGGAGAATCCCTCTTGAAGTTGGAGTTGTGGGCGGAGCCCGACTCCCGTAGGAGTCCGGGCGGAGTCCTCCTGCAATTAAAGTTAGGTGAGAAGTCCGGCTCCCGTAGGAGTCCGAACGGATCTTACTGGCGGTTGAAGTTGGCGACGGAGCCCGACTCCTGTGGGAGTCCGGACGGAGTCCCCCTTGAGGTTGGAGTCGTGGGCGGAGTCCGGCTCCCGTGGGAGTCCGGGCGGAGTCTGTCCGCAGCCGTTGGAGTCAAGGACGAAGCCCGGCTCCCATAGGAGTCCGGGCGGAGTCTTCCTGCAATTAAAGTCAAAGGCGAAGTCCGGCTCCCGTAGGAGTCCGGACAAGGCTTACCGGCAGTTGATGTTGAGGATGGAGCCCGGCTCCCGTAGGAGTCCGGGCGGAGTCTACTTTGAGGTTGGAGTCGTCGGCGGAGTCCGGCTCCCGTAGGAGTCCGGACGAAGTCTGTCCGCAGTCGTTGGAGTCGAGGACGAAGCCCGACTCCCATAGGAGTCCGGGCGGAGTCTTCCTGCAATTAAAGTTAAAGGCGAAGTCTGGCTCCCGTAGGAGTCCGGACAAGGCTTACCGACAGTTGATGTTGAGGATGGAGCCCGGCTCCCGTAGGAGTTCGGGCGGAGTCTACTTGCGGTTGAAGTTGTCGGTGGAGTCCGGCTCCTGTAGGAGTCCGGACGAAGTCTGTCCACAGCCGTTGGAGTCGAGGACGAAGCCTGACTCCCATAGGAGTCCGGGCGGAGTCTTCCTGCAATTAAAGTTAAAGGCGAAGTCCGGCTCCCGTAGGAGTCGGGACAAGGCTTACCGGCAGTTAATGTTGAGGATGGAGCCTGGCTCCCGTAGGAGTCTGGGCGGAGTCCCCCTTGAGGTTGGAGTCGTCGGCGGAGTCTGACTCCCATAGGAGTCCGGGCGGAGTCTTCCTTGGCGTCGTGGATGGAGCTCGACTCCCGTAGGAGTCCGGGTGGAGTCTTTCTTGGCGTCGTGGGTGGAGCCCGGTTCCCGTAGGAGTCTGGGTGGAGTCTTTCTTGGCGTCGTGGGCGGAGCCCGACTCCCGTAGGAGTCCGGGTGGAGTCTTTCTTGGCATCGTGGGCGGAGCCCGACTCCCGTAGGAGTCCGGGCCTTCCACTTTGCTCGAGCCAGGGCGAGGTTCTCCTCCCATTCCCGGCTTGAATGTGGGGGCGCGTTAGGGCACTGTAAGGCCTCTCCCCCCATCCAGTCTAAAAGAACCGGGCCTTTGACTTTGCTCATGTCAGGACGAGGTTCTCCTCCTGTTCCTGACATGGCTGTGGGGGCACATTAGGGCACTGTAAGGCCTCTCCTCCCATCCGGTCTAAAAGAACCGGGCCTTTGACTTTGCTCATGTCAGGATGAGGTTCTCCTCCTGTTCCTGACATGGCTGTGGGGGCACATTAGGGCGCTGTAAGGCCTCTCCCCCCATCCAGTCTAAAAGAACCGGGCCTTTGACTTTGCTCATGTTAGGATAAGGTTCTCCTCCTGTTCCTGACATGGCTGTGGGGGCACATTAGGGCGCTGTAAGGCCTCTTCCCCCATCCGGTCTAAAAGAATCGAGCCTTTGACTTTGCTCATGTCAGGACGAGGTTCTCCTCCTGTTCCTGACATGGCTGTGGGGGCACATTAGGACGCTGTAAGGCCTCTCCCCCCATCCGGTCTAAAAGAACCGGGCCTTCGACTTTGCTCATGTCAGGACGAGGTTCTCTTCATGTTCCTGACATGGCTGTGGGGGCACATTAGGGCATTGTAAGGCCTCTCCCCCCATCCGATTTCGAGATAGTCGGACTTTCATTTTAGGTATGTTTGGATGGGGTTCTCCCCGTTCCCAGCATAACTTTGTTTCAAGCATTTGGAGGGGTCATATCTAGTCGTAATAAATCCACGTCGGATGGGAAGAGTACGTCAAGTAGAAAGAAATTTAGATTCAAGGTGAAATCGTAAGTGATACGTTTACAGATTTTTCGAGTTCCACGGTCGTGGGTGGTCCGCTCCTCCTTGAGGCCCTCCGGTGATGGAGTCGATGGTCCCGATGGGAGGTCGGTCCCCAGGTTGCTCCTCCCTTCTTGACGGTTCAGGCTGTGGAAGGGCCCTTGGCCGATCTCCTCTACCCTCGGGCCTGCGTCGGATGAACCTGTCAAGTCGACCTCGCCGAATGAGCTCCTCGATCTCGTCCCGGAGTTGGATGCATTCCTCTGTGTCGTGGCCGTGGTCGCAGTGGTAGAGGCAGAACTTGTTGGGGTTGCGCTTCCCGGGGTGTGTGCGCATCCTCTCCGGCCTAGGGAGCTGCTCCCTGACCTCCATCAATACCTGGGCCTTCGAGGCGTTGAGGGGGGCGTAGTTGTGGAATCTCCCTGGTGGGGAACCTCGCCGAACCCCGCGATCCGGGCTTCTCTGCCTGCGCGCCCGGGGTGGAGTATGGGTGCGCTTATGCCCAGGAGGGGATCGAGAACGCAGCCGAGCTTCCTTTGGCCTTTTTTCAATTGCGGGCTTACTCGAGTCTCCCACTTGCCGCTCCCTCGCCGTCTCTTCATCCTTCATTTTGAAAGCTTCTTCCGCTCGGGCGTATCCTTCGGCCCGGGCCAGCAAATCAGCAAAATCCCTGGGATACTTCTTCTCCAGGGAGAACAAAAGATCATTCTTCTGAAGGCCACCTTTCAGGGCGGCCATTGCGACTGATTGGTCCAAGTTCCGGACCTCCAGCACCGCGATGTTGAAGTGGTTGATGTAGGCCCGAATGGACTCCCCTTCCCTTTGCTTGATGTTGATGAGGGACTCCGAACCCTTCTGGGGGTACCGACTGCTGACAAAATGGGCCACAAATTGGTGGCTCATTTGATCGAAGAAAAAGATGGTACCCGGTTTCAAAGCCGAGTACCAGTTCCTCGCCGCTCCCTTCAAGGTGGACGGGAAGGCCCGGCATAAAATGGCATCAGGAGCACCGTGAAGCAGCATCATCGTCCGGAAGGCCTTCAGATGATCAACCGGGTCCGAAGTCCCGTCGTAGCTTTCGAACTGGGGAAGCTTGAAGTTTGGCGGGATCGGTTCCTGCATGATCATTTGGGAGAAGGGAGGGTCAGTACAAATATCCTCACCATAAGCGGGGGGTGCATGGCGGAGTTCTTCGATCCGCTGGTTCATCTCCTGGAGCCTCCGGTCCAGGAAATCCTCTCTACTTCGAGTCTTGAGGGTCCTCTGGCAGAACGGGGGCAGGGATCTTCCAGGGGTGGAGTCGTGGTTCGATTGAGGGCTCTCCACCCTCGGGTTCGCTTTCCCAGGAAGGATGGGGTGGCTGGCCCAGGTGGCGTGCCCTGTCGCAGGATCCTGGTGTTCCGGGGACACCCTTTCCAGGCATGCTAATGCCTGCGGTTGCTGCTGCTGCATAGCCTGCAAGGCTTCTGTGAGGCCTTTGACCTGCTGCGCCAGCAGGTCAAACTGCTCCGCACCGACCGTCGCCACCGGAGGGGGAGGAGGAGGAGGTTGAGAAACAGGAGGGGAGGCCGGAGCCTGAGATCTGGCCGCGGAGGCCGTGGACCGTCGCATGGACGCCTTGCGGGGAGGCATCGAGTAAGGATCCCGAGGGGAGACAGGGAGTGGGTGCCGGAGGAAACGATCAGAGGCGGCTCCGTTGAGCGCTCCTTTAAGAACAAGGGTACTGCGAAGACACAGGCCCTTCCTCTAGCGCCAATCCTGTTGGTGCAAAAATCCGCTTGCGCCGGAGAAGCTGGAGTCGAGGAAGTCGCGGTCGCTGCCGGCACCTGCAAAGGAAGTCTAAACCGGAGGTGGGGTTGCTCCGGTAAGACCCTCCGACGCTCAAGTCAGTTCTCTGCCTCAACAAGAATGGAGTGCTCGAACGGAGAATTTGGCAGAGTTTTTAGATGAAAGATGAGAGCTTATCGAATAACGTATCTGGGGGCAGTAGCCTGATAGCGACATCTGTAACCGTCTGGCAGTGGGTTGCCCAGGGTCAGGCAGAGTTTGCTACGAAGAGTAGTGGAGTGGACCCGTGGCTATCACCGGGGTGTGCCACGTGGAGTCTGCCGCGGGGAGTGGAGCGGCGTCTGTTGTCGTGACTTGCCAGCGGGTGGGAGAATCGTCGGTATCCATCGCAGGAAGTGGAGCAGGATCGTGGCCATTATTGTGGCCTGCCAGGGAGTAGTGGAGCTGTGCGAGATCCGTCGTAGGAAGTGGAGCAGTGCTGTGATCGTTACTGCGGCCTGTCAGGGAGTGATGGAGCTGCGCGGAATCTGTCGCAGGAAGTGGAGCAGGATCGTGGCCGTTATTGTGGCCTGCCTGGGAGTGCAGATCCGTCGGTTGAAGTTCGGCAGCAGTCGGGGCTGATGATGGAGTCTGGCTCCCGTAGGAGTCCAGACGGAGTCCTCCTTGCGGTTGGAGTTATCAGCGGAGTCCGGCTCCGTAGGAGTCCGGGCGGAGTCCTCTCAGAGTTGAAGTCACGGGCGGAGCCCGGCTCCTGTAGGAGTCCGGGCGGAGCCCCTGCAATCAAAATCAGGTGCGAAGTCTGGCTCCCGTAGGAGTCCGGACGGATCTTACCTGCAGTCGAAGTTGGCGACGGAGCCCGGCTACTGTGGGAGTCCGGACGGAGTCTCCCTTGAGGTTGGAGTCATGGGCGGAGTCCGGGCGGAGTCTGTCCGTAGCCGTTGGAATCAAGGATGAAGCCCGGCTCTCGTAGGAGTCCGGGCGGAGTCTTCCTGCAATTAAAGTCAAAGGCGAAGTCCGGCTCCCGTAGGAGTCCGGACAAGGCTTACCGGCAGTTGATGTTGAGGACGGAGCCCGGCTCCCGTAGGAGTCCGGGCGGAGTCTACTTTGAGGTTGGAGTCGTCGGCGGAGTCCGGCTCCCGTAGGAGTCCGGACGAAGTCTGTCCGCAGCCATTGGAGTCGAGGACGAAGCCCGGCTCCCATAGGAGTCCGGGCAGAGTCTTCCTACAATTAAAGTTAAAGGCGAAGTCTGGCTTCCGTAGGAGTCCGGACAAGGCTTACCGACAGTTGATGTTAAGGACGGAGCCCGGCTCCCGTAGGAGTCCGGGCGGAGTCTACTTGCGGTTGAAGTTGTCGGCGGAGTCCGGTTCTCGTAGGAGTCCGGACGAAGTCTGTCCGCAGCCGTTGGAGTCGAGGACGAAGCCCAGCTCCCATAGGAGTCCGGGCGGAGTCTTCCTGCAATTAAAGTTAAAGGCGAAGTCCGGCTCCCGTAGGAGTCCGGACAAGGCTTACCGGCAGTTGATGTTGAGGATGGAGCCCGACTCCCGTAGGAGTCCGGGCGGAGTCTACTTGCGGTTGAAGTTGTCGGCGGAGTCCGGCTCCCATAGGAGTCCGGACGAAGTCTGTCCGCAGCCGTTGGAGTCGAGGATGAAGCCCGACTCCCATAGGAGTCTGGGCGGAGTCTTCCTGCAATTAAAGTTAAAGGCGAAGTCCGACTCCCGTAGGAGTCCGGACAAGGCTTACCGGCAGTTGATGTTGAGGACGGAGCCCGACTCCCGTAGGAGTCCGGGCGGAGTCTACTTGCGGTTGAAGTTGTCGACGGAGTCCGGCTCCCTAGGAGTCCGGACGAAGTCTGTCCGCAGCCGTTGGAGTCGAGGATGAAGCCCGGCTCCCATAGGAGTCCGTGCGGAGTCTTCCTGCAATTAAAGTTAAAGGCGAAGTCCGGCTCCGTAGGAGTCCGGACAAAGCTTACCGGCAGTTGATGTTGAGGATGGAGCCCAGCTCCCGTAGGAGTCCGGGCGGAGTCTACTTGCGGTTGAAGTTGTCGACGGAGTCCGGCTCCCGTAGGAGTCCGGACGAAGTCTGTCTGCAGTCGTTGGAGTCAAGGACGAAGCCCGGCTCCATAGGAGTCCGGGCGGAGTCTTCCTGCAATTAAAGTTAAAGACGAAGTCCGGCTCCCGTAGGAGTCCGGACAAGGCTTACCGGCAGTTGATGTTGAGGATGGAGCCCGGCTCCCATAGGAGTCCGGGCGGAGTCCCCCTTGAGGTTGGAGTCATCGGCGGAGTCCGGCTCCCGTAGGAGTCCGGGCGGAGTCCTCCTGAAGTTGATGATACGATCGGAGCCCGTTCCCGTAGGAGTCTGGGTGGATTCCTCCTGGAGCTGATTCTGCTGAGGACTTCGGCTGTGGGTACCCAACAACTTTAATTGCAGGAAGACTCCGCCCGGACTCCTACGGGAGCCGGACTTCATCCTCGACTCCAACGGCTGCGGACAGACTCCGTCCGGACTCCTACGGGAGTTGGACTCTGCCGATAACTTCAACGACTGCGGACAGACTTCGTCCGGACTCCCACGGGAGCCGGACTTCACCTACGACTTTAATTGCAGGAAGACTCCGCCCGAACTCCTACGGGAGCCGGACTCCGTCCTCAACATCTACTGCCGGTAAGCTTCGTCCGGACTCCTACGAGAGTCGGACGCCACCGACAACTTCAACCGTAAGTAAACTCCGCCCGGACTCCTACGGGAGTCGGACTCCGTCGACAACAGCAACTGACGGTAAGCCTTGTCCGGACTCCTACGGGAGCCGGACTTCACCTATGACTTTAATTGTAGGAAGACTCCGCCCAGACTCCTACGGGAGTCGGGCTTCGTCCTCGACTCCAACGGCTGCGGACAGACTCCGTCCGGACTCCTACGGGAGCTGGACTCCACCGATAACTTCAACGGCTGCGGACAGACTTCATCCGGACTCCCACAGGAGCCGGACTTCGCTTGCAACTTTAATTGCAGGAAGACTGCACCCGGACTCCTACGGGAGCCGGGCTTCATCCTCGACTCCAACAACTACAAGTAGACTTCGTTCGGACTCCTATGGAAGTCAGACTCCGTCTTCTATTCCGACTGCGGGAAGACTTCGCCCAAATTCCCACAGGTCCTGGACCTCGCTACCGACTTTAACCGAACTTTGGCCGACTAGACTGGACCTCCTGGCAGGCCACAGTAACGGACAACACTACTCCACTCCCTGCGGCAAACCCTACGCAGCTCCATTACTCCCTGACAGGTCGTATTAACGGCCACGATTCTGCTCCACTCCCTGTGGCGGATCCCGCGCGATTCTTCCACCCACTGGCGAGTCGCGACAACGGATGCCGCTCCACTTCCCGCGGCAGGCCCCATGTGGCACACCCCGATGATAGCCAGGGTCCACCCCACTACTCTCTGCAACAAACTCCGCCTAACCCTGGGCAGCCCGCTGCCAGATGGTTACAGATGTCGCTATCAGGCTACCGCCCCCTCCGCCTATAAAAGAGAAACCCCAGATACGTTATTTCATAAGCTCTCATCTTTCATCTAAAAACTCTGCTAAATTCTCCGTTCGAGCACTCCATTCTTGTTGAGGCAGAGAACTGACTTGAGCATCGGAGGATCTTGCCGGAGCAACCCCACCTCCGGTTTAAACTTCCTTTGCAGGTCCCGACGGCGACCGTGACTTCCTCGACTCCAGCTTCTCCGGCGCAAGCAGATTTTTGCACCAACAGGATTGGCACTAGAGGAAGGGGCCTGTGTCTTCGCAATACCCTTGTTCTTAAAGGAGCGCTCAACGGATCCACCTCCGGTCATCTTATCCGGCACCCACTCCTCCTTTCCTCATCTGATGCCTTCTCGCGAGGCATTCGCACAACTACCTCTGGCTATGGTCGCCGATAAGGAGTGGCCGGACGATCGGCCTCTATCGGATTCCGTCAACACCATTTCGGGGGGATCCCAGCGGGAGGCAACCAACATACCGGCTGTATCCCCCAAGCGGCAAAAGGTTGAAGAACCCATAACCTTTACCGAAGAAGACACCCAGGGAGTCCAATTCTCTCATAACGACGCAGTCGTAGTTTCCTTGAATATAGCAAATTACGACGTCTGTCGCGTTCTTGTCGATAATGAAAGTTCGGCCGACATCTTGTTCTACGATGCCTTTTCAAGAATGTCCGCTCTTGGCGGTCATCTGAGGCCGATTTGCTCCCCCCTGGTAGGGTTTACCGGTGACACCATTCCGACGGAAGGAATGATAGCTTTGACTGTGGCCGCGGATCAATATCCAAAGCAATCCGGGTTCTGATGAATTTCTTGGTGGTGAAGGCGCCATCCGCCTACAATGCAATCCTTGGCCGACCCGGCCTCAATGCTCTCTGAGCTGTTGTTTCGACCTACCATTTGAAGTTGAAGTTCCCCACCAACCAAGGGATCGGAGAGGTCCGGGGAGACCAAGCCCTGGCCAGACACTGCTACAACATCGCCTTGCAAAGAAGCGATCAGGCTGACCCCTATCCCGTCGATGGACTAGATGCTCGCGATGACCTCACCGAAGAAAGGGGCGGTCCAATCGAAGATCTGGTACCAATCCCTTTGAATGACGGAAACGCAGAGCATGTGGCGCTAATTGGCTCCAACCTGGGGGAGGAGGTGCGGATGCATCTTATTGATTTTCTATGAAGGATTGCAGACGTTTTCGCTTGGATTCCAGCAGACATGCCGGGGATTGACACGGAAGTCACGGAGCATCATCTGGCCGTCGATCCAAAGCATCGACCGACGAAAGAAAAAATTTGGAGTCATGCCCCGGAGAGGCAGAAGGCGATAGCCGAGGAAGTGGATAAGCTCCTCAAGGTCGGATTCATTAAGGAAGTCAATTATCCTGATTGGATTTCCAATGTTATTCTGATCAAAAAAGCAAACGACAAGTGGAGGATGTGCATAGACTTCAAAAAGCTGAATAAGGCTTGTCCAAAGGACAGCTACCCCCTTCCCAGAATCGACCAACTGGTGGACACGACCTCAGGCCATGAGCTCCTCACCTTTATGGACGCATTCTCCGGCTATAATCAAATTAGAATGGCGTCGGAAGATGAAGAAAAGACAGCTTTCATCACTAATCGCGGCCTTTACTGTTACAGGGTCATGCCTTTCGCCTCAAGAATGCGGGCGCAACCTACCAACGGTTGGTGAACAAAATCTTCAAAGAGCAGATCGGCCGAAACATGGAGGTCTACGTGGACGATATGCTCGTAAAAAGCAAGTCTTCCAGAAATCATATCGCCGACCTCGAGGAGACCTTTGACACTCTCCAAAGTATAGAATGAAGCTGAACCCAACTAAATGCGCTTTCGGAGTAACCTCAGGAAAGTTCCTGGGCTTCATGGTATCAGGGCGTGGGATTGAGGCCAATCAGAGAAAATTTGCGCCATCCAGGAGATGACCGCCCCAAAGTCGATCAAAGAGGTTCAGCGCCTCACAGGGAGGATAGCGGCTCTTAATCGCTTCGTCGCGAGGTCGGTCGAACGGTGCTTGCCCTTCTTTCAAACCCTCAAGCAGCCGAAGAACTTCTGTTGGACCCCTGAGTGCCAACAGGCATTCGAAGAGTTAAGGAGCTACCTTAGCTCACCCCCGCTGTTGGCAAAGCCTGAACCTGGGGAGGAACTATTTTTATACCTAGCGGTCTCTCCCATGGCCTCACGGCCATCCTTGTCAAAGAAGAAATGAAAGTCCAGCGACCAGTCTACTACATTAGCCGTGTGGTGAGGGACGCCGAAACCAGGTACACCAAATTAGAAAAACTGACCTACGCCTTGTTGGTTGCAGCTCGGAGGCTCCGACCCTACTTTCAAGGGCACACCATGACGCTACTCACCGATCAACCGATCAAGGCGGTTTTGCACCGGCTGACACCTCCAGAAGAATGGCAAAATGGGCGATCGAGCTCAAAAATTCGACATCAACTATAGACCTAGACCAGCAGTAAGGGCCCAAATACTGACAGATTTCATAGTAGAGTGCACCATCCCAGAGGAGGCCGAACCTGAGCAAAGCAAAGCTGACGACCTGAAGTTTCAACTGAACTCCCCCAACGAAGAGGCCAATCCCTCCGATCGCTTTTGGACCCTCTATGTGGATGGATCTTCCAACATGTCGGGTGCAGGTGCAGGCCTGATCTTGGTCAGTCCGGAGGGAGTCATCGCGGAGTACGCTCTGCGTTTTGAGTTCTCCGCAACAAACAATGGAGCGGAATATGAAGCTCTGATTGCAGGACTAAGGATCGCCAGAGAGCTGGGAATAAGTCAGCTCCGGGTGCACAGTGACTCTCAACTGGTGGTGGGGCAAGTCAGCGGGAGTTACGAAGCGCGGGAGGATAGTATGGCCAGATACCTTGAGAAGGTAAAGGAGCTCACCCCCCCTTCAGCAGCTTCAACATTAGACAGATTCCAAGGCTGGAGAATATTAGAGCCGATCTTCTCTCCAAGCTGGCGACATCGGCTCCGGCCGAATTGCCCAAAGCATCCTCTTTGAAGTTCTAAAATACTGAGTACAGAAGAATCACGGCCCGTAATGGAGATCGACCACGAGCCCAGCTGGGTCGACCCGCTGATAACCTATCTTAGAGATGAGTTCTCCCCCAGGAGCGAAGGAGGCTCGGAAGCTCTGAAATCAAGCCTCCCGGTAATCCTTTATGAGGGCAAATTGTACAAAAGATCATACTCCTTGCCCCTCTTGAAATGTCTCCGGCCCTCGGAAGCTGACTACGCCTTGTGGGAAGTACATGAGGAGATTTGCGAAAACCATTTGGGGGCTAGATCTTTATCCCACAAGCTACTCCGTCAGGGATATTATTGGCCAACGATGCATCATGATTCGATTGAATATGTCAAAAAGTATGATCGATGCCAGAGATACGCCAACATCCAGAGACAGCCCACCACTGAGCTCGCACCCTTGAGTGCCCCATGGCCTTTTGCGCAATGGGGGATGGATATCCTTGGCCCTTTTCCCATGGCATCTGGGCAAAGGAAGTTCCTCCTCATAGCGATCGACTACTTCACCAAATGGGTTGAAGCCGAACCACTAGCAAAAATCACGGAAGCAAAAGTATAAGATTTCATCTGGAAATCGATCGTGTGTAGGTTCGGTCTGCCTAGAACCCTAATCACTGATAATGGATGATAATTTGCGGGAGCAAAATTCGCCGAATTCTGTGAAGATCTAAACATCTCCCACAACTTCACATCAGTAGCCCATCCCCAGGTGAACGGCGAAGCTGAGGTGACCAACAGAATCCTTTTGCACGAGATTAAGATTAGGCTTGAAAAAGCGAAGGAAACTTGGCGGACGAACTTTATCATGTGTTGTGGGCGTATCGAACTACTCAGAGGCTACCTACGGGGGAGACCCCTTTCGCTTTAGCCTTCGGTATGGAAGCCGTCATCCCCATCGAGCTTAAGCTCCCGTCAGCACGAGTCGTGGCGTTCGACAAACATCAAAGTTCGCAAGGTCTTAGAGCCAACCTCGACCTACTGGAAGAAAGACAGGAGATAGCTCAGGTTCGGATGGCAGCCTACAGACAGAAGGTTGCTCGATATTACAACGCCCGGGTCAAGAACAAAGTCTTTGGAGTGGGAGATCTAGTGCTTCGACGAGCCACTGTCTCGCAACCTCAGGACCGAGGAAACTCGCCCCAAACTGGGAGGGACCGTATGAAGTCAAAGAAGTAGTCCGGCCGGAACTTATTATCTTAAGGAACTCGGAGGAGCCGACCTCCCATGACTGTGGAGCTCGAAAAACTTGTGGATGTACTACCAGTAACTTCATTTTAATTGAAAATCACATACCTATATGACCTTGGACAATGCAAAAAACTGTATCAAAAACAAAAGGGAAACCTCATCCCGACAAGGTCGAAGGCCCGGTTCTATTTAGACCGGATGGGGGGAGAGGCCTTACAGTGCCCTAATGTGCCCCCACAGCCATGTCAGGAATAGGAGGAGAACTTCGTCCTGACATGAGCAAGGTCGAAGGCCCGGTTCCATTTAGACCGGATGGGGGGAGAGGCCCTACAATGCCCATATGCGCCCCACAGCCCTGTTAGGGACAGGAGGAGAACCTCTCCCTAACTTGAGCAAGGTCGAAGGCCCGGTTCTGTTTAGACCGAATGGGGGGAGAGGCCTTACAGCACCCTAACGTGCCCCACAGCCATGTCAGGAACAGGAGGAGAACCTCGTCCTGACACGAGCAAAGTCAAAGGTCCGGTTCTTTTAGACCGGATGGGGGGAGAGGCCTTACAGCGCCCTAATGTGCCCCCACAGCCGTGTCAGGAACAGGAAGAGAACCTCGTCCTGACATGAGCAAAGTCAAAGGCCCGGTTCTTTTAGATCGGATGAGGGGAGAGGCCTTACAGTGCCCTAACGCGCCCCCACAGCTGGGCCGGGAATGGGAGGAGAACCTCGCCCTGGCTCGAGCAAAGTGGAAGGCCCAGACTCCTACGGGAGCCGGGCTCCATCCGCGACACCAAGGAAGACTCCACCCGGACTCCTACGGGAGCCGGGCTCCGTCCGCGATGCCAAGGAAGACTCCACCCGGACTCCTACGGGAGCCGGGCTCCGTCCACAATGCCAAGAAAGACTCCACTCAGACTCCTACGGGAGCCGGGCTCCGTCCACGATGCCAAGGAAGACTCCACCCAGACTCCTACGGGAGCTGACTCCACCCGGACTCCTACGGGAGCCGGACTCCGTCCGCGACGCCAAGGAAGACTCCACCCGGACTCCTACGAAGCCGGGCTCCATCCACAACGCCAAGGAAGACTCCACTCGGACTCCTACGGGAGCTGGGCTCCGTCCACGATGCCAAGGAAGACTCCACCCGGACTCCTACGGGAGCTGGACTCCGTCCACGACGCCAAGGAAGACTCCACCCAGACTCCTACGGGAGCCGAGCTCCGCCCACGACTCCAATCACAGGAGGGTTCCGTCCGGACTCCCACGGGAGCCGAACTTCGCCTTGACTTCAGCGGAGAAAAATTCTGAGTGAAAAGAAAAAAGAAAGGCAACAGACCATGACAGCTACGATTGGAAAACGGACAGCGGTCGAGGTACAGAAAACTCTATCACCGCAAGGACTGGGGCTCCCATCGGGAGTCCCAGCTTTTGAGGAAGTTTTCGACACAAAATAAGACAACTTACTTAGGGTGACAGAAGCTCGGATCCTCGAATTCAAGCCCTAGGAGGGACCCCAGGCCCGAATGGCCCCAAGCGAGCCTGCAGCCATTGACGGAAAAATGACAACCGAGTATCTTCGAACGGCGTAAAAGTCAAAAAGGAGCTCAGCAAATAACAATCCAACACGAATAAAAGAGGTCGTCGATGACCTTAGGACGATGTGAAAAAGAAAAGAAGAAAAGGAGGAAGAGAGAAGAAAGAAGAATAAAGAAGTTCGACTGACGACTATTCGATGCGAGATGCAGACGAGGTAACAAAATCTCCTTTTCATTTTTCAACCAACAAGGTGTACGTTACAAGATCCGATGGGCCAGAAAAAAAAATAAATAAATAAATACATCATCGACGACATCGAGAACACGGTTTGGAAGGGATACGTCGGAAGCCGCTTCAAGTTGCAAACTTCTCTTCCCATTTCGTGTCCAGTGCGTGTGGCGGGCCTATCGGTTTTTGCCCCACCTTGCTTCGCCCCACCTCCGAAGTCCCAGCCTCAGGGGGAAAAGGATGGATAGATTCTCGGGGGCGGTAAGGGCAACGGCAGCAGCGACGAAGACCTGTTTCAAGAAGAACCAGAGTCACCCTGGGGGCAATGGTGGCGCCAGAGATATGCGTCATCACCGAATACTCCGTGGTAGCCACCGTCCAAAATACTCCGGCAAGGTCGGCATGCGCTACTTCCACCACCCCCGCAACAAGTTTTACTGCCCCACCATCGACGTCGACCGCTTCTGGTCCCTCGGCCCCGACGGCATCAAGGATCCCGCCATAGCTTGTGACGACAGCTCTGCCCTCTTGACCGGTATCACCCCACCTTGCTACTCCGAAATTCTCGGGTAGAATACCTTTACCGGTGGCCCCCGTTATTAAACTCCTGTTGTTGAAGGAATTCTTCCTTGAGCCCCCTTTAAAATGACAGGGATCCTCAGCGGCCACTTGATGACCGAAGAACTCACCGGCCGCTGTTCTCCTCCTCGCCTTCCTCCAAGCCCTGGACATCCCTTCGAGGATGGCCTCCGGGGTGGAGGACATGACGTGGGAACACCTTAGAGAAGAATCGAGAGGCTGAAGACGGCAAGGACCGGTGCGGAGGAAGTGGCTGAGTAGCTAGGCTCTCAGACGAAAGAAAGGTGCCGTCCTCTCGGCAGGATGAAGCCCCGAAGGAAGAGTAGGGAGTTTAAATAGCCAATGGATCTTAGCGCAGTTATGGCGGCGGATGTCCCTAGGCCAACTGGTGCATGCCACGTGCCCCACGTGTCCCACTCACCGCTATCGAGGATTGATTTGTTCGCAAATTTCCATAGCGCGATGCTTGGGCCCGCATTTCGGTGGGAGCTCCGAAAAGACTCTTCAGGTCGCCCTAACCGGAAAAAGGGCTCTGGCGCGCGCACATTTAATGCAAAAATATATGGGGCGGCTGTGCGCGGGATTCGAGGGGACAACTTCGGCTATATCTCTGTACTTCCTTCATTCAAAATTCAAACTCGGAAGTAGGGGGACTGTGTTGGGTATAAAATACCCTCAGCCGAAGTTCTCAGCAAGAAGCCGACTCCGCCCGGACTCCTACGGGAGCCGGGCTCCGTCGCCGACATCGACTACAGGACAACTCCGCCCGGACTCCTACGGGAGCCAGGCTCCGTCGCCAACCTCGACTACCGGTAAGCTCCGTCCGGACTCCTATGGGAGCCGGACTCTGCGCCTGACTTTAGTTACAGGGGACTCCGCCCGGACTCCTACGGGAGCCGGGCTCCGCTCCGCGACTTCAACTCCGAAGGACTCCGCCGGACTCCTACGGGTGCCGGCTCCGCCCACGACTCCAACTTCAAGAGGGACTCCGCCCGGACTCCTACGGGAGTCGGGCTCCGCCCACGACTCCAACTTCAAGAGGGACTCCGCCCGGACTCCTACGGGAGCCGAGCTCCACCCACGACTCCAACTTCAAGAGGGACTCCGCCCGGACTCCTACGGGAGCCAGGGTCCATCGCCAACCTCGACTGCCGGTAAGCTTCGTCCGGACTCCTACGGGAGTCGGATCCGCCGACAACTTCAACCGTAAGTAAACTCCGCCCAGACTCCTACGGGAGCCAGACTCCGTCGACAACAGCAACTGCCGGTAAGCCTTGTCCGGACTCCTACGGGAGCCGGACTTCACCTATGACTTTAATTGCAGAAGACTCCGCCCGGACTCCTTACG
>NC_026001.2:73735626-73779907 GCF_000442705.2 Elaeis guineensis | reverse complement strand
CGGGAGTCGGACTCCGTCGACAACAGCAACTGACGGTAAGCCTTGTCCGGACTCCTACGGGAGCCGGACTTCACCTATGACTTTAATTGTAGGAAGACTCCGCCCAGACTCCTACGGGAGTCGGGCTTCGTCCTCGACTCCAACGGCTGCGGACAGACTCCGTCCGGACTCCTACGGGAGCTGGACTCCACCCGATAACTTCAACGGCTGCGGACAGACTTCATCCGGACTCCCACAGGAGCCGGACTTTCGCTTGCAACTTTAATTGCAGGAAGACTGCACCCGGACTCCTACGGGAGCCGGGCTTCATCCTCGACTCCAACAACTACAAGTAGACTTCGTTCGGACTCCTATGGAAGTCAGACTCCGTCTTCTATTCCGACTGCGGGAAGACTTCGCCCAAATTCCCACAGGTCCTGGACCTCGCTACCGACTTTAACCGAACTTTGGCCGACTAGACTGGACCTCCTGGCAGGCCACAGTAACGGACAACACTACTCCACTCCCTGCGGCAAACCCTACGCAGCTCCATTACTCCCTGACAGGTCGTATTAACGGCCACGATTCTGCTCCACTCCCTGTGGCGGATCCCGCGCGATTCTTCCACCCACTGGCGAGTCGCGACAACGGACGCCGCTCCACTTCCCGCGGCAGGCCCCATGTGGCACACCCCGATGATAGCCATGGGTCCACCCCACTACTCTCTGCAACAAACTCCGCCTAACCCTGGGCAGCCCGCTGCCAGATGGTTACAGATGTCGCTATCAGGCTACCGCCCCCTCCGCCTATAAAAGAGAAACCCCAGATACGTTATTCCATAAGCTCTCATCTTTCATCTAAAAACTCTGCTAAATTCTCCGTTCGAGCACTCCATTCTTGTTGAGGCAGAGAACTGACTTGAGCATCGGAGGATCTTGCCGGAGCAACCCCACCTCCGGTTTAAACTTCCTTTGCAGGTCCCGACGGCGACCGTGACTTCCTCGACTCCAGCTTCTCCGGCGCAAGCAGATTTTTGCACCAACAGGATTGGCACTAGAGGAAGGGGCCTGTGTCTTCGCAATACCCTTGTTCTTAAAGGAGCGCTCAACGGATCCACCTCTGATCATCTTATCCGGCACCCACTCCTCCTTTCCTCATCTGATGCCTTCTCGCGAGGCATTCGCACAACTACCTCTGGCTATGGTCGCCGATAAGGAGTGGCCGGACGATCGGCCTCTATCGGATTCCGTCAACACCATTTCGGGGGGATCCCAGCGGGAGGCAACCAACATACCGGCTGTATCCCCCAAGCGGCAAAAGGTTGAAGAACCCATAACCTTTACCGAAGAAGACACCCAGGGAGTCCAATTCTCTCATAACGATGCAGTCGTAGTTTCCTTGAATATAGCAAATTACGACGTCTGTCGCGTTCTTGTCGACAATGAAAGTTCGACCGATATCTTGTTCTACGATGCCTTTTCAAGAATGTCCGCTCTTGGCGGTCATCTGAGGCCGATTTGCTCCCCCCTGGTAGGGTTTACCGGTGACACCATTCCGACGGAAGGAATGATAGCTTTGACTGTGGCCGCGGATCAATATCCAAAGCAATCCAGGGTTCTGATGAATTTCTTGGTGGTGAAGGCGCCATCCACCTACAATGCAATCCTTGGCCGACCCGGCCTCAATGCTCTCTGAGCTGTTGTTTCGACCTACCATTTGAAGTTGAAGTTCCCCACCAACCAAGGGATCGGAGAGGTCCGGGGAGACCAAGCCCTGGCCAGACACTGCTACAACATCGCCTTGCAAAGAAGCGATCAGGCTGACCCCTATCCCGTCGATGGACTAGATGCTGCGATGACCTCACCGAAGAAAGGGGCGGTCCAATCGAAGATCTGGTACCAATCCCTTTGAATGACGGAAATGCAGAGCATGTGGCGCTAATTGGCTCCAACCTGGGGGAGGAGGTGCGGACGCATCTTATTGATTTTCTATGAAGGATTGCAGACGTTTTCGCTTGGGTTCCAGCAGACATGCCAGGGATTGACACGGAAGTCACGGAGCATCATCTGGCCGTCGATCCAAAGCATCGACCGACGAAAGAAAAAATCCGGAGTCATGCCCCGGAGAAGCAGAAGGCGATAGCCGAGGAAGTGGATAAGCTCCTCAAGGTCGGATTCATTAAGGAAGTCAATTATCCTGATTGGATTTCCAATGTTATTATGATCAAAAAAGCAAACGACAAGTGGAGGATGTGCATAGACTTCAAAAAGGCTGAATAAGGCTTGTCCAAAGGACAGCTACCCCCTTCCCAGAATCGACCAACTGGTGGACGCGACCTCAGGCCATGAGCTCCTCACCTTTATGGATGCATTCTCCGGCTATAATCAAATTAGAATGGCGTCGGAAGATGAAGAAAAGACAGCTTTCATCACTAATCGCGGCCTTTACTGTTACAGGGTCATGCCTTTCAGCCTCAAGAATGCGGGCGCAACCTACCAACGGTTGGTGAACAAAATCTTCAAAGAGCAGATCGGCCGAAACATGGAGGTCTACGTGGACGATATGCTCGTAAAAAGCAAGTCTTCCAGAAATCATATCGCCGACCTCGAGGAGACCTTTGACACTCTTCGAAAGTATAGAATGAAGCTGAACCCAACTAAATGCGCTTTCGGAGTAACCTCAAGAAAGTTCCTGGGCTTCATGGTATCAGGGCATGGGATTGAGGCCAATCTAGAGAAAATTTGCGCCATCCAGGAGATGACCGCCCCAAAGTCGATCAAAGAGGTTCAGCGCCTCACAGGGAGGATAGCGGCTCTTAATCGCTTCGTCGCGAGGTCGGTCGAACGGTGCTTGCCCTTCTTTCAAACCCTCAAGCAGCCGAAGAACTTCTGTTGGACCCCTGAGTGCCAACAGGCATTCGAAGAGTTAAGGAGCTACCTTAGCTCACCCCCGCTGTTGGCAAAGCCTGAACCTGGGGAGGAACTATTTTTATACCTAGCGGTCTCTCCCATGGCTCTCACGGCCGTCCTTGTCAAAGAAGAAATGAAAGTCCACGACCAGTCTACTACATTAGCCGTGTGCTGAGGGACGCCGAGACCAGGTACACCAAATTAGAAAAACTGACCTACGCCTTGTTGGTTGCAGCTCGGAGGCTCCGACCCTACTTTCAAGGGCACACCATGACGCTACTCACCGATCAACCGATCAAGACGGTTTTGCACCGGCTGACACCTCCAGAAGAATGGCAAAATGGGCGATCGAGCTCATAAAATTCGACATCAACTACAGACCTAGACCAGCAGTAAGGGCCCAAATACTGACAGATTTCATAGTAGAGTGCACCATCCCAGAGGAGGCCGAACCTGAGCAAAGCAAAGCTGACGACCTGAAGTTTCAACTGAACTCCCCCAACGAAGAGGCCAATCCCTCCGATCGCTTTTGGACCCTCTATGTGGATGGATCTTCCAACATGTCGGGTGCAGGTGCAGGCCTGATCTTGGTCAGTCCGGAGGGAGTCATCGCGGAGTACGCTCTGCATTTTGAGTTCTCCGCAACAAACAATGGAGCGGAATATGAAGCTCTGATCGCAGGACTAAGGATCGCCAGAGAGCTGGGAATAAGTCAGCTCCGGGTGCACAGTGACTCTCAACTGGTGGTGGGGCAAGTCAGCGGGAGTTACGAAGCGCGGGAGGATAGTATGGCCAGATACCTTGAGAAGGTAAAGGAGCTCACCCCCACCTTCAGCAGCTTCAACATTAGACAGATTCCAAGGCTGGAGAATATTAGAGCCGATCTTCTCTCCAAGCTGGCGACATCGGCTCCGGCCGAATTGCCCAAAGACGTCCTCTTTGAAGTTCTAAAATACTCGAGTACAGAAGAATCACGGCCCGTAATGGAGATCGACCACGAGCCCAGCTGGGTCGACCCGCTGATAACCTATCTTAGAGATGGAGTTCTCCCCCAGGACGCGAAGGAGGCTCGGAAGCTCTGAAATCAAGCCTCCCGGTACATCCTTTATGAGGGCAAATTGTACAAAAGATCATACTCCTTGCCCCTCTTGAAATGTCTCCGGCCCTCGGAAGCTGACTATGCCTTGTGGGAAGTACATGAGGAGATTTGCGAAAACCATTTGGGGGCTAGATCTTTATCCCACAAGCTACTCCGTCAGGGATATTATTGGCCAACGATGCATCATGATTCGATTGAATATGTCAAAAAGTATGATCGATGCCAGAGATACGCCAACATCCAGAGATAGCCCACCACTGAGCTCGCACCCTTGAGTGCCCCATGGCCTTTTGCGCAATGGGGGATGGATATCCTTGGCCCTTTTCCCATGGCATCTGGGCAAAGGAAGTTCCTCCTCGTAGCGATTGACTACTTCACCAAATGGGTTGAAGCCGAACCACTAGCAAAAATCACGGAAGCAAAAGTATAAGATTTCGTCTAGAAATCGATCGTGTGTAGGTTCGGTCTGCCTAGAACCCTAATCACTGATAATGGATGATAATTTGCGGGAGCAAAATTCGCCGAATTCTGTGAAGATCTAAACATCTCCCACAACTTCACATCAGTAGCCCATCCCCAGGTGAACGGCGAAGCTGAGGTGACCAACAGAACCCTTTTGCACGGGATTAAGATTAGGCTTGAAAAAGCGAAGGAAACTTGAACGGACGAACTTTATCATGTGTTGTGGGCGTATCGAACTACTCAGAGGCTACCTACGGGGGAGACCCCTTTCGCTTTAGCCTTCGGTATGGAAGCCGTCATCCCCATCGAGCTTAAGCTCCCGTCAGCACGAGTCGTGGCGTTCGACAAACATCAAAGTTCGCAAGGTCTTAGAGCCAACCTCGACCTACTGGAAGAAAGACGGAAGATAGCTCAGGTTCGGATGGCAGCCTACAGACAGAAGGTTGCTCGATATTACAACGCCCGGGTCAAGAACAAAGTCTTTGGAGTGGGAGATCTAGTGCTTCGACGAGCTGCTGTCTCGCAACCTCAGGACCGAGGAAAACTCGCCCCAAACTGGGAGGGACCGTATGAAGTCAAAGAAGTAGTCCGGCCCGGAACTTATTATCTTAAGGAACTCGGAGGAGCCGACCTCCCATGACTGTGGAGCTCGAAAAACTTGTGGATGTACTACCAGTAACTTCATTTTAATTGAAAATCACATACCTATATGACCTTGGACAATGCAAATAAACTGTATCAAAAACAAAAGGGAAACCTCATCCCGACAAGGTCGAAGGCCCGATTCTATTTAGACCGGATGGGGGGAGAGGCCTTACAGCGCCCTAATGTGCCCCCACAGCCATGTCAGGAATAGGAGGAGAACTTTGTCCTGACATGAGCAAGGTCGAAGGCCCGGTTCCATTTAGACCGGATGGGGGGAGAGGCCCTACAATGCCCATATGCGCCCCCACAGCCCTGTTAGGGACAGGAGGAGAACCTCTCCCTAACTTGAGCAAGGTCGAAGGCCCGGTTCTGTTTAGACCGAATGGGGGGAGAGGCCTTACAGCACCCTAACGTGCCCCCACAGCCATGTCAGGAACAGGAGGAGAACCTCGTCCTGACACGAGCAAAGTCAAAGGTCCGGTTCTTTTAGACCGGATGGGGGGAGAGGCCTTACAGCGCCCTAATGTGCCCCCACAGCCGTGTCAGGAACAGGAAGAGAACCTCGTCCTGACATGAGCAAAGTCAAAGGCCCGGTTCTTTTAGATCGGATGAGGGGAGAGGCCTTACAGTGCCCTAACGCCCCCCACAGCTGGGCCGGGAATGGGAGGAGAACCTCGCCCTGGCTCGAGCAAAGTGGAAGGCCCAGACTCCTACGGGAGCCGGGCTCCATCCGCGACACCAAGGAAGACTCCACCCGGACTCCTACGGGAGCCGGGCTCCGTCCGCGATGCCAAGGAAGACTCCACCCGGACTCCTACGGGAGCCGGGCTCCGTCCACAATGCCAAGAAAGACTCCACTCAGACTCCTACGGGAGCCGGGCTCCGTCCACGATGCCAAGGAAGACTCCACCCAGACTCCTACGGGAGCTGACTCCACCCGACTCCTACGGGAGCCGGACTCCGTCCGCGACGCCAAGGAAGACTCCACCCGGACTCCTACGAAGCCGGGCTCCATCCACAACGCCAAGGAAGACTCCACTCGGACTCCTACGGGAGCTGGGCTCCGTCCACGATGCCAAGGAAGACTCCACCCGGACTCCTACGGGAGCTGGACTCCGTCCACGACGCCAAGGAAGACTCCACCCAGACTCCTACGGGAGCCGAGCTCCGCCCACGACTCCAATCACAGGAGGGTTCCGTCCGGACTCCCACGGGAGCCGAACTTCGCCTTGACTTCAGCGGAGAAAAATTCTGAGTGAAAAGAAAAAAGAAAGGCAACAGACCATGACAGCTACGATTGGAAAACGGACAGCGGTCGAGGTACAGAAAACTCTATCACCGCAAGGACTGGGGCTCCCATCGGGAGTCCCAGCTTTTGAGGAAGTTTTTGACACAAAATAAGACAACTTACTTAAGGTGACAGAAGCTCGGATCCTCGAATTCAAGCCCTAGGAGGGACCCCAGGCCCGAATGGCCCAAGCGAGCCTGCAGCCATTGACGGAAAAATGACAACCGAGTATCTTCGAACGGCGTAAAAGTCAAAAAGGAGCTCAGCAAATAACAATCCAACACGAATAAAAGAGGTCGTCGATGACCTTAGGACGATGTGAAAAAGAAAAGAAGAAAAGGAGGAAGAGAGAAGAAAGAAGAATAAAGAAGTTCGACTGACGACTATTCGATGCGAGATGCAGACGAGGTAACAAAATCTCCTTTTCATTTTTCAACCAACAAGGTGTACGTTACAAGATCCGATGGGCCAGAAAAAAAAAATAAATAAATAAATACATCATCGACGACATCGAGAACACGGTTTGGAAGGGATACGTCGGAAGCCGCTTCAAGTTGCAAACTTCTCTTCCATTTCGTGTCCAGTGCGTGTGGCGGGCCTATCGTTTTTGCCCCACCTTGCTTCGCCCCACCTCCGAAGTCCCAGCCTCAGGGGGAAAAGGATGGGATAGATTCTCGGGGCGGTAAGGGCAACGGCAGCAGCGACGAAGACCTGTTTCAAGAAGAACCAGAGTCACCCTGGGGGCAATGGTGGCGCCAGAGATATGCGTCATCACCGAATACTCCGTGGTAGCCACCGTCCAAAATACTCCGGCAAGGTCGGCATGCGCTACTTCCACCACCCCCGCAACAAGTTTTACTGCCCCACCATCGACGTCGACCGCTTCTGGTCCCTCGGCCCCGACGGCATCAAGGATCCCGCCATAGCTTGTGACGACAGCTCTGCCCTCTTGACCGGTATCACCCCACCTTGCTACTCCGAAATTCTCGGGTAGAATACCTTTACCGGTGGCCCCGTTATTAAACTCCTGTTGTTGAAGGAATTCTTCCTTGAGCCCCCTTTAAAATGACAGGGATCCTCAGCGGCCACTTGATGACCGAAGAACTCACCGGCCGCTGTTCTCCTCCTCGCCTTCCTCCAAGCCCTGGACATCCCTTCGAGGATGGCCTCCGGGGTGGAGGACATGACGTGGGAACACCTTAGAGAAGAATCGAGAGGCTGAAGACGGCAAGGACCGGTGCGGAGGAAGTGGCTGAGTAGCTAGGCTCTCAGACGAAAGAAAGGTGCCGTCCTCTCGGCAGGATGAAGCCCCGAAGGAAGAGTAGGGAGTTTAAATAGCCAATGGATCTTAGCGCAGTTATGGCGGCGGATGTCCCTAGGCCAACTGGTGCATGCCACGTGCCCCACGTGTCCCACTCACCGCTATCGAGGATTGATTGTTCGCAAATTTCCATAGCGCGATGCTTGGGCCCGCATTTCGGTGGGAGCTCCGAAAAGACTCTTCAGGTCGCCCTAACCGGAAAAAGGGCTCTGGCGCGCGCACATTTAATGCAAAAATATATGGGGCGGCTGTGCGCGGGATTCGAGGGGACAACTTCGGCTATATCTCTGTACTTCCTTCATTCAAAATTCAAACTCGAAAGTAGGGGGACTGTGTTGGGTATAAAATACCCTCAGCCGAAGTTCTCAGCAAGAAGCCGACTCCGCCCGGACTCCTACGGGAGCCGGGCTCCGTCGCCGACATCGACTACAGGACAACTCCGCCCGGACTCCTACGGGAGCCAGGCTCCGTCGCCAACCTCGACTACCGGTAAGCTCCGTCCGGACTCCTATGGGAGCCGGACTCTGCGCCTGACTTTAGTTACAGGGGACTCCGCCCGGACTCCTACGGGAGCCGGGCTCCGCTCGCGACTTCAACTCCGAGAGGACTCCGCCCGGACTCCTACGGGTGCCGGCTCCGCCCACGACTCCAACTTCAAGAGGGACTCCGCCCGGACTCCTACGGGAGTCGGGCTCCGCCCACGACTCCAACTTCAAGAGGGACTCCGCCCGGACTCCTACGGGAGCCGAGCTCCACCCACGACTCCAACTTCAAGAGGGACTCCGCCCGGACTCCTACGGGAGCCAGGGTCCATCGCCAACCTCGACTGCCGGTAAGCTTCGTCCGGACTCCTACGGGAGTCGGACTCCGCCGACAACTTCAACCGTAAGTAAACTCCGCCCAGACTCCTACGGGAGCCAGACTCCGTCGACAACAGCAACTGCCGGTAAGCCTTGTCCGGACTCCTACGGGAGCCGGACTTCACCTATGACTTTAATTGCAGGAAGACTCCGCCCGGACTCCTACGGGAGTCGGGCTTCGTCCTCGACTCCAACGGCTGCGGACAGACTCCGTCCGGACTCCTACGGTAGCCGGACTCCGCCGACAACTTCAACGACTGCGGACAGACTTCGTCCGGACTCCCACGGGAGCTGGACTTCACCTGCGACTTTAATTGCAGGAAGACTCCGCCCGAACTCCTACGGGAGCCGGACTCCGTCCTCAACATCTACTGTCGGTAAGCTTCGTCCGGACTCCTACGGGAGCCGGACTCCGTCGACAACTTCAACCATAAGTAAACTCCGTCCGGACTCCTACGGGAGCCGGACTCCGTCGACAACAGCAACTGCCGGTAAGCCTTGTCCGGACTCCTACGGGAGCCGGACTTCGCCTATGACTTTAATTGCAGGAAGACTCCGCCCGGACTCCTACGGGAGCCGAGCTTCATCCTCGACTCCAACGGCTGCGGACAGACTTCGTCCGGACTCCTACGGGAGTCGGACTCCACCGACAACTTCAACAGCTGCGGACAGACTTCGTCCGGACTCCCACGGGAGCCGGACTTCGCCTGCGACTTTAATTGCAGGAAGACTCCGCCCGAACTCCTACGGGAGCCGGACTCCGTCCTCAACATCTACTATCGGTAAGCTTCGTCCGGACTCCTACGGGAGCCGGACTCCGCCGACAACTTCAACCGTAAGTAAACTCTGCCCGGACTCCTATGGGAGCCAGACTCCGTCGACAACAGCAACTGCCGGTAAGCCTTGTCCGAACTCCTACGGGAGCCGGACTTCGCCTATGACTTTAATTGCAGGAAGACTCCGCCCGGACTCCTATGGGAGCCAGGCTTCATCCTCGACTCCAACGGCTGCGGACATACTCCGTCCGGACTCCTACGGGAGTCGGACTCCACCGATAGCTTCAACGGCTGCGGACAGACTTCTTCCGGACTCCCACAGGAGCCGAACTTCGCCTGCGACTTTAATTGCAGGAAGACTCCGCCCGGACTCCTACGGGAGCTGGGCTTCATCCTCGACTCCAACAACTACAAGTAGACTTCGTCCAAACTCCTACGGAAGTCAGACTCCGTCTTCTATTCCGACTGCGGGAAGACCTCGCCCAAATTCCCACAGGTACTGGACCTCGCTACCGACTTTAACCAAACTTTGGACGACCAGACTGGACCTCCTGGTAGGCCACAGTAACGGACAACACTCTCCACTCCTGCGGCAAACCCTACGCAGCTCCATTACTCCCTGACAGGCCGTATTAACGGCCACGATTCTGCTCCACTCCCTGTGGCGGATCCCGCGCGATTCTTCCACCCACTGGCGAGTCGCGACAACGGACGCCGCTCCACTTCCCGCGGTAGGCCCCACGTGGCACACCCCGATGATAGCCACAGGTCCACCCCACTACTCTCTGCAACAAACTCTGCTTGACCCTGGGCAGCCCGCTGCCAGACGGTTACAGATGTCGCTATCAGGCTACCGCCCCCTCGCCTATAAAGAGAAAACCCAGATACGTTATTCCATAAGCTCTCATCTTTCATCTAAAAACTCTGCTAAATTCTTCGTTCGAGCACTCCATTCTTGTTGAGGCAGAGAACTGACTTGAGCGTCGGAGGGTCTTGCCGGAGCAACCCCACCTCCGGTTTAGACTTTCTTTGCAGGTCCTGACGGCGATCGCGACTTCCTCGACTCCAGCTTCTCTGGCGCAAGCGGATTTTTGTACCAACAATAGTAAATGGACCACACACACCCACTAGAATAATTGATAGTTGGAATCAACCAAATCCGAAAAAGAATGGGATGAGATTGATAAGAAAATGGCTCAAGTAAATGCTAAAGCCATGAATATTTTATATTATGCTCTAGATGCTAATGAATTCAATCATATTTTAATATGCATGTCAGCTAAAAAAATATGGGATAGATTAGAAGTAACTCATGAAGAAACTAATCAAGTGAAAGAATCAAAAATTAACATGCTTGTGCATAAATATGAACTTTTTAAAATGGAGCATGATGAATCAATAACTGTAATATTTACTCATTTTACTGATATTATTAATGGTCTAAAAAGTCTTGATAAGTCTTATTCTAATAATGATCTCGTGAGAAAAATTCTTAGATCTTTATCAAAGACTTGGAAGGCCAAAGTACCGCAATCTAAGAACCAAAGATCTGAATATCCTACCCTTGGAGGAGCTTCTAGGATCGCTGATAACACATGAGCTAAGCATGAAATAACACTAAGAAGAAGATGTCAAAAAGAAGAGGATAATCGCCCTCGAATCCACTGCTCAACCTGATGAAGAATCAGATGATACAGAAAATGAAGAGAAGGATGAAGAAATGGCCCTCATTACTAGAAGGTTTAAGAAGTTTTTGAAGAAAAAAAGATAAGGAATGAGGAAGAGGCCACCTACAAAAAAAAATATAGCAAAGAGAAAGATAAAAAGTACAAGAAGAAGGGTCTCAAGAAGTACAAGAAGAAGGCCATGATGGCTACATGGAGCGAAAGTGATCAGTCAAGCTCCGAAGAAGAAGACTCAAATGAACAAGCCAACTTGTGTCTTATGGCACATGAAAATGAGGTAAATACTGAAACTCCCATTGATTTTACCTTTGAAGAACTTCATGAAGCATTTTATGATTTAGTTGACGAACTAAAGAAGCTAGGGGTAAAGAACAAAGAATTAAAATCAAAGAATCAATTTTTACTAAAAAAAATGAGAGTATTTCAAATGAAAAATCAATCATATCTCAAAAAAATCTGAATTTAAAAATTGAGATAGCCAAGTTAAAACTAATGATTGAAAAATTTACTTTAAGTTCAAATAAACTTCATATGATACTTGACAATCAAAAGGTCATTTATGATAAAGTCGGTCTTGGATATAACCCTTTAAAGAAACAAAAATTTTTAAAAAATATCTTTGTAAACTCATCATATAACAAGTTTTCAAATATAACTTGCTTTAAATGTGATAGAGTAGGACACAAATTCTATTCATGTTTTTCTAACAAATCTGAAAATTTCAATGTAAAGAAAATATAGATTCCAAAAGGAACCATTATGACTAACCAAAAAGGATCCAAAAAAATTTGGGTACCTAAAGTCAAAACTTGACTCTTGTGTGTAGGTGTGTCTTGCATCCCAAGGAGCAAACCAAAAATGGTATCTTGATAGTGAGTGCTTAAGACACATGACTGGTGATGAATCTCAATTCATCACACTGGATACTAAAAATGGAGAGATGGTTACCTTTGGAGACAATGGCAAAGGAAAGATCATCGGTATAGGTAACATTGGTATCACTCCCTCCAAGTATATTAAAAATATTTTATTAGTAGATGGTTTAAAATATAATTTATTAAGCATCAGTCAATTTTATGATAAAGGATACAAAATTATTTTTGAATTTTTAGTTTGCATTGTAACTAGTCCTATTAATGAAGGCATTAAATTTATTGGGCATAGACATGATAATATTTATATGGTAGATTTGAATGATCTTTCCAAAATAAACATATAGTGCCTAGTAGTCTTGAATGCCAAGATTAATGAGACTAGTTGGCTTTGGCATCATAGGCTTGTACATATTAGCATGCATTCATTTTCAAAACTTATTAAAAAGAAATTGATTATCGGCTTATCCAAATTGAATTTTGAAAAAGATAGAATTTGTGATGCATGCCCAATAGGTAAACAAATACGAGTCTCATTCAAATCTAAAAATATTATTTCAACTACTAGGCCATTAGAACTATTGCACATGGATTTATTTTGACCCACTAGAACTACTAGTCTAGGTAGAAAATGATATGGTTTTGTAATTATTGATGATTTCTCTCGTTTTACATGGGTCTTCTTTTTGACACATAAGGATGAAACTTTTCATGTTTTCTCAAAATTTTATCGAAAAGTCACAAATGAAAAAAGTTTTTTAATTCAAAATATTTGAAGTGATCATGGAATCGAATTTAAAAATTAAGATTTTGAAAAATTTTGTGATAAAAAAGGTATTGACCATAACTTTTCAGCATCTAGCATACCCCAACAAAATTGGGTAGTAGAAAGAAAAAATAGAACCCTTGAAAAAATGGCCCAAACCATGCTATGTGAAAGCAACCTTCCAAGATATTTTTGGATGGAAGTAATTAACACGGCATATTACATATTAAATTATGCTTTAATTAGACCAATTTAAAAAAAAATCCCTTATGAGCTTTGGAAAGAAAGAAAACCAAACATTGCATATTTTCATACTTTTGATTGTCAATATTTTGTTTTGATCAATGGTAAAGAAAGACTAAAAAAATTTGATGCTAAATCCGATGAAGTAATTTTTCTTGGTTACTCCTTTTCTAGCAAAGCTTTTAGAGTTTTCAATAAAAAAAATTTAATAGTAAAGGAGTCAATACATGTTATTTTTGATGAAACTAACGATCTTCCTTCAAGAAAGAATGAAGGTATTGATGATGCAGATCCTCTTATAGAAGGGATGAAGGAGATCACTCTAAAAGACTCAACCATTCAAGATAATAAAAAATATGAAGACAAACAGGATGAGAAAGGTGAAGAACAACAAGAACAACCTCAAGGTACAAATGATCTATCCAAAGAATGAAAGTATGATCACAATCACCTCAAGAAACTAATCATTGGTGATCCTACACATGGTGTAAGAACTCGCTCTTCACTTAGAGATGCATTCAATCATTTTGCTTTTGTCTCTCATCTTGAACCTAAAACCATAGATGAAGCTGAAAAAGATTATAATTGGATAAATGTAATGCAAAAAGAACTTAATCAATTTAAAAGAAATAATGTATGGACTTTAGTTTCAAGACCTAAAAATTATTCAATAATTGGCACAAAATGGGTATATAGGAATAAATTAGATGAACATAAAATTGTGATAAAAAATAAAGCGAGATTAGTTGCAAAAGGTTATAATCCAGAAGAAGGAATTGATTTTGATGAGACCTTTGCACCTGTTGCTAGATTAGAAGCAATAAGACTTTTACTTGCATATGCTTGCTTTATGAATTTTAAGTTATTCCAAATGGATGTCAAAAGTATTTTTCTAAATGAATATATTGCTGAAGAAGTTTATGTAGAACAACCTCCAGATTTTGAAAATCATACTTTTTCTAATCATATTTTTAAATTAAATAAAGCATTATATGGTTTGAAACAAGCACCTAGGGCTTGGTATGAAAGGCTAAGCAAATTTCTGCTTAATAATGTTTTTCAAGAGAAAATATAGACACAACCCTTTTCATTAAAAGAAATTAAAATGATATATTAGTTATATAAATATATGTTAATGATATTATTTTTGGATCTACTAATGAAACTCTTTATCAAGATTTTGCTAAGCTCATGCAGGGAGAGTTCAAGATGAGCATAATGAGAGAACTTACATTCTTTCTCGGACTCCAAATCAAACAAACAAAGAAAAAATCTCCATCACCCAAAGCAAATACACAAGAGAACTACTCAAAAGATTTGCAATGGAGAACTCCAAAGTAATTGGTACACCCATGAGCCTATCATGTAAGCTCGACAAGGATGAAGGAGGCAAAAATGTAGACTTAAAATTTTATAGAGGCACGATTGATTCTCTATTGTATTTAACTGCTAGTAGACCAGATATTATATTTAATGTTTGTCTCTGTGCTCACTTTCAATTAAATCTGAAAGAATCTCACTTGAATGCAGTTAAAAGAATCCTTAGATATCTAAATGGTACACAAACTCTAGAATTATGGTATTCTAAGGACTCATCAATTGACTTGATATGATATTCAGATGCCGATTTTGCTGGATGTAGATTAGATAGAAAAAGTACTAGTGAAACTTGCCAATTTTTTAGAGTAAACTTAATCTCTTGTTTAGCAAAAAGCAAAACTCGGTAGCACTGTCTACGGTCGAGGTCAAATACATTACAGTCGGAAGATGTTGTGCTCAAATCTTGTGGATTAAGCAACAACTTGAAGGCTTTGGCATCAAACTCAATGAAACTCCCATAAGATGTGATAACACTAGTACTATAAATCTAACTAAAAATTAATTCAGCATTCTAGATCAAAACATATTGAAATTAGCATCATTTCATAAGAGAATATGTCCAAAATAAAGATATAATTCTTGATTATGTTTGTACTGAAAAATAATTGGCTGACATCTTTACTAAGGCCTTAAGTGAAGATAGATTTTGTGAAATTAAGAGAGAACTATGAATCCTTGATCCATCAGCTTAAGTATCTCTCTGATTCCAAGTTCTTAATGCCAAAAATTCATTGAACCAAATCTATTGAGCTCAATTCTTATTTTTCTTAAGAGCTCAAAAGCTCAAAACTATCATTCACATGATCAATATTTGGGTAAACATCCTTCTCTCAGAGTTTCAAATTTTTTCGAAATTATTCCATCATTCTTTTGAATTTTTCTGTGCCATGAGTCGACCTTAGAGTAAACTTGCAATTTTGTCAAAATCCTTCGGGCGCTCTCTTTTTATTGAGAATTTTTTCTTGAGCCGACTCAGCCCTTCATCTTCTTCCTCCCATCGAACCAAAAGGTTTCCATCTCTTCTCCCTCAAATCAAAGATTTCTCTCAAATCTCTCCTCCTACTGTTTTTCACTTTTCAAATCAACTGTTTAAGAACCAAGTTTCTCTCCTCTTCCTTCTTCATTTGGGGCGGTTCGAGCTTGCCTTAGACTCTACCCGTCTTTTCCAAATCAGCACATCACCTCTCCAAAATCTTTGCCTTTCCACTAGAATCTTTTCCTCTCTCCCTCACATTTAGTCTCCAAAGCTCCGTGCAAGTCCTTCTTATGCAAATGGCTCCCAAAATAAAGCTTCCACAGAGGACAAAATCTGTTCGTGGGTTGGAAGAGAGTGTGCGCAGAAAGAGATTAGCGGCCGGTCCCTCTCCTGCTCCAATCCCTGCTCCAGGTCCTGCTTCCACTTCCACTCAGTCCCAATCAGCCCAAGCAAGGTACCTCTCTCTGATCAAAAAATAGAATCTGAAAAAAATATTGATTTCAAATTTTTTGAAAAAGAAGGGTTCACTATTGGATCAAAGATTAAGTATCAAAGATGAAAATTTTACTGCTCTTTAAAGGAACATACTTATGTCGATCTAGTCAGAAAATTTTACTTAAATTTGAGCTATAGCAATGAAACAGTAAAATCTACAGTAAAAGGTATTAATGTTATTCTTGATCCAGTACATTTGGGACAGATACTACATTTGCCTTGTGAAGGCTATACCAATATGGAGCTCCCTATTAAAGAAGAAGGAATTAATGTTATCTTAGAGAGAACCTATACTGGAAGTCTAAATAAATTGAAAGCAAAAATTTTTTCTGTTGAGATGAGGCTGTTATATCACTTAGTAACCAAACTGTTTGTCCCTAGGAGTGGTAGACACGATCTTCTATCTGGTAGGGATATTTATATTATGTACCATGTGATCACCCAAACCTCCCTGAACCTTCCAGCATTGATGTTTGAGGCCATGAGGGAAATCCTAAACAGATCCAAGGCTCACTTATCTTTTGGTATGGCACTCACCTTAGTTTTTAGAAGGTTCGGAGTCAATTTTGAGGGGAAGGCAGTTGCTAGACTATCCCATTCCGACACCATCAATCATCACACACTGCATCATATGGGTTTTTCTAAGACTAATGGTGGTTGGATAAAGGGTGTTGAGGAGAGAGCGGAGGATAGAGCAGAGGAGGAGGGACCATCTTCACCTCTTCGTGATCACAGAGCATCCCAGATATTCAGTTCATATCTGATCATGAGGCTGATCCTTCAGAGTCTGTGAGGAGGCATGCTTCAGTTCCACAGTCAGAGAACAGGATACATCCTTCAGAGTTTAGACTAGCAGATGATCAGATTGAGATGATGTTCCAACGTGTAGCCTCTATTCTATCTCAGTAGTTTGCCACTTCAGTCTTTGCTCAGAGATCGACATCCCAGGATGACTCAGATCAGACTCTGATCCCTCACATTTCTTCTATTTTTCAGATGCTTACTGATCAGTCGGTACACATTGAGCAGCTTGAGGGATGTATTTTGAGATTGACAGGCAGAGTATTAGACTTGCAGGGGCAAGTATTAGCTTTAGCCCATCCCCAGCCGCATGAAGATATCACAGAGGTCTCAGACCTATCTGCAAAGGCGGCTAAACTTTGAGGAGTTTTAAAGAGTGGTTTTGACTTCTTGAGGAGAGAGATCAAGGCTCCAGTGAGAATGTTTCTACTCAGTTCAGTGCCCTGATGCAGTCTGTTTCGAGAGCCTTGGATCTTTTGGACACCATCAGGCTTTCTCTTATAGCACAGTCCGTAGCTTCTCAGGCTCTAGGATCCTCTCACCCCTCTACACATGCTGGTACCTCTATCCATGGCCGGGACAGACGCAGTCGAGGTCGTGCTCATAGATTTGATCCTACATCTCCTCACCCTATCTCTAATTCTTCAGATTTTGATCCTTCTAGCCATGACATCTATTAGATCTAGATTAGTTTATCTCCTATGTCTAGGATCTATCTTATGGGCCTTATATTTGTTGGCTAATTAACTCTTGGATAGTTTTATCCATGATTTTTGTATTTGAGTTGACTCAAGTGTATTAGACACCTTTTATATTCAGTCACTTTTGAATATATATATATATGTGTGTGTGTGTGTGCGCGCGCGCGTGCGCTTTAACTTTCAATGAATGTCTATGAATGTGATAAAATTGAATTATTTTAATTATGAGATATGAAAAATAACTCATATTAGTACTGAGAAATACTATGAATTGCAATATCTTCTAGATGAGCAAATTGATATATCCTTTATGTTTGCTATGTTGAGGGGGAGTAGAGAAATAAGCAATCAAAGAAGGAGGCTAAAGAAGTAAAATATGGTATCAAAAAGGAGGAGTAAAGAAAATATGTCCTTTTTGTCATCTTTCTTTTCTTTTCTCTATCCTTAAAATTCTTTAAGATCTTAATTATTGCTATCAAAAAGGGGGAGTAAAGAAAATTTATCCTTTCAAGATCCCTTAAAAGGAGGAGTAGAGAATCTTAATTGATACTGTCAAAAAGGGAGAGTAGAGAATCAAAATCGAATTTGAGCAATAAGCAATAAAAAAATAAATAATAAGTAAAATTATTAAGCAAATATGTCAAAGAACCAAAATCATCAGCTAATTTTATCCAATTTTCAAAGCAAATGAACTTATAAGTAAATTTTAAATTGATCTTCAAACTGCTTATGATGCATTTCGTTCAAACACTTGGTTATGATATTGAAGTGATGCATCTTCATAAATTTGAAATTCATGTTCAATACTTTATATATGCTTTTACTTAAGTATTTTGTCATTATCAAAAAGGAGAAGATTTTGCTCCTTGATTTGATTTTGATGATTACAAAGTATTTGAGGGGTTTCTAATGATTTTGGCTTGGAAAAAGATTTATTGTATTTCAAGGATAAAATTATAATTTTATCAAGTTCTGATTCGGAAGCCTCAAGAGCAAGAGCAGAAGATTTATAATCTATTAAAGAAAATTTTAATATTTTTGGATATATATTTTGAAAGAAAATCATGTTTATTTATTTGAGTCAACCCTATGAGTCGACTCATGACAAAAGAGGCTGAACGGCATGCTGAATTTTTTGGCTGGCACACTCTGTGAGTCGACCCCTATGCATGAGTCGATCCTATGAGTCAACCTCTACTACTGTATAAGCCAAAATTATAGAACAATCATTTTCTTTTCTGTGCCACAGAAGTCAACCCCATAAGTCGACTCATGAGCATAAGTCGACCCTATGAGTCGACCCCTACGATGGAAAAACTCTGCAACTGCTAGTTTTCAGCTCATTTTGGCTGCATTTAATGTCTATTTAATGTGCTCTAACAGTTCTATTTCAGCTCAGATTACTCTCCACCATCATTTGAAGTTATAAAAGGTACTTAAAGGAGAGAATCAATAAGGTTTTGAAAAGGTTCTACAAGCATTCACTTTAACCCTAAGCAAGAGCCCTCTTGAAGTTAAAGAAGCTTTTATTTTAAGTTCACCAACCCCTCAAGAGCTCATTCAAGTCTTCAACCACCTTGAGGAAAATTAAAAAAGCTTGCTTCTCTTTGTGTAAAGTGTATTGAAATCTTTATTTGCTCATTAAAGGAGCTATATCTATTTTTTCGTGTAGTTAACTGCTATACTCTATTTTGAGTTTATAGTTTATTTTGAAAGGATTTTAAAACATGAAAAGGTTAATCTAAACTTTGAATCGATTATATTGGATGGGTTTATACCTGAAAAATAAGTGTTCTAGCTTGGAATAGCTAGAGTCAGAGGTTCCGATGTTGTATTCGGGTTGAATACAGTTTAGTGGATTTAAATTCTCAAGAAGGAGCTTGAGAAGTGGACGTAGGTGCAAATTGGCACGAACCACTATAAATCTTTTTATTTGTATTGTGCTTACTTGCTCTCCTTTTAAAATTTCTTATCTTCTTGCATTCTTGCATCCAGCTTCTATACCTTGCATAAATTTCACTCTCCACATTTATCCTGCTTATTGTTATAAAATCTCATAGTTGTAAATTAACTTTAAATTTTTAGAAACCCAATTCACCCCCCCCCTCTTGGGTTGCATAGCTGGGCAACATCCACTCATCGGTTTGTACTCACCAATAACTGTTAGGTGAGGTGTGTATAGATTAATGAGACCACAGTACCCACTTGAAATCGATCACGTATAGGTTTCCGTTTCTCCACTGAAGGAGTGTTGAGATTCGAAAAAATAGTGAGAGTTTTTTATTTATTTTTAAAATTTCTAAAATAAATAATATTATAAATAAAAATCTAATTAGAAACTATACTCTCTACAAATAATCATGTCGAGTTTAAACCTTTTAGCCCAAATCCTTGATACAAATAGGTTGATCGGTATCAATTACAAAGACTGGCTCTAGAATTTGAGAATCGTTCTCAATTTCGAAAAGCTCACCCATGTCCTCGATCAGGAAGCATCTGAGCTACCTACTCGCCTATCTGTTGATCAATGAGTTACACTTGAGAAGTGGATGGACAAAGATAACAAAGCAAAGTGCTACATCTTAGCATTCATGTCCAATGATCTTCAACAACAGCACGAAGACATAAGGACTGTCAAAGAAATGCTAGTTCACCTGCAAGAGTTGTATGGTAAATAGAGTCGCACAGCTCATTTTGAAGTTTTCTGAAGATTTTTCAGAGCAAAGATGCGTGATGGGCAGGCCGTCAGTGATCATTGTTTGATAATGATCAAGGACATAGAGGAGCTTCAGAAGCTCGGTATGAACATGGACAAGGAACTTCAGGTGGATTTGATCCTCCAGTCTCTTCCTAACTCATATGGACAGTTCATTATGAACTACCATATGAATAAGATTGATGCTACTTTGTCAGAGTTATTGAATATGCTGGTGACTGCAGAGGACACCTTGAAAAGTTCAAGGGGCACAGTTCTGGCTGTGAAGCGGGCATCCTCCAAAAGGAAGTCTTCTTTTAAGAAGAAGAAAAAGCCCACAAAGAAGTAAAAGAACGAGACTAAGCCCAAGAAATAGGTTTCGAAGAAGGCTGACGATAAAGAAAAATATTTTTATTGCAATGTCGAAGGCCACTGGAAAAGGAACTATCTGGCCTACCTAACAACTGTCAAGAACAAGAAGAAGGATGGGCCTTCTGAAGATATGTCTAAGTTGCTTGTTATAGAAACTAACCTAACGATTTTCTCTTCTTCTAGTTGGGTTCTTGATTCTGGTTCAAGTGCTCATTTGTGCACTTCAATGCAGAGTCTTGAAGAAGTTAGGGGGTTGAGGGAAGGCGAGATCACTCTCTGAGTCAGCAATGGAGCAAGGATTGTTGTTGTAGCCATTGAAACCTACCCTCTGCGACTACCATTAGGATTTAGTTTATTTTTGAATGACTGTTACTTTGTACCTGTAGCCAGTAAAAATTTGATTTCTATCTCTGTGCTGGCACAGGATAATTATAATTTTTATTTCAATAAAGACATGTGTTCTATTCATTTTGAAAATAAACTTGTGGCACATGCTTTCTTGATTGACAGTCTTTATCATTTTCATTTCATAGGGTCTAAGAGATCTAGAGATAGGATCAGCCAAAAGTATCTGTGGCATCTTAGGCTAGGCCATATTGGAGAAGACAGACTCAACAAATTGAAGAAAGATGGTCTTTTTGGACCATTAACTTTCGAGTCTTATCCAGTCTGTGAATCATATCTTCAAGAAACAATGATCAAGCTGCCTTTTGTAGGACAAGGGGAAAGGTTCACTAAGATATTAGTCCTGGTACACACTGATATGTATGGTCCATTTGATTTAGAAGCCAGGGGTGGCTATATCTACTTTACAATATTTACTGATGATTATTCACGGTATGGTTTTGTGTATCTGATGCACCGAAAGTCTGAAGCCTTTGAAAAGTTCATAGAATTCAGACATAAAGTAGAAAAATAGATCGAAAAACTCATAAAGGTTCTTCGATCAAATCGAGGAGGGGAATACCTTAGTAGAGAATTTTGGGCCTATCTCAAGAAAAATGGCATAGTCTCATAATGGACACCTCTAGGGACACCTCAACTCTATGGGGTATCTGAGAGGAAAAATCGAATCCTATTGGATATGGTTCGATCCATGATGAGCTTCACAGATCTTCCTAACTTTTTTTGGAGACATGCTTTGCTGTCTGCGATTCATCTTTTGAATCGGATTCCCTCTAAATCCGTTCCTACCACACCATATGAGTTATGGCAAGATAAGAAACCAACTCTTGGGTACCTCAAGATTTGGGGATGTCCGACTCATGTCAAGAGACAGCAGGCGGACAAGTTAAAGGCTAGGTCCTTTAGGGCTCGTTTTATAGGGTATCCTAAAGAAACCATGGGATACTACTTCTATATTTCTGAGGATCACAATGTGATTATGAGCCATCATGCCATATTCTTGAAAAAAGAGTTTATCCAAGATGGAGGCAGTGGGAGGAAGATTGAGCTCGAAGAGAAAGTCTCTGAAGAGCATCGAGTCCAAGAACCTGAACCCAGTAACGAGCCAGTAGATTTGATACCTCCTCTACCTCGTAGATCAAGTAAGGTCTCCCATCCTACTGAAAGATACTTAGGTATTCTTATAGAGAATTTAGAAGAAGCGTTCCTTGTGGGAGATAGGGATATTAGAAATGATCCCAAAACCTACAATGAGGTAATATTAGATATAGACTCCGAGAAATGGATGGAAGTAATGAAGTCAAAAATTGACTCCATGCATTCCAACCAGGTTTGGTCCTTAGTGGATCCATCTGAAGGTATTGTACCTATTGGGTGTAAATAGATTTATCAAAGGAAGATTGAGTCGGATGGTAAGGTAGAGATCTATAAGGCAAGGCTAGTTGCGAAAGGTTATAGTCAACGTGAAGGCATCAACTATCATGAACCTTTTCTCCCGTAGTCATGCTGAAATCCATCCATACTCTGCTTACTATAATAGTATTTTATGATTATAAAATTTGATAGATGGATGTGAAAACTACTTTTCTAAATGGATATCTTGAGGGAGATATGTATATGGAGCAGCCTCTGGGTTTCATGTCCAGTGATAGTGATCACAAGGTCTGCAAGCTGCAAAGGTCCATATATGGACTCAAGCAAGCATCTCAGAGTTGGAACACTCGCTTTAATGATGTGATCAAAATGTTTGATTTCATCAAAAATGAGAAGGAGCCATGTGTGTATAAAAAGATCAATGGGAGCGCTGTCATATTTTTCATATTGTATGTGGATGACATCCTCCTGATTGAGAATGATATTCCCATACTGACATCGGTCAAAATATGGTTGTCGAAAGAGTTTGTCATAAAAGATCTAGGAAAAGCTTCTTATATTTTTGGTATAAAAGTCTATAGAGATAGATCTAAGAGAATGATAGGACTCTCACAGCATATATACATAGAGGAGGTGCTGAAGAGATTCAGCATGAAAAACTCTAAGAGGGATCTTTTGCCCCTTAGACATGGCATTCATCTCTCCAAGAAGATGTGAGACACATCTGAGGAGATCCAGCGCATGAGCAAGATCTTTTATGCTTTAGCAATAGGGAGCCTCATGTATGCCATGTTATGTAACATCCTGATATAGCACTTACTGTGAGTATCACGAGCAGATATCAGGCAAATCTAGGTAAAGAACACTGGATTGCTATTAAAAATATCCTGAAGTACTTGAAAAAGAATAAGGATTCAATGTTGGTCTTTGGCGAAAGATCGGAGCTGAAAGTTGAGGGATACACTGATTCAGATTTTATGACTGATGTCGATGATAGAAAGTCTACATCGAGATGTATCTTCTTATGTAATGATGGTACAGTTAGCTGGAAGAGTTTCAAACAGCCAATCATTGCAGATTCGATCATGGAAGTCGAGTACATCGCCGTCTCTAAAACTGTTAAGAAAGTCTTTTGGTTCAAGAAGTTTGTTGTAGAGCTGGATGTGATGCCATCAGATGCCATTGCATTGCACTGTGACAACAACGACACCATAGCCCTTGCTACGGAGCCCAGGTCTCACTAGAAGTCCAAACACATAGAGCGATGATTTCACATCATACACGAATACCTTGAGAAGAAGTTCGTCGAGGTGCAGAGAGTTGACTCCGTGCTAAATGTAGCGGATCAGTGGACCTGCTAACCAAGCCTCTCAGCCAACAGAAGATCGAAGCTCACCTTGAGAAGATAGGTCTAAAGTATATGGCCAATTGCTTTAGATCAAGTGAGAGTTTGTTGGATTTGTGCTCTAGAAACCAATTATTGGCGATACATTATATATTTTTAGGGTCTAAATTTGTACTTGTAATACTTTCATTATAAATAAAGGGTTTTTTCTTTCCAATTACATTTATTATCTATGATTTGTCCTAGAAATTAACAAAGATGATTTTTGTATATTCTTAAAGAGTTAAGAATTTGAGACATACATTAATTAGTGGTTATTTCTAAATCTCCCGATCAAGGGATCATCACAGAGGATAGTGATCAATCCATTTGAGATCGATGCACGGTTTACCTCCCTTGCGGGCAGATGAGTCTTGGGTCTGCAGTGTAGAGACACTGGGGTGAAGGTGCAGGTGGTTGTTAGAGAACAACTTACACTGAGTGTGACCAACACGAGAACCACATGGATGTCTACTCACTAGTTAGTGGTCTTCACGATACTGTAGTGGTTTGAGTGATCTTTTGACCTATGGTGATATTGGCTATTTGCAGCGAGGCTACTGAGTTTAACTGCACGTTCTCTTGGTCCCTAGCCATTTGGGTTCTTGCTATGTATGTTGGCTTCAGTAGGTTCAGGTTCGCTATTTGGAGTAGGATGCACCTAGATGAAATTTATCGACCTTGGTAGAAAAAGAGAAATCCAGTGTGATTTGCAAGATTAAGTTCAGAAAGTCTTTGATCAAAGCAAGTATGAATACTAGAAAAGAGTTTCTATAGGATTCACAAATGAACTTGAGTCGAGCCAATCTTACATAAGACTGACGATAGGATTTGATGAGTTCTCCATGATCTCCATCAAGTCAGGACTCACGATAGAAGGACTAAATCATATGATAACTGCATCTAGGAGTTCGTATTTTTATTCTACTGGATCGCCACTACATACTGCTAGGTGTCACTGGTAGATTGTGAGACTTATCAGACGTCATCTTGATGATCGATGGCTCTCGAAGGATAGAATTGAAAATGTTTCAATCCATCGAAAAAAATTTCGATGATATTATGATAGAGATCACAATATATCTCACTACCAGATAAAATAGAATCTATGGGGTTACACATTAAGGGATTAATCTTGAATTTGTCAATTAGACTTATAAAGTTCCAATTGGGTTAAGATTTATTTGAAACTCTATTAGATTTATGAGAATCATGCTAGCACATGGTTAAACCTAATTCTTTTGAAACTTTAATTTGATCAAGTCCATAGCCTTGAACCTAACTTAAATTCATTTGAGTTTAATTGGGCTCTTAATTATAAGTCCAAGATGATTTAATTAAGTCAATTAGTTGGCATAATTATCCTAACATTATCGCTTCCATATCTCCTAATTATCTCTAAGTATGCATGTGAAATAGATGGAAGAATGGGTGGTGTAATTTTTTTTTTGAAAATTATTGAGCGCCATATGCTAGAGGGGCCCACCCCCTCTTATGTGTCATGGCGTGAAGGAGAGAGGGTGGGGTCCATGCCCTATCTCTTATGGCTAGAGATGCCTTTGTGGAGCGCTAAGAGTTGGCGCCCAACCACCTGACATATATTCCATGGATGGCTATTGTACGTGCTTAAAAGGACTGATTAATTACCTTTTATATTTGATTTTATTTGACATAAATCATATTTAAAAGGTAAAGGATTCTTATGAGATAAGGATCTACCTTTTTAAGATGACAGGGTTCCTAATATGTGTCAGGGCTTATGTCTATTTAAAGGGAGGTCTCTAGGATTTCTTAGAATTGATTTTTCATCAAGAAAACTTTTCCTCTCTCCATCTCCACACCTCTTCTCTCTCATATTCTTTCTTTCCATGCCCAAAGGTTGGGTGTTCTCTCTTCCACACGTCTAGAAGGAGTTCTGATGACTTAGAGATCAAGGATCGAGGAGAAGAAGAAGAAGACTGCAGATCAAGGAGTTGATCTCTTAGTTAAAATCAAAAAGTTGATCAGAGTCTTCAAAGCCAAGATTCTTCTTGAGAAGAAGAATCTTCTACGAGAAGAAAAGTTCGAGATTGATCCCGGTGGATACTCGTAGAGGTCGGACCGTGTGCGACTCTATCTTCTATGAATCCGAGATCATCTGAAGTGGTGAATTTCTACCCATGCAAAGATAATAAGATATGATCTTATATTTTTCTTAAAGTTTAGATTAATTATATGTGCTTTTTTCTGAGCTTGGATAGGTTTAGATCTAGTATCTTGCATGTGGGGTTAAAGAATTTAACCCGATTTATTTTTCGCTGCATGTTTTCAAAATTTTAAAATCTACACATGCTGCCTACCCTATTTTCTATCACATTAATCTTCACAAGATTTGTCTGATAACTTATAATTCATGCTATGCATAAAATATAATTTTTTATTATTTTAATTATTTTTGAAATACAGCTAGGATAGATATAATAGAATAGATAAATAACATAACATATTCTTTTTAAAAAAATTACATCCCATATATCGCATGGGGTTATAAGCTAGTTTATCATGATATAACATGTATTATATCATTATTTGTTCTGACAAATATTAATTTATGCTTAATTAAGGCAAGTAAATCATGAACAAATAATTTATAGAAAGGTGAGATAATTTATAACTAGGATGTTTGGACTAGTCACAATATTATGTATGGCCCGCCACTAATAGAAACATGGTACTATACATAATTTGCTAGCTATACATTGGAGCTTGACATTGTATGTGGCCCTGTACAGATTGAAACAAGGTATTATAGTTATCAGTCACAGGCTGGAGTCTGACCCTATGTATGGCCTCACCACAAGTAGATATGTGGTATTATAGTTGCAAGTCACAGGCTAAAGTATGACATGGTATATAGTCTCATCACAAGTAGATATATAGTACTATAATTGCTGGTCATGGACCAGATTGTGACTATGAGCGGTTCAAATGCCTAAAAATTCAGAATCAATTCATACTAATAATAATAATAATATGTAGTAATAATAATAATAATATATAATAATAATAATAAAGATTATCATCAAGTATAATAATAATATTAGTAGTTTAACTAAATTGTGGCAGAAAGAATTATTAATCCGATGATATATCGTGTATGCATACTGAAAATTGCTATTTTGATGATATACTATACAGCTCGATGCATATGCCACTATTATGTGAAACATATGTATACTAGATCTGTTAAACAATTAATTATCCAATTATCAAATAATTGATATGCGAATCTTATTATTTTCTTTGCAGTTTTATGTCTACTAAAAGCTATATCTTATTCATGCTGATGTCCATGTGTGGGAATTTCTAACTGTGTTACTAGCTCAGATTAGTATTTCATATCTTTTTCATCGCTACAGAATACCTAGTGTTGGTGCAGAAATCTGCCTGCGCCGGAGAAGCTGGAGTTGAGAAAGCCGCGGTCGCCGCCGGGACCTGCAAGGGAAGTCTAAACCGGAGGTGGGGTTGCTCCGGCAAGACCCTCCGACGCTCAAGTCAGTTCTCTGTCTCAACAAGAATGGAGTGCTCGAACGGAGAATTTAGCAGAGTTTTGAGATAAGGCGAAAGAGCTTAAAAAATAACGTATCTGAGTCCCCCCTTTTATAGGCGGGGGAGGCAACGGACTGATGGCGACATGTGTAACTGCCTGGTAGTGGGCCGCCCATGGTCAGGGGAATTGATTGCGAAAGATAATGGAGCAGACACGTGGGTATCACCTCGACTTGCCACGTGGAATCCGTTATGAGGGGTGGAGCAGCGTCCGTCGTCAAGAGAATCGCATGGTATCCGTCGCAGGAGGTGGAGCAGGTTCGTGGCCATTATTGTGGCCTGCTAGGGGGATAATGGAGCTGTGCGGAGTCCGCCACAGGAAGTGGAGCAGGGCGGCTATGGCTGCTGCGGCTTGTCAGGGAATGATGATGCTGCGTGGAGTCCGCCACAGGAGGTGGAGCAGGGTCGCGGCCGTTTTGAGGGCCTGTCAGGGGGCGCGGATCTATCGATTGAAGCTCGGCAATGGTCGGAGCCATCGTGATCGGAGTCTGGCTCCCGTAGGAGTCCGGGCGGAGCTGTTCTGATGTCGGCGGCGGAGTCCGGCTCCCGTAGGAGTCCGGGCGGAGCTGTGATGACGGCGGCAGAGCTCGGCTCCCGCAGGAGTCCGGGTGGAGCTGCGCTTGCTGATGGCGGTGGAGCCCGGCTCCCGTAGGAGTCCGGGCGGAGCTGTGATTATGTCGTCGGTGGAGCCCGGTTCCCGTAGGAGTCCGGGCGGAGCTGCGCTTGCTGATGGCGGTGGAGCCCGGCTCCCGTAGGAGTCCGGGCGGAGCTGTGCTGATGTCGGCGATGGAGCCCAGCTCCCGTAGGAGTCCGGGCGGAGCTGTGCTGATGTCGGCGGTGGAGCCCGGCTCCCGTAGGAGTCCGGGCGGAGCTGCGCTGCAAACAAAGTCAAGGGTGAAGTCCGGCTCTCGTAGGAGTCCGGACTGAGCTTACCAGCAATTGATATTGAGAGCGGAGCCCGGCTCCCGTAGGAGTCCGGGCGGAGCTGTGCTGATGTCGTCGGTGGAGCCCAGCTCCCGTAGGAGTCCGGGCGGAGCTGCGCTTGCTGATGGCGGTGGAGCCCGGCTCCCGTAGGAGTCCGGGCGAAGCTGTGCTGATGTCGGCGGTGGAGCCCGGCTCCCGTAGGAGTCCGGGCGGAGCTGTGCTGATGTCGGCGGTGGAGCCCGACTCCCGTAGGAGTTCGGGCGGAGCTGCGTTGCAAACAAAGTCAAGGGTGAAGTCCGGCTCTCGTAGGAGTCCGGACTGAGCTTACCAGCAATTGATATTGAGAGCGGAGCGCGGCTCCCGTAGGAGTCCGGGCGGAGCTGTGCTGATGTCGTCGGTGGAGCCCGACTCCCGTAGGAGTCCGGGCGGAGCTGCGCTTGCTGATGGCGGTGGAGCCCGGCTCCCGTAGGAGTCCGGGCGGAGCTGTGCTGATGTCGGCGGTGGAGCCCAGCTCCCGTAGGAGTCCGGGCGGAGCTGCGCTGCAAACAAAGTCAAGGGTGAAGTCCGGCTCTCGTAGGAGTCCGGACTGAGCTTACCAGCAATTGATTGAGAGCGGAGCCCGGCTCCCGTAGGAGTCCGGGCGGAGCTGTGCTGATGTCGTCGGTGGAGCCCGGCTCCCGTAGGAGTCCGGGCGGAGCTGTGCTGATGCTTGCCGGTCCTGGCAGTGGCTGGATGGCGGTGGAGCCCGGCTCCCGTAGGAGTTCGGGCGGAGCTGTGCTGATGTCGGCGGTGGAGCCCGGCTCCCGTAGGAGTCCGAGTGGAGCTGTGCTGATGTCGGTTCCGCCGTGGGTTCCGGCTGTGGGTATTTTATACCCAACACCAGTCCCCCTACATCCGAGTTTTGAATTCCAAACGAAGGAAGTACACAGAAGTACAGCCGGAACCGTCCCTTCGAATCCCGCGTCCTGCCGCTCCCAGATATTTTGGCATTAAATGAGCGCGTGCCGGAGTCTTTTCGAATTGGGGCGGAACGAGGGGACGCTTCGAAGACCCCGCAGGTACGCTGGCCTAGGTACGGTGCAATTATGGCCCTGCCAACCGCCAGCCGCCTTCAGCCGTCTGCCATGGGGAGTGGGACACGTGTCGAGCGCGGACTGGCCTAGGGGGATTCGAGATCATTATGGCGCCGGATCCCAGGGTCTATTTAAACCCGTCCTCCCCCTTCAGGCGTCCTACTCCATTTTTGATTTTCGCTGGCGTCTGTCATCTCCCCGAGAGTCTGCTCTCGTGAACGCCCTTTCGAGCCGTAGGCGCCTTCCGTCTCTCGCCCCCCCCGGGTCCTCAGAGCAAGATAGGTTAGTGCCCACCTTCTTTTCACCGCCTAGGGATCTTTCGTCTTTTCACTCTCTTCATGTCTTCCTCCGGGTTGACCTTTGGCGTTTCGTTCCCCTCTCGATTTGCCTTTCTAGGGTCCTTTAGGTTTTTCCCCGAGAAAAAATGTCTTCTGAATCTTCTGCCTCCGTAAGTTCTGGGAGTTCTTCTGCTTCGAACCCCCAGGCCCCCGTTTCTGCGGATGAACCCGCGCTCGGGGCAGGGCCTCGCCCGATTTTCGCGCCGGGCGCCATTTCGTGTTCGTCGACCCCGGACGAACTTCTCCTGATAAGGGCTCGATACGGGGTCCCTGCGGAGTATGACCTGGAGCTTCCTGGCCCCTCTGATAGGGCCAGCGCTCCCCCTCCAGGCCGCTTTTGCCTGTACCAGGAGGCCTTTCGTGCCGGGCTTCGGCTTCCGCTCCCAAACTTCGTCGCCGCCTTCTTTCGCTTTTTAGATATTTCACTTGCTTCTGTTAACCCGAATTCCTTTAGGTTTTTGATAGGGTTTCTCTCTCTCTGCCATATAGCCGAGGTCCAGCCATCCCTCTCCTTATTCAGACATTTCTACACCTTCAAACGCCATCCTTCAGCGAAGGACTGGTGGTACTTCTCCCCTCAGTTCGGCAAGAAGGGGTTGCTGAAGGGCGCCCCTTCTTCGATTCACAACTGGAAGGGAAAATTCCTCTTTGTTTACTGCCCGACCCTGAAATTGGGCCTACCCCCTTGGGGGTCTCTGAGGGATTCCGTCCGTCGGGCTCCTGGCCTGGGAGAGGACGACCTTCAGGCCGCCCAGAAGCTCCTGAGTTATCCCGCTCCTTCCCTTCCAAACCTACTGAGGGAGCCGCTTCTCTTCAACATCGGCCTGAGCCCTCAAGATCCAGCAAGTATACATCTTTCCTTTTCTTGTCTTCTTCTTCCCTCTCTTCCTTTTTCCTCTTTCCTCTTTCTCTTCTTTCTTTTCTTTCTTCTTTTTTTTTTTTTTTTGAACTGATTGGTGCTGCTTTTTCCTTCTTCTTTTCTTTTCCCCCTTTTTTTTTTTTTTTTTTTTTTTTTTAGCAATGGACGCCGAGGCCACACGGATGCTCGCCAAGGCCATGAGAGCCCAGAAAAGGAAGGGCGCGACGACTTCCGGCTCGGCGAAGAGGGCCAGGGTGGAGGAGACGAGCCTGGCCGCGCCCGTCCAGGTGACCCCGGCGATCGACATTCCTTCGGATGCCGAGCCAGCGGCCCCCCGGGCTCCCCCAGGGAGCCCACCGACTGGGGTCCCAATTCCGGAGGTTCGCCCCGCAGAGGCGCCTGCCGCGGGGAGGAGGAGAAAATCGGTGGCCCGCAGGCCGAGCAGCCACCGTGCCGCTGCAGACGAGTCCGTCTGCTCCGAGGGGGGATCGGAGAATCCCTTCAACGACAAGGCTCTAATCCGTCGGCTGCTCGATGGTTGCATCCTGTCCGATGTCGTGGAGAGGATCGACCGCGCCGATCCCGAGCAGTGGGCCTGGGACACCTTGGGGTCCTTTCTTGAGGTAAGCGGATTTTTATTTGCACAGTTGCCTCGGTCTTTGTTGTAATTCTCCATTTGTCTTTGCAGATCGGGCACCAGCTCTTCGCCTATGTCGAGGCGTTGGGCCGCATGAGAAGGGATCTCCTCCGGGCGGAGGAGCGCTGCCAAGATGAGGTTGTTCGTCTTCAAGCGAAGACGGCCGAGGTGGCCGCTCTCCGGGAGGCCCTGGAGAGAGAGAGACAGGACCGGGAAGAGGAAAGACAAGCCCGGGAGGAGGAGAGACAAGCCCGGGAGGCGGAGAGACGGAGCCTGGAGGAGTCGGTGAGGAAGGCGGAGGCCGAGGTCGCCCAGCTGGCCGAGCAAACTCCGGTTCTGGTCTCGGAGGCCAGGACCCTTGCGGTGGAGGAGTTCAAGGCCTCCGCGGAGATGAGGGAGCTGAACATCCAGTTCGGCCTGGAGGCATTTACCAAAGGGTTTGAGCTTTGCCGGGAGAAGGTGGCCAGCAGATATCCCGATCTTGGCCTCGAATTCTTGGAGGAGTCCGACGACGAGGCCGGCCCTTCGCCCGCCGCCACAGCAGTTGCACCCCCCGCGCCGAACTCTCCACCCCCCGCTCCCGAGGTCTGAGACCTCCGACCTTGTATCTTTCTTTTGTTGTCATGCTTCCTTTTCATTTGTCTTCCAGATCAATTAATAAAGTCGAATTCCTTTTTGTGGATGATTATTTCCTCCCTCTGCTCCTTCTTTCCGGCCTTTCTTCTTGCAACGAATCGGTCTTTGACGCTTGCCTCTTCCGATGGCAGTGCCCCATTGAAGCACTCCCCTTGCCCCTGTGGGTCCCGCTGAAGTCCACTATCCGACGGTTGAAAAAGGAAGTCCTCCACTTGACGAGGAAGCTGAAGAAGTTAGAAGGCGAGCTCCGTCAGGCGAAAAAATGCTACTCCGAGGCCGCTGCCGAGGCCGCCCACTTCAGAAGTATTCAAGTGAAGGCGATCATGGACTACAGCCAGAGGAAGGCGAACTTTGCGAAGGAGCTCGAAGAATGCACGAAGAGCGCTAGCGACCGAACTTGGGCTCAAGAAGCCAAGATCAGCGCCCTTAAAGTGGAGCTGTCGGCTGCCAAGAGGAGGATCAGCCAGCTGGAAGGGAACTCACCCCGACTCATAGCGCGGGATGAGCAGATATGGTCACAAAAAGTTTCCGACCTCCAGAAGCAGCTTCAAGATGCCGAGATGAGCCACGATGTGCAGCGGGCCAGCTGGCGTCGACAGGTAGAGGAGTTCAAGGGGAGATTCCATCGATCGGCGGACGAGGTGGTTCGCCTCCAGAGGCAGTTGGTTACTAGGGCGCAGCTTGCTAACGCCCAAGATAACGAAGAGCTCCGGGCCCTGAGAGGCACTGTCGAAGGGATTTTCGTCTCCCTTGGGGAGAAGACAGCTGAGCTTCAACAAGTAAAAATCCAGCTGGGGCTTGAGCGGAAGGCCGTCGCGGACGCAGAGGCGGAGTCCGAAATTTTACGGAAGTGGCATCGGGAAGCGGAGGCTGAGAGTCGGCGACTTCGTCAGGCGCTCCAGGATATGCTGCAAAAGAAGGAAGAACTAGAGGAAATGGTGGAGACCCTGAGGCAGTCCTGGTCGGGGGATGGAGGTGATCACCCTATGTTAGAGGGAGCAGGACCTCCTTAGAGTTCTTTAGTAGTCACCCCCCTTTTGTAGCTGCCCCCCTTTTCTTTTCTTGTCGTTTTGTCCCTCTTTTTCTGGCCGTCCTGGCCCTGTAGCACATATATCGAAAATGAGAAAAAGGCATTTTGTTACCTTGTCCGCGCGTAGCGCTAATATTGTCGTTCGTTGACCCTTTCTCGTTGTTTGGCCTGTTTGGCTTAGAGGTCGCCGTGGGAAAGGGCTCTTCCCTTCCATCCGATCTCGTCATGTGGCCGAGCCTCGCCACCATTTTTAACCCTTGCTGGCGGAGTGGCTGATGGAGCCCGGCTTTCTTAGGAGCCCGGGCGAAGTCTTTCTTGGGGGCGGAACCCGGCTCTCGTAGGAGTCTGGGTGAAGCTTTATCTGGCGGCGGAACCCGGCTCCCATAGGAGTCCGGGTGAAGCTTTACCTGGCGGCGGAACCCGGCTCCCGTAGGAGTCCGGGTGGAGCTTTACCTTGGCGGCGGAACCCGGCTCCCGTAGGAGTCCGGGTGAAGCTTTACCTTGGCGGCGGAACCCGACTCCCGTAGGAGTCCGGGTGAAGCTTTACCTTGGCGACGGAACCCGGCTCCCGTAGGAGTCCGGGTGAAGCTTTACCTTGGCGGCGGAACCCGGCTCCCGTAGGAGTCCGGGTGAAGCTTTACCTTGGCGGCGGAACCCGGCTCCCGTAGGAGTCCGGGTGAAGCTTTACCTTGGCGGCGGAACCCGGCTCCCGTAGGAGTCCGGGTGAAGCTTACCTTTGCGGCGGAACCCGGCTCCCGTAGGAGTCCGGGTCTTCCATTTTGCTTGAGCCGGTGGCGAGGTTCTCGTCATCAGCCTGGCTTGTGGGGGCGCGTTAGGGCGCTGTAAGGTCTCTCCCCCCTCCGGTCTAAAAGAACCGGGCCTTCAACTTTGCTCATGTCAGGATGAGGTTCTCCTCCTGTTCCTGACATGGCTATGGGGGCACATTAGGGCGTTGCAAGGCCTCTCCCCCCATCCGGTCTAAAAGAACCGGGCCTTCGACTTTGCTCAAGTTAGGGCGAGGTTTTCCTCCTGTCCCTAACAGGACTGTGGGGGCACATTTAGGGCGTTGTAAGGCCTCTCCCCCCATCCGGTCTAAAAGAACCGGGCTTTTGACTTTGCTCAAGTTAGGGCGAGATTTTCCTCCTGTCCCTAACAGGGCTGTGGGGGCACATTAGGGCGTTGTAAGGCCTCTCCCCCCATCTGGTCTAAAAGAACCGGGCCTTCGACTTTGCTCATGTCAGGACGAGGTTCTCCTCCTGTTCCTGACACGGCCGTTGCTTTTTGGAGAGGTCGTATCTAGTCATAATACATCCGCGTTAAGCGGGAGGAGTGCGTTAGCTAGAAAGAAAAGTAGATTCAAAACGAAACAGTAAGCAATACATTTACAGTTCTCCCGCTCCTCCTTGAGGCCCTCCGGCGATGGAGTCGATGGTCCCAATAGGAGGCCGGTCCCCGGGCTGCTCCTCCCTCTTCTGCGGTTCGGGCGGTGGGAGGGCCCTTGGCCGGTCTCCTCTACCCTCAGGCCTGCGGCGGATGAATCTGTCGAGCCGACCTCGCCGGATGAGCTCCTCGATCTCGTCCTGGAGCTGGATGCACTCTTCGGTGTCGTGGCTGTGGTCGCGGTGGTAGAGGCAGAACTTGTTGGGGTTGCGCTTCCCGGGGTGCGTGCGCATCCTCTCCGGCCTAGGGATCAGCTCCCTGACCTCCATCAGTACCTGGGCCTTCGAGGCGTTGAGGGGGGCGTAGCTGCGAAACTTTTCTGGCGGGGAACCCCGCCGAAACCTGTTGTCCGGGCTCCTCTGCCTGCGTGCCTGGGGTGGAGTATGGGCGCGCTTGTGCCCAGGAGGGGATCGGGAGCGAGGCCGGGCTTCCCTTGGCCTCTTCTCAACCGCGGGCTTGCCAGAATCTCCCACCTGGCGCTCCCTTGTAGTCTCTTCATCCTTCATTTTGAAGGCCTCTTCCGCTCGGGCGTATCCTTCAGCCCGAGCCAGCAGATCAGCGAAATCCCTGGGGTACTTCTTCTCCAGGGAGTACAGAAGGTCATTCTTCTGAAGGCCACCTTTCAGGGCGGCCATGGCAACCGACTGGTCCAAGTTCCGGACCTCCAACGCCGCGATGTTGAAGCAGTTGATGTAGGCCCGTATGGACTCCCCTTCCCTCTGCTTGATGTTGATGAGGGACTCCGAACCTTTCCGGGGACGTCGGCTGCTGACAAAATGGGCCACGAATTGGTGGCTCATTTGGTCGAAGGAGAAGATGGTACCCGGCTTCAGTGCCGAGTACCAGTTTCTGGCTGCTCCCTTCAAAGTAGACGGGAAAGCCCGGCACAAGATGGCGTCGGGGGCACCATGAAGCAGCATCATCGTTCGGAAGGCTTCCAGGTGGTCCACCGGGTCCGACGTCCCGTCGTAGCTTTCAAACTGGGGGAGCTTGAAATTCGGCGGGATCGGTTCCTGCATAATCATTTGGGAGAAGGGAGGGTCAGTGCAGATATCCTCACCGTAAGCGGGAGGCGCATGGCGGAGTTCTTTGATCCGCCGGTTCATCTCCTGGAGCCTCCGGTCCAGGAAATCCTCTCGACTTCGAGTCTCGAGGGTCCTTTGGCAGAACGGGGGCAGGGATCTCCCAGGGGTGGAGTCGTGGTCTGACTGAGGGCTCTCCACCCTCGGATTCGCCATCTCGGGAAGGACGGGGTGGCTAGCCCAGGTGACCCGCCCCACCGTCGGGTTCTGACATTCCGGAGATGCCCCTTCCGGATGCGCTGACGCTTGCGGCGGCTGCTGCTGCATCGCCTGTACGGCCTCGACGAGGCCCTTGACCTGCTGCGCCAGCAAGTCAAACTGCTCCGCACCGACCGCCGTCGCCGGAGGGGGAGGAGGAGCTGGCTGAGAAATGGGAGGGAGGCCGGAGCCTGAGATCTGGCCGCGGAGGTCGTGGACCGTCGGGTGGACGCCCTGTGCGGAGGCATCGGGTGTCGATCTCGCGGGGGAGGATTAGGAGTAGATGATGGAGAGATGGCCGGAGGTGGCTCCGTTGAGCGCTCCTTCAAGAACAAGGGTGCTGCGAAGACACAGGAGCCCTTCCTCTAGCGCCAATCCTGTTGGTGCAGAAATCCGCCTGCGCCGGAGAAGCTGGAGTTGAGAAAGCCGCGGTCGCCGCCGGGACCTGCAAGGGAAGTCTAAACCGGAGGTTGGGTTGCTCCGGCAAGACCCTCCGACGCTCAAGTCAGTTCTCTGCCTCAACAAGAATGGAGTGCTCGAACGGAGAATTTAGCAGAGTTTTGAGATAAGGCGAAAGAGCTTAAAAAATAACGTATCTGAGTCCCCCCTTTTATAGGCAGAGGAGGCAACGGACTGATGGCGACGTGTGTAACTGCCTGGTAGTGGGCCGCCCATGGTCAGGGGAATTGATTGCGAAAGATAATGGAGCAGACACGTGGGTATCACCTCGACTTGCCACGTGGAATCCGTTATGAGGGGTGGAGCAGCGTCCATCGTCAGGAGAATCGCATGGTATCCGTCGCAGGAGGTGGAGCAGGTTCGTGGCCGTTACTGTGGCCTGCTAGGGGGATAATGGAGCTGTGCGGAGTCCGCCACAGGAAGTGGAGCAGGGCGGCTATGGCTGCTGCGGCTTGTCAGGGAATGATGATGCTGCGTGGAGTCCGCCACAGGAGGTGGAGCAGGGTCGCGGCCGTTTTGAGGGCCTGTCAGGGGGCGCAGATCTATCGATTGAAGCTCGGCAATGGTCGGAGCCATCGTGATCGGAGTCCGGCTCCCGTAGGAGTCCGGGCGGAGCTGTTCTGATGTCGGCGGCGGAGTCCGGCTCCCGTAGGAGTCCGGGCGGAGCTGTGATGACGGCGGCAGAGCTCGGCTCCCGCAGGAGTCCGGGCGGAGCTGCGCTTGCTGATGGCGGTGGAGCCCGGCTCCCGTAGGAGTCTGGGCGGAGCTGTGATTATGTCGTCGGTGGAGCCTGATTCCCGTAGGAGTCCGGGCGGAGCTGCGCTTGCTGATGGCGGTGGAGCCCGGCTCCCGTAGGAGTCCGGGCGGAGCTGTGCTGATGTCGGCGGTGGAGCCCGGCTCCCGTAGGAGTCCGGGCGGAGCTGCGCTGCAAACAAAGTCAAGGGTGAAGTCCGGCTCTCGTAGGAGTCCGGACTGAGCTTACCAGCAATTGATATTGAGAGCGGAGCCCGACTCCCGTAGGAGTCCGGGCGGAGCTGTGCTGATGTCGTCGGTGGAGCCCGGCTCCCGTAGGAGTCCGGGCGGAGCTGCGCTTGCTGATGGCGGTGGAGCCCGACTCCCGTAGGAGTCCGGGCGGAGCTGTGCTGATGTCGGCGGTGGAGCCCGGCTCCCGTAGGAATCCGGGCGGAGCTGTGCTGATGTCGGCGGTAGAGCCCGGCTCCCGTAGGAGTCCGGGCGGAGCTGCGCTGCAAACAAAGTCAAGGGTGAAGTCCGGCTCTCGTAGGAGTCCGAACTGAGCTTACCAGCAATTGATATTGAGAGCGGAGCCCGGCTCCCGTAGGAGTCCGGGCGGAGCTGTGCTGATGTCGTCGGTGGAGCCCGGCTCCCGTAGGAGTCCGGGCGGAGCTGCGCTTGCTGACGGCGGTGGAGCCCGGCTCTCGTAGGAGTCCGGGCGGAGCTGTGCTGATGTCGGCGGTGGAGCCCGGCTCCCATAGGAGTCCGGGCGGAGCTGTGCTGATGTCGGCGGTTGAGCCCGGCTCCCGTAGGAGTCCGGGCGGAGCTACGCTGCAAACAAAGTCAAGGGTGAAGTCCGGCTCTCGTAGGAGTCCGGACTGAGCTTACCAGCAATTGATATTGAGAGCGGAGCCCGGCTCCCGTAGGAGTCCGGGCGTAGCTGTGCTGATGTCGTCGGTGGAGCTCGGCTCCCGTAGGAGTCCGGGCGGAGCTGCGCTTGCTGATGGCGGTGGAGCCCGGCTCCCGTAGGAGTCCGGGCGGAGCTGTGCTGATGTCGGCGGTGGAGCCCGGCTCCCGTAGGAGTCCGGGCGGAGCTGTGCTGATGTCGATTCCACCGTGGGTTCCGGCTGTGGGTATTTTATACCCAACACCTAGCTTTCAGGGTTGATCCAGGATTTTTGGTGAGAGATTGTTGGTTAGACTTCTACATTTGATAACGGATGTATCTAAACCCCAGATATTGGACAACTTTGATAATCATTAAATAATGAAATATCTTGCCAATATTAATTTCTTATTTCCTATGATCGAGTGTTCTACTTCAAATTATCAGCTCTTGTACGTCTTCTAAGGTAATGTCCTCGAACGGCATGCTGCTGTGTCATGTGACCGACTTAAGTGTGGGATTTGGGGCATGTAGACAAACTAATTAAGAAGCAAGGAGGAAGGACCCGGTTGAACCGTGGGGCAATCCAGGCCAGTAATGCTCTTCTATTCTCAAGCATGAGAAGGGATCACAAGATGCATCTACTTCCACGTTCCTATTACATTTTTCATTGCGTGATTATATTGGCCTAAATGGGAGTAACTGAGAACAAAACTCAAAAATTGTAATAAAGAGTAGCAGAGAGCTGGAGGAATAGATAAAACGACAACTAGTAATAGAAATGCTGAAGGCACATAAATCAACCGCCACCACGGCAGCCGTAAATTTTCTCGCACCCCCGGTGGGGAGCGTTAGACGGGGCGGCAAGCAATTGCGGTAGGGCTGGCCCCGGCCCGCGTTGCAGACCTGTCGGTCCGGGTCCAGCGATCCGTACCCGATCCCGCGGCCTTGCTGTAAAAACCGCCGGTTCGTCTCCGAGTCAAGCAAGAACTCGTCCTCTGCTTGCCATTCCGCTATCGACGCATAGTGGAAGTCCATTTTTTCCTCCTTTGCTTCGCAAATATTGATATCAGCTCCGTTGCACGAGGAGCCTCGGTAAGCAGCAGAGTGTGCGGAGAGCGCAGCGTCATCGAAAAGAAGAAGTGCGACCAAGGGAAGGGTTAGAGCTGTCCATCTCGTGCTCTCCATCTGCTCTTCCGCTCCTCTCCTCTTTCGCCTCACCATTGCTTTAAAAGAATGCCTTTTGGGCTTTGATGTAGACGGCAGGCCTACCTTCACGTGGGATGTCGTAAGAGAATTAATAAATAGATCACGCCCGGCCATCTAGATCAGAATTTCTTCAGTAAAGCAGGATATTCGATCGACCTATAGTAGACGATAGAAAAGAAACAAATGGTCAATATATACCCTGCGATTGTCTCGTGGTTTTTGGTGTAAAACTTTGAAGATAGAGATCTCGCGCCTTCCCCTTGAGGCCCGTAGCATTAATTACTATTCTACTATTTTTTTTGGGTAGAATACTATTCTACTATTTAGAGGTGTTGCGGCCAATCGCCTCGTCGCCCGATCGCCATGGAGCGTGCACCTGCAAGAGGAAGTCCGCACTGACCGGAGGCGGCTCCGGCGGGGACCCTCCGACGGTCAAGTCAGAGAGGTGACTGGACAACAGTGAAATGTAGACAGAGAGCTCAATCGAGAGAGAGAGAGAGAGAGAGAGAGGGGCGAGCCTGCGTAAGTGGGAGAGACGGGCGGATCCCCCCCTGCACTGTTGCCTTCCCCGGTATATATATAGTGGAGCTAGGTATGGCGCCGTCATTAATGGCGCGGACAAGTGAGGAACTGTCAACTCACTGTGGATTGTCAGAGCCGTCGTGAAAACGTCGTGTCGCCGTGTGGCCGTCCAATCACTAGGGTTGACCCGGCTCTCGGCGGGACAATGCCCCTAGGTAACCGCGCCGCATACCCGTGTCAGAGCTGACAACGCCTGGCGGCTGTACGGTGGTTGGAGGAGCCGACCGACCTAAAGTCGGTAGCCAGTCGAGTGGTGTCGGGCCCCTCCATCGGTCGGCGAGCTTCATGTGAGTCGGCCGTCGAACCTCGGGGTTCAGTCGGTCGGGATGGATACGCCCGACATACCCCCAGTCGGCGATGGGCCGTTGGACGGCCGGCGGTTAGCCGCTGATGGCATCCGTCAGTCGGTCGCCCCGACCGACGATCGGTCGGTCTATCGGCCATCGGAGTCGTCTAACGGAAGCGGTCAGGCCGCCGGTCGGTCGGGCGGTCGGGCCCTCCGTCAGTCGGTCGGGCGGTCGGGCCCTCCGGCAGTCGGTCGTCCGGTCGGGCCCTCCGGCAGTCGGTCGGCGGGTATCCCCAACAGTTGCCCCCCTCCACTCCCAAGTCGGGTGGTGAGCAGGCCGATGCTTCCACTCGGGCAGCAATCCCGGACGACTGGGAGTGGATTTGTCGCACGTGTAGATCCGACCGTACTGTCGGATGATCCGATGTCAGACGCCTCATGAATGTCCAGCGATCCGGACGTCTAGTCGATGTCAGAGGTCACGTCGGCGTCTGGTGTCAGACGCCACGTCTTGTCGTTGTCAGTCGTCACGTCGGTGCCAGAAGATCGGGCGCCGGACGATACGGCGTCAGTCGATCGGATGTTCGGTGCCGATCACGGGAGAGAGGGCCGCTGTAAGCGTCCCATCGGGAACGCGAACCGACGCGGGCGCGTGAATGCAGGGCCGCGCCCCGCGTGCCGCGTGTCAAGGTGGTTGGCCGGCGCCCCCTCCGGCATTTAATGCGGGCGGTGCGGCCGTCCCGGGGCGGGGCACGCCGAATCCTCCGCCAACCGATGGGCGCCACGCGTCGCGCATCTGCAGGTCTTCGGTCGGCGCGGAAGGATCTCGACCGTCGGTCGGCCCTATATATATAGGACCTCCCGGATCCCTGACCCACATTTGCAACATTTCGCTGGGGAAACTCTGTCCGGGCGATTTTTCGGTCATCGCGGGCAGAGCTCTTCTTCGCTTGCGGAGGGTCCATCCGGTTCGTGGTCCCTCCTTCTCCTTCTTCCTTCCTTTCTTCTCTTTCTTTTCTTTCGGTCCCTGCATAATGACCAGGAAACCGACTCAGGGAGCTCGGTCGGGGAACCCGACCGACGACTCCCGATCGGCTCCGGAAGATGAGGCCTCCTCGCTTTCGGGGCCGAACGTCGATCAGCTTCGGGAGCACTATCGCATCCCGGAGCAGTTTCGGCTCTCCGCTCCAGGGGCCGGTGGTCGGGTCAACAACCCTCCGCCTAGCGATCTGGCGCTGTACGTTGAAGACCTTCGCGCGGGTCTTCGACTTCCGATTCTGGAGTTCGTCCGAAATCTACTCGATTACTACGGACTCTGTCCGACGCAACTGGCGCCGAACTCTGTTCGTTTAATCATTTCTTTTGCGCTGTTGTGTCAGCTCTTGCCGACCAACCCCCACGTTTCACTCTTTCGGGCCTTCTTTGTGCTCCGACCCCACCCTAAAGCCCGAGGGTGGTGGCTCTTCAACCCCCGGAAGGGTCTCGCTTTCATAACTGGTCTTTCGTCGTCCATTCATGGATGGAAGAACCAGTTTTTCTTTGTTTCCTCTTCTTCTTCTTGGGGCTTTCCTTCTCGTTGGGGTATACCCCGAACCGAGGCCAACGACAACAGTCGGGTGGATGCGGACGACCGGGAGGACTTCCACCGACTAAAGGACATGTCGGTACCGAAGCAGAGGGAGCTTGTTACCGAACAAGCTCTCTATGACGCCGGCTTGAGTCTGGTCCCCCGAATAGGTATCGCCCGATCCTCCGGCTTTTCTTTTCGTTCATCTTTCGGTCGGCTTTTGGTCCAGCCTTTAACTCTCTTGTCGGTATTGCAGGGACACCACCGAGGATGAGGCTGATGGATGCCGAGATTCGGCAGTTCGCCAAGAGGAAGAGGCCAGCATCGGGGGCCGGCCCTTCGCGTCCTGCAAAGAAACCAACCCCAGCTCCGCCAACCGTCGAGGCGTCGGCGATCGACCAGTCGGAGCCGGTCATAGCCCTCGTGGTTCCGACGGTCCCAGCTGAGGAGAGGCCGACTGAGGAGGCGGTCGAAGAAATATCGGCGGTTTCGCCGATGCGGGTGGAGCCGGATGACGTTCGGGAAACCGAACATCATCCGGGGGCGTCCGCTGGCGCAACGGGGGGCACCGGGTCGAACTCCAGCGTGCCGTCGCTGCCAGTCCCGTCGGTCGGGGCAGCTGATCGGGGGAAAGCCCCGATGGAGCCCGAGGAGGAGGATAGGTCGGGGAGCCGTTCAATGCCTCCCAGCGCATACTACCCCGAGGGTGCGTCGGCGTTGGCCGACCACAACCTTGCGAGGAGGTTGTGCCAAGGGATCCTCCTCCCAACCGACGTAGAATCGCTGCGGTCTCGGCAGGTGACCGAGATGCTATCGCGGTTCTACCCGACGATGGTTGAGGTAAGCTTTGCGTCACCCTTCCTTCGACTTAGAAATTTTCCTTGTCGCACGATTCTGACGAAGTTTTTTGGTTGACAGCTGATCTTCACAATGTCCGAACTTGAGGCCGGGTATCGAAGGTTCGGCATCGTTCGGGCAGCCTTCAAGGAGAAGTCGGCGGCGGCCGAAGCTGAGAGGGCAATGTTGGCCGAACAACTCCAGCAGTCGGCCGACCGGGAGGCCAAGTTAGCCGACGAGGTCTCCCGGCTTGAGTCCGAACTCAGGTCGGCCAAGAAGGAGGCCAAGCACAAAGGTCGGGCCGTGCGTCGCCTTCGGCGTGAACGAGACGGTGCAACTGCCGAACTTCAAGGGGAACGCGAGCGACTTCGGGTCAGCCTGGAGAAGCTCGCTGAAGCCGAAGAGGAGCTGTCCATCGCCCAGGTCAACACCGAAATGGCTAAGGCCGAGGTGGAGTCGGCGAAGCAGGAGCTCGCCCGTGCTGAGGATGAGGCAATGTCGGCGAGGGAGTCGGCCGATCGGGCGGTGGAGGACTTCCGGTCCTCCGACCGATACCGGGAGGAGATGCTCGAATCGGGCTTCACCTCATACCGGGTCGGGTTCGAGGACGGTCGGGACACCGTCCATGCCTTGTACCCGGAGTTGGACGTCAGCCGCATCGTCCCGCCGCTAGCCGAGGAGGAAGGGGTCGAAGGAGAAGGAACGGAAGAGATGGCCGACTAGCCGTCGGGAGGCGTCATCGTGGAGGAGGAGGCCGTCCCGGAGCAGGTGCCGACCGAAGTTCCTTTGCCGACCGAAGCCCATCCTTCGGCGGCCGACCCAGCGCCGCTTATGGCTAAGACGCCGATCATCCCCGATCCTCCGTTGGTCGAAGAGATCGACTAGGACGGATGATCGGTCCTGCCGACTGTCTTTACTTTTCGTTTTCTGAAAATACATGTAATCGGGCTTCGACCCAACTTTATAATTTCTTTTTATCAATGAATGAAACTTTTTCTTCTTTCTTCCTGTTTGTAATGCCGACTATAGCTGTGATGTCGAACTTTAGTCGCTAACTTAAGCAAGCCACTAACTCACGTGAGTCGGTAGGACTCCGACAGCTTGCGCAGCCCCGAAAGTAGAATGGGTTCCGACTTTAGGTCGGCTTCCAATAGTCGAAGTCATCGGTCGGGTGCATCCATTGAGTCGGGGGCCGACCGAACCTGGCAAAGGTTCGGTAGTCGGACTCCCATAGATGCATTTAGTCGATCGTCGTCCGGTGCAGTGTCGGGGAATGATAGTAAGTCGGGTCCCCATGCTCTTGCATCGGGTCCCATGTCCTTTGACAGACGGTGGCAAGTCGAATGTCGTTTAGCCGGCCGTAGGTCGGTCGGCAAGTCGTGGGTGCGACTAAGGTCGCGTCGTGTGATAGACGGTGGTAAGCCGAATATCCCTCGACCGGCCTTAGCCTGGTCGGAAGTCGCGACAATAGTCGCGTGGGCTTTTAGCTTTTCTTCGGTCGGGGCCCGATCGGCCTATCGGCCGATGGATTCTGCCCGAAAATTCGACCGTAGAAGGAGTATGAACTCCTGTCGCAACAGCTGCACCGGCCTTTGGGCGGATGTGTTGCCGAAAGTCGGAGGAGTGTAACTCCCGTTTGTAAGAGTCCGTCGGCCCTTGTGAAGGTCCGACGAGTCATCGAAGGAGTGCCAACTCCTGCTATTGTAGATGCGTCGGTGCTCGCAAGAGTCCGATGAGTCGTCGGTGCTAGGTTCACGTCGATTCGTTGTGGCCGAGCGCCGATCACTAGTCGAAGATCTTAAGACTCCGAGATTTCAAACTGAACTTGCATTCCGACTATCGAATTACAAAGTTCACTGGTAATACAGCTTCAAGTTGTCGGCGTTCCAAGTCCGGGGAATGGGCTTCCCCTCGAGGGTCTCCAGCCGATAGGCTCTCGGCCCGAAGGTATCAACAACCTTGTAGGGTCCTTCCCAATTGGGAGCCAGCTTCCCTTGGTCCAAGGGCTTCGACACTTCTGCCTTCCTCAAGACTAGGTCGCCAGGCCTGAAGAGCTTTGGTCTGACCTTGGCGTTGTAGTACCGGGCGACCCTCTGTCGGTACGAGGCCATTCGAATTTGAGCCTCGTCTCGCAGCTCGGGGAGGAGGTCTAGGTCGGCCCTCCGACTCTCGGAGTTGTCTGGCTCTTGGTACTGCTCGACCCTTGAAGAGGGTAGGCCGATCTCGAGCGGGATCATCGCCTCTGTCCGTAGGCCAAGCTGAACGGCGACTCCCCGGTCGGGACGCGGGGGGTCGTTCGGTAAGCCCACAGAACGGAGCCCAGCTCGTCGACCCAGAGACCTTTGGCTTCGTTCAGTCAGGTCTTGAGTCCATGGAGCAAGGTTCGGTTGGTCACCTCAACCTCACCGTTGGACTGTGGGTGCCCGACTG
>NC_026001.2:73717908-73735526 GCF_000442705.2 Elaeis guineensis | reverse complement strand
CCATGTTGGGAAATGTGTCCCAAAAGCCAATCGTCAAGCTGTTGACGGTTGAGCAACCAAGTATTGTAATTGATTTGTTAATAAATAAAATATATTTGGCATCTTCATCATAAGCTTTCATCTTCTAATGAACTCCGTTGTTATGATGAAGTCCTTAGGACTATTTAAGTTCGATAAAGAGAGGATTTATCGATTAGTCCTTAAAACTGTTCACGACCAAATGATAGGCTGTTAATAAGGACGACAGCTTCTATCGAGCATAGGTCGCTGTAGGCCATATGGGTTGGTTGTCCTCTTAACCAAGGAGTGTGGAGACACTGGTATGGCATACAGGTGAGATGTAAGGGTACATCATCATTGAACGTGACCAACTCCAGAGTATTCTGCTGTCGAGAATGTCTCTGATGGGATATAGGTATAAGTGTCCCTTAGACTTGAGATCGCCTCAGTGACTTGCAAGCAACTCACTGTGCTTTGGTACTGGACTAACTGAATTTCTAATTCAGGGACGGAAGGCTTCTGGGCACAGTCAAGTACTTGCGAAGTCAGAGTGTGATCGAGATGGGATTGACCACTCCAAGAGTTGGAGAAGAATGAGTCGCTGTATTTCAATTTAGCAAAACCTTGGCCAGGGTAATCCATCAGATGGATTTGATATTTTGAAATACAATGTGGACAACCTGATCAGAGTTGACAGTTGAACTCTGGGGTGTCCTATGATCATTTTGGTCAAGGGGATGAATTATATGAAAACTATATCCGCATGGGTTCTAAGGATGTTGTTCTACACATTCGACCTATCCGGTCGGGTACCATTGCTAGATGGTCACTTCGATTGGTATAAATTTATTTTGCTACCGGCTTAGGTTCGGACCTATGAGGTCACACACATTAGAGTTCATGATCCGATCGGATGGTTGATCAACGATTAAGAATCGTTCTAGGGTTAAATGATCAATACGATTGACATTTAACCCAGTGCAAGTGTTGCAGGAGGATCGATTAGCAATTCGATTGCTAATTGGCTTAATTTGATTAAGCCAATGGGCTGAGATTAAGTCTAATTAAATATGATTTAATTAGATTTAGTTTGGGCTTGATTGGATCAAGTCCAATTGGTTTATTGGATAAGCCAAGTGCAAGGAAAAACTAGTCCTAGTTCAACTAGGACTTGGGTCAATCTAATTTCTAATTTGATTAGAAAATTAAATCAGATTTAAATCTAATTTAATCTGATTAAATTAGGTTCTTAATTGGGTTAAGACCTATTTTAATTGGTTGATCTAATTTTGATTTGATTTGGTTTGGAAACCAAATTAAAACAAGTCATAAGACAGAATCCTAGTAAGACTAGGATTCCACCTTGCGCCACATAAGCCTTCTCCACGCCCTCTCTCTTATTCAACGCCAATCTCCACTTATTTTGTGTGACAAAAGCCCTCTCCCAGATCTCTCCCACGTTCACAAAAGGTCTCCTCTCTTCTTTCTTACATGGAAGGTGGTTTGGATCAAATCTAAAAGGAATAAGTTTGGATTTCGAATTCTATGAGATAGAGTTTTAGAAATCCAAAACTCTTTCAATTTTGCACCGAATTTATCCAAATTTTTTTTGAATTTTTGGCTTTTAGGGTACATTGTGCACCCTTTTCTGGTGATCCATGCAAAAATATGGAGGAGGTGCTCAAGAGTTGGGCGTCCCTTAACTTGCCATGTTTGGATAAGCCTTGACTAGGTGTTTGACCTAGACAAGGACTCTATCATATCTCTCTATATAAGATGAGTTTCTTTGAAATTTTAGAGAATAGATTTGAGAGACCTTTGTGCCATCCAAAAATCAGAGAGAAATACCTTTGGGTCGTGGAGATATAAAAGATGCAAGTTTGGGTGTCTAGAGAGAAAAACGTGAAGAAGAAGAGGGTCTTCTTCTAGGGTTTTTGTTTTCATATCTTTCCTCCCTCCATCTTGAGTTTCCTGAGAGCGTCTCAGATCTGAAACTCCTCCTTCTATTTTTCATCTTTGGAAGAGTCCAAATCAAGAAGAAGGAGGCACCTGATCAACCATCAAAGAAGGATCAGTGCAGTACTAGCATACTGTGCTGATTTCCTGAAGCAGGACTTCTGATCGAGATTCGTGGGCTCGTGTGGATGACTCCTAGAGGCCGGACGCGTGTGCGGCTTGCAACATCATCCTCAAGCCCAGATCAACAAGGTTAGAACATCTAACTTGCAAGGTAATAGATCTGATCTATGTTTAATACATACATTAGATGTAGTACAGAAACATGTTGATATGATCAACATGTTAGTTCATGCTAATATTTATATATTTTAATTTTTGATTTAATGCTATGTAATAATCATGTAATAGGATCTTAGATCTAGAGATTTTTTGATTTTAGAAAATAATTTTTAATTTATTTTAGTCTTCCGCTGTATGATCTTGAAAAAGTTTCAAGATCTAACCCTGAAACCCTAGATCTGGTTCCTACAATTGGTATTAGAGCAAGGTTCTTTATTACATGATTATTTATACATGCTTAGATTATTTTTTAGATTAGATCTAATTTATAATCTGATTATTAAATCTGAATTTAAAATTTTAGATCAATCACAAACTGCAAGGTTGTCCTGCTGTAAGATTTACCCCTTACAGTGCAAAGGTTGTCCTAGTTTGTGTAGATCTATCTTTAATCATAAATTTGTTAGATATGATCTAGATTAAATTTATGATTTATTAGATTTAAAAGATGTTTAAATCTAAAATAAAATCTCTTTGTTAATAATTTTTTATGCAAAAAATTATTTAAAGTTGAAATTGTTTCAATTACATGAACCTGTTTAGATTAGATCTAAAGTAGTTTCATGTTTATTTCACTTGCATCTTGATTATGAATCAAACATGCAATATGGTTGGTAGAATCATATTATAAAATTATTTTACGAATATGAAAATTATTTTTTGAAAAGCCGAGCCCAACCCTCAGTCCAAAACTTAATTAAGAATTAAGAAGTTGTTTGATTAGGTTCTAGGATTATGAATTGAAGAACCTAAGACACAAATCATAACACATTGGGTTAATGGGTTAGTGGGAATTAGGTCCTTTAATTGGGTTAGACCTATGGTTAGATTAAAGATGGACTTATTAGAGAATGACTAAATCTAATCAATTGTTGTCTTAGATTAGGTCAAGGATTCTCTAGATCAATTACAATAGTTGTAGTTGGTCAAGTCCATGTCTTTAACGAGAACCAAATGGACTTGATTCTTGGCTAAGCGATCTAGCACGAACTGTTAGTTTGATCTAGTCGAAACTAATTAAACCAGTTGGTGTCTAAGGTAACCAGATCGGTGGTTTTTAATTGGGAGCCCGCTTACCTGGCCATTTCTGATGGTGTCTAAGGCAAGCTTTGGCAGACCCTCCCACTGATCGAACTTACCTGACCTCTTGGTAAATTATATTTTGATCGGATCACTTGACTATTCGAGCTGACCCATGTCAACTAGGTAAATCAGTGTGACTGATTTAGGTGCTCCTAGACCAGCCCTTTTAATGGTCTCCCTTAAGCTGACTTGGTGAAGCCAGTGGGAGGATCATGATAAGCTGATTCATCTGACCTCATCCTCTATATTATTTAAATCTTCTAAAATTATTAGGTCTTTAAAATGACAAAGTTATGGAGATAACTAGTCATAGCCTCCCATTAAGGTATTTGATAATGAGTCCATTAACTCAATAATCATTGCAGACCCAAAGGCCTGGTGCTTATTGACTAATGAAATTATCACTCATCATATGACGACTTGAAAGTATCTCTCTAATGGTGGTTAGGTGAGCCAACCAAAGTTGGGCTTAATCATTCGTTGGTTAGATACACCATGTATGATCATGTTAATGGTTGGACCTAACTGGATCCTTACAGTGGAGGCCAAAGCCTACTGATTAGATTTTTGGAGAAAAATTAAAATTACTAGAAATTGTTTAGAGAAATAATTGGTTATGAACCTACCCTTAGATGTACATGGGTTGGCCAACCAAAGTTGGGCTTGTGTGCAGTCTAAGTGGATTCTAGTACCCACTAAGGAATTAGGGTAATTCTCGAATTGGAGGTAGAGGCTACCAATTCGAATAAAATATGGGAGAAACCTTTTGATTAAGTTCAAATCCTTAGGTTTAATGAATCAATTACTAATTAGGTTATGGTTCTCCTTTGTGCAAATATGGCCACTTTTCTATCGCTTCGATCATTGTTGGACAATGATAAGTTGGTGGGACCCAACTTCGATAGCTTGTACCGAAAGTTGAAGATAGTCCTGCAGCATGAACGGATCCTATATGTGATAATGGATCCTGCACCTGAGGAGCCAGCTGTCAATGCACGTGGAATAGTCAGAGACACTTACCAGAAGTGGCTCAATGACCGGACCACAGTGCGCTGTATCATGCTGGCTGCCATGAGCGATGAGTTCAGTCGCAGATTCGAGATGGCTCAGCCAAAGGACATGCTTCAAGTGTTGGAGGATGCCTTTGGCACACCCGATGACGTAGAGAGGCACAAGACTAGTTATGCCATCTTCAACGCCAAAATATGGGATGGTGCCTCTGTCACTGATCATGTATTGTACATGATCAAGCTGATGGAACGATTGAGCAAGCTCGACTTTTTCTTGGCATGAGCAGCTTGGGAAAGATGCAATACTGAACTCGCTGCCCAAGTCTTATCTCCCATTCCTCACTCATTATAGAATGACAAAGCCTGAAGAGAACTACCACGGGTTACTGGGGTTTGCTTCAGAACTTTGAGAAGGATCACTAACTTCTCAAGGAGTCGGTGAACTTAGTGGGAGGTTTGTCTTCTGGTTCTCGACCCTTTAAGAAAGGGAAGAAGAACAAGAAGAAGAAAGTGAAGAAGGTGCAAGTTCAGGCTGGGACATCAGTGCAGAGCCAGACTAGAAAGATCAAGCCTGATAAGAGTCTATTCAACTGGTAAGCACTCTAGATTAGATAGTGTGTCAGATATCTACTTATGGCACTGTAGGCTAGGTCATATAAACAAGAACAGAATAAACAGGTTGACTCAAGAGAAAATCTTCAAAGTCAGTGATTGTGAATCACTTCCAACCTGTGAGTCCTGTCTTCTTGGTAAAATGACCAAGTCACCTTTTACTGAAAAAGGTGAGAGAGCTACTGAGCTCTTGGGCCTAGTACATACTGATGTATGCGGGCCCATGAGCACCAGTGCTAGAGGTGGATATTTCTACTTCATAACTTTCACGGATGACCTATCCCGATATGGATATATCTATCTGATGAAACATAAGTCGGATTCATTTGAAATGTTCAAACGATTCCGAAGTGAAGTAGAAAAACAAACTGGGAAGAGTATTAAAACTCTTCGATCTGATCGAGGAGGAGAATACCTTTCTAGTAAATTTCTCACATATCTAGGAGAGAATGGGATTCTCTCCCAATGGACTCCTCCAGGAACACCACAGCATAATGGTGTGTCTGAAAGGAGGAATAGGACTCTGTTAGACATGGTCCGATCCATGATGGGTTTTGCTAGCTTGCCGATATCCTTCTGGGGATATGCACTCGAATCGACCTCTGTTAAATAGGGTTCTAAGTAAGTCTGTAATTAAGACTCCATATGAGATATGGACGGGACGTAAGCCAGCACTTTCACATCTTAGGGTCTGGGGGTGCCCGGCCTATGTCAAACGATTAGTCACAGATAAACTTGGACCTAGGTCTGACAAATGCTCATTCATAGGGTACCCCAAAGAGACAAAAGGATATTTTTTCTATCATGCTGATGAACAAAAGGTGTTCGTCAGCCTTAAGGCAATCTTTTTAGAAAAGGAGTTCCTTGGTGAAGGAACCGTTGCCTCTAAGGTTGAACTTGATGAAGTTCAACAGGTAGAAGGACCGACACCAATAGCTGAACTGAGTCTGATATGATTAGATCATATCTGGAGCCCAATGTACCTGCACCATTAAGGCGATCTAGTAGAGTACCGCATCAACCGGACAGATACTACGGTTTCTTAGTCCGTGACGGTGATCCCATCGAACTTGATGAGAATAATGAGGATCCGATCACCTATATGGATGCAATGCAGAGACCTGATTCCGAGAAATGGCTTGAAGCCATGAAATCCGAAATGGAGTCCATGAAGGTCAACGATGTATGGACATTGGTTGACCCACCTGAAGGGGTTAAACCCATTGGGTGTAAATGGGTCTTCAAAAGGAAGAGGGGCGCAGACGGAAAGGTGGAGACCTATAAAGCCGTCTGGTAGCCAAGGGGTATCGTCAACGTTATGGTATTGACTATGACGAGATGTTTTTCCCTGTGACAATGCTCAAATCTATTCGGATAATGCTTGCAATAGCTGCCCATCTAGATTATGAGATCTGGCAGATGGATGTAAAGACAGCTTTCCTGAATGGAGAGCTGACCGAAGAGGTGTATATGATACAACCTGAGGGGTTTACATCCACAGATGAGTCCAAGGTGTACAAGCTTCAGAGATCCATTTATGGATTGAAGCAAGCTTCTCGGAGTTGGAACATGCATTTTGATAAGGTGATCAAAACGTATGGCTTCATTAAGAATGGAGAAGAGCCCTGCATCTATAAATGGGCAAATGGTCCAGTTGTGATATTCCTTGTCTTGTACGTGGATGACATTCTCTTAATCGAGAATGACATCCCCGCACTACAGGGAATAAAAGTTTGGTTGTCATCACAGTTTTCCATGAAGGACTTGGGTGAAGCATCCTACATCCTAGGGATGAAGATCTATAGGGATAGATCTAAAAGGATGCTTGGGTTATCCCAGTCCATGTACATAGACACTGTGCTGAAGAGATTCAGCATGGAGAATTCCAAGAAGGGCTATCTACCGATAGACCAAGGAATTTCTCTCTCTAAGAAGGATTGTCTGACAACTCCTGAAGAGAGAGAGCGTATGAGTAGAGTCCCATATGCTTCAGCCGTGGGATCTATCATGTACGTCATGACATGTACAAGACCAGATGTGGCATACTCATTAGGAGTAGTGAGTAGATACCAATCTAATCCTGGAGAAAACTACTGGAAAATGGTTAAAGCCATCCTTAAGTATTTGAGAAATACTAAGGACCAATGGTTGATTTATGGTGAGTCAGATCTGAAACTTGTGGGGTTCACAGACTCCAGCTTCCAATCTGACCATGATGACAGCAGGAGTGTGTCGGGTTATGTCTTTACTCTGAATGGTGGAGCCATCTGCTGGAGAGTTCCAAGCAGCATACTGTGGCAGACTCTGTTTGTGAAGCGGAGTATATCGCAGCATCAGATGCCGCGAAGGAAGCTGTGTGGCTAAGAAAATTCATCAATGAGCTCGGAGTAGCACCCTCCCTCGATGGTCCAGTCCTGCTCTACTGCGACAACATTGGTGCCATAGCTCAGGTGAAGGAACCCAAAGCACATCAGCGGACGAAGCACATCTTGCGCCGCTTCCACCTAGTCCGAGAGATCATGGATCGAGGTGACATCGACCTTCAGAAGATCGATGGAAAGGAGAACCTAGCCAACCCCTTCACTAAAGCCCTGGCAATAAAGGAGTTCGACAACCACAAGTCGAAGATGGGTATTAGATACTGTGCCGAGTGGCTTTAGGATAAGTGGGAGTTGTTGAGAAATGTGTCCCAAAAAGCCAATCATCAAGCTGTTGATGGTTGAGCAACCAAGTATTGTAATTGATTTATTAATAAATAAAATATATTTGGCATCTTCATCATAAGCTTTTATCTTCTAATGAACTCCATTGTTATGATGAAGTCCTTAGGACTATTTAAGTTCGATAAAGAGAGGATTTATCGATTAGTCCTTAAAACTGTTCACGATCAAATGATAAGCTGTTAATAAGGACGACAGCTTCTATCGAGCATAGGTCGCTGTAGGCCATATGGGTTGGTTGTCCTCTTAACCAAGGAGTGTGGAGACACTGGTATGGCATACAGGTGAGATGTAAGGGTACATTATCATTGAACGTGACCAACTCCAGAGTATTCTGCTGTCGAGAATGTCTCTGATGGGATATAGGTATAAGTGTCCCTTAGACTTGAGATCGCCTCAGTGACTTGCAAGCAACTCACTGTGCTTTGGTACTGGACTAACTGAATTTCTAATTCAGGGATGAAAGGCTTCTGGGCATAGTCAAGTACTTGCAAAGTCAGAGTGTGATCGAGATGGGATTGACCACTCCAAGAGTTGGAGAAGAATGAGTCGCTGTATTTCAATTTAGCAAAACCTTGACCAGGATAATCCATCAGATGGATTTGATATTTTGAAATACAATGTGGACAACCTGATCAGAGTTGACAGTTGAACTCTGGGGTGTCCTATGATCATTTTGGTCAAGGAGATGAATTATATGAAAACTATATCCACATGGGTTCTAAGGATGTTGTTCTATACATTCGACCTATCCGGTCGTCGGGTACCATTGTTAGATGGTCACTTCGATTGGTACAAAAATTTATTTTTGTACTATCGGCTTAGGTTCGGACCTATGAGGTCACACACATTAGAATTCATGATCCGATCGGATGGTTGATCAATGATTAAGAATCATTCTAGGGTTAAATGATCAATACGATTGACATTTAACCCAGTGCAAGTGTTGCAGGAGGATCGATTAGCAATTCGATTGCTAATTGGCTTAATTTGATTAAGCCAATGGGCTGAGATTAAGTCTAATTAAATATAATTTAATTAAATTTAGTTTGGGCTTGATTGGATCAAGTCCAATTGGCTTATTGGATAAGCCAAGTGCAAGGAAAAACTAGTCCTAGTTCAACTAGGACTTGGATCAATCTAATTTCTAATTTGATTAGAAAATTAAATCAGATTTAAATCTAATTTAATCTGATTAAATTAGGTTCTTAATTGGGTTAAGACCTATTTTAATTGGATTGATCTAATTTTGATTTGATTTGGTTTGGAAAACCAAATTAAAACAAGTCATAAGACAGAATCCTAGTAAGACTAGGATTCCACCTTGCGCCACATAATCCTTCTCCACGCCCTCTCTCTTATTCAACGCCAATCTCCACTTATTTTGTGCGACAAAAGCCCTCTCCCAGATTTCTCCCATGTTCACAAAAGGTCTCCTCTCTTCTTTCTTACATGGAAGGTGGTTTGGATCAAATCTAAAAGGAATAAGTTTGGATTTCGAATTCTATGAGATAGAGTTTTAGAAATCCAAAAATCTTTCAATTTTGCACCGAATTTATCCAATTTTTTTTTGGAATTTTCATGACTTTTAGGGTATACATTGTGCACCTTTTTCTAGTGATCCATGCATGAAAATATGAAGGAGGTGCTCAAGAGTTGGGCGTCCCTTAACTTGCCATGTTTGGATAAGCCTTGACTAGGTGTTTGACCTAGACAAGGACTCTATCATATCTCTCTATATAAGATGAGTTTCTTCATAAAATTTTAAGAGAAGTCAGAGATTTGAGTGACCTTTGTGTCATCCAAAAATCAGAGAGAAATATCTTTGGGTCGTGGAGATATAAAAGATGCAAGTTTAGGTGTCTAGAGAGAAAAACGTGAAGAAGAAGAGGATCTTCTTCTAGGGTTTTTATTTTCATATCTTTCCTCCCTCCATCTTGAGTTTCCTGAGAGCATCTTAGATTTGAAACTCCTCCTTCTACTTTCCATCTTTGGAAGAGTTCAAATCAAGAAGAAGGAGGCACCTGATCAACCATCAAAGAAGGATCAGTGCAGTACTAGCATACTGTGCTGATTTCCTGAAGCAGGACTTCTGATCGAGATTCGTGGGCTCGTGTGGACGACTCCTAGAGGCCGGATACATGTGCGGCTTGCAACATCATCCTCAAGCCCAGATCAACAAGGTTAGAACGTCTAACTTGCAAGGTAATAGATCTGATCTATTGTTTAATACATACATTAGATGTAGTATAGAAACATGTTGATATGATCAACATGTAGTTCATGCTATATTTATATATTTTAATTTTTGATTTAATACTATGTAATAATCATGTAATAGGATCTTAGATCTAGGGATTTTTTGATTTTAGAAAATAAATTTTGATTTATTTTAGTCTTCCGCTGTATGATCTTGATAAAGTTTCAAGATCTAACCCTGAAACCCTAGATCTGGTTCCTACACACCAACCATCGGGATAAAGGTAAGGACCTATTGATTCTCTAATTGATCCGTATTCCTATCTTTCTAGGTCCTGGAATCATGAATTATGATTGAAAAATTGTAGAGTTTGATTGGAACTTGGATGCTCAGTTCGAATCCCTTATTTCATCGTGTTTTTCTTAGTTGATTCCTTTATTTTCTCGTAACTATCATCGATAGTAGTGGCCACTTGCAGCATCCATGGATGCTATGGATAATGGCCTCCATTCACCACCACAATCCAGCCTCAAATCCTTTTGTTTTTCCTTTGGATTTTAGCCTGATCCCCTATTTTTCTTGAGTTTTCTTCCATTGAATACCCATCACCGTTGGCCATACCTCACTCGACCATTGTCGGGTGGTTGGTTGCACTGTCGTACCTCGCAGGCCATGGCTAACATTGGACCCATAAGGGTCCTTCTCTTTTCTTTTTTATTCAACGAAGGGAGGGTACATGCTTCCTTATTTTGCCAAGAGAAACCAAAGAAGAAGAAGAAGAAAAGAAAAGGAAGTAAGAAAGGGGAAAAGAAAACGAAAAGAAAGAAGAAAGGAAAAAACCTCCCTCTATTTTTGCTTCCCCTATCCACTTTCTTTTGAAGTTGGGTGGATCCTAGAGGGTTTCTATCCTACAACTTTGATTGATTCTAGAAAGTAATTGTTTTTGAATCATCCAAGTAGCCATTGAATGTATTGTTGTCTACCGGCCTTCATCGTGAAGGAAAAATCGATAGTTCTATGCATGCAATTTTAAAATTTTTAAGCAGAACATGATAGATTAAACTATTTAATTTATATTACATGCATAAGATCTAATCTAAACTGTAATATCAGGATCTATAATATGATTAAATATACAATTAAAATCTAAAATTAATGAAAGCTTGCATCGATCACATCGATGTCCTAAATCAGATCTAACTATTAGATCTTGATCAGATGAGTTCAAAACTCATTATCTTTATGTGGATCGATGAACACCACTACTGATCATGTAGATCTGAGATCTTGTTCAATATTATGCAGCCACACAAGATGTCCGACCTCTATGGATAGTCCACACGAAGCCTTCGAGCACAGATCAGCCTTTTTGGGAGTGCTGGCTCGAGTAGAAGACTTTTAGACTGCTGATATGATTCTCCTTCTTCGATCAACTCAGACCCTTCTGATGTTGAAGATGGACTAAAGGAGGATGTAAATGGTGGAAGAAAGTCAAAGAAACTCCTTTCTCTGATTTGGATCTCTCTCTCTCCCAAAAACCCTAACACCTAGGGCCTAGAAATCTCACCCAAGAGGAGATGATCTCCTCTAAACTCATATGCCAACAACTTGACAACCCACCCTAGATCCTCACACTCCTAAACCGATGTTCGACCCTCTTTCTCTCAGGTATTTCACAGTGAAATCTCAACAATTTTCAGTGCATAAAAGGAATGCCTTTTTATGCTTGCCAAACAAGAGGAGATGGGATAGATAGGACTAGAATTCAATTGAAATCGAATTCAAAACTATTTTGAATTCAAACTCTACTAGATTTAATCCACATCCATTCCCATCCAAAGGAGGTCCGAACAAGAGGTATTGGGCATTGAAAAAATCATGGGTGGTCGACTAGGGTGGATAAGGATGAGCTAGGGTTTCAAATTCAAACCCTTTTGAATTTGAATCATAACCAACTTATCCCTATCAATTGTGGGTGATAACCAGAGGTATTTGTTGGAGTTTTTCTCATGCACAAACTAGCTTTGTGCAATGAGAATTGGCATGTTGAAGAGATGTGGGCAGGAGGGAGTAGTCCAACTAATCTGGACTCTTAGTTTTAGTTATTTGATTTTTAATTAGGTTTCATCCAAACCCAATTTGTTTAGACCCAAATAGAAATGAGTTAACTTAATCCAATTAGGTACCAAAACTCTTAATCTAATTAGGGATAGGTTGAACTTAAGTCCTGATCAAATCAGGGCTTAACCTTCTTTAGCGATTAGGTCATCCCATAACCTAATCGAGTTTGATCTAATTGAATCTAATTCAATTAGACATGATCCAAATTTTAATGCTCAATCAAATTGAGCTAATCAGTAATCTAATTACTAATTAATCTTTCTAAATTTTACTAACTCTTAGCAAATAATTTTATTGCAACCATTGCATAGGGTTAATCATCAATCGTATTTGTAATTTTATCCTTGAATGATTCTTAATCGTTGATCAGTCATTTGATCAAAAAAAACTTCTAATGTATGTGACCACATAGATTTGAACCTAAGCCAGTAATACAGAAATAAGTTTATGTACCAATCAAAGTAACCATCTAGCGATGGGATCTGATATCTGGATAGATCGAATGATTGCAAAGCAACATTCAAGAACCTACTGGCGTATAGTTACTGTATAATTCATCTTTTTGACCCTAATATTCAAGGAGACCTAGGGTTTAACTGTCAACCCTAAAATAGTCATCCACATTGTATATTAACTTTCAAATTCATCACATAGATTATCTAGATCCAATTTTACTAAATTAAAATACAGTGATACATTAACTCCTATAATCTGGAGGGATTAATTTCATCTTGACCTACACACTGACTACCACAAGTACTTGATTGTGCCCAAAAATTTTTCATCACTGAATTAAAAATTCAGATAGTCCGATATTAAAGCACAATGAATTGCTTGTAAGTCACCGTGATGATCTCAAGTCGGAGGAACACTTATACCTATAGCCTTTGTGAGCTACTCTTAACAGTAGAGTGCTCCGTAGTTGGTTACATTCAATGAGATATACTTCTACCTCTCATCTGTTTGTCATACCAGTCTCCATACTTTTGATTAAGAGGACAACCAACCCACATGGCACACAATGATCTATACTTGATAATCGCTATCATTCTAGTAATAACATATCGTTTGATCACGAACTGATTTAAGGGCTAAATGATAAATCCTCCTTTATCAATTAAACTAGTCCTAAGGACTTCATCACAATCCAGGAGTTCATAAAAAAAGATGTACACAATTTATGATGAATAAGCCAAATAATTTTTATTATTAAATAATTCATATACAATTATATCTAATGGCTAACGATTAACTTTGAGACATAATTTTTAACAACTTTCACTTTGACTAAAGCTAATTAGTACAGTATCATATATCCACCTTCAATTTATGATCATTGAACTCCTTGACATTGAGGGCTTTAGTGAATGGGTCGATCATGTTCTTCTTTCTGTCGATCTTTTGAAGCTCAACGTTATTTCGATCCATGATCTCCTAGATCAGGTGGTAGCGATGCAAAATATGCTTGGTGCATTAATGTGACTTCGATTCTTTTACTTTTGCAATGGTGCCAATACTGTTGCAGTGCAGCAGAATTGGACCATCGATAGAGGATGCCACTTTGAGCTCATCGATGAACTTCTGCAACCATATAATTTTCTTCACAGCATCGGATGTCGTGATATATTCTGTCTCATAAGTTGTCGGCCACAGTGTGCTGTTTAAAACTTTTCCAACAGATCACTCACTTTTTAGGATAAATACGTATCTCGACATGCTCTTGCTATCATCATATCTGACTAAAAATTAAAGTCTGTAAACTTCACAAATTTCAAGTCAGATTCTTCATAAACGAGCCACTAATCTTTAATATTTCTCAAATACTTAAGGATGATTTTTACAACCTTTCAGTGGTTTTATCCTGGATTAGACTAATACCTGCTCAATATCTCTAGTGAGTAGGCAATATCCGATCTCATATATGTCATAGCGTATATGATGGATCCCACTATCGAAGCATATAAAATCCGACTCATACACACTCTCTCTTAAGGAGTTATCGAATAATTTTTTTTTGAAAAAAAATTCATGGCCTATCAGTAGATTACCTTTTTTGAAATTCTCCATACTGAACTGCTTCAATATGATATTGATGTACGTGGATTGGGATAATCCAAGCAACCTCTTCAATCTAACTTTATAGATCTTCATCTCCAGGATATAGGATACTTCTCCAAATCTTTCATGGAGAACTATGATGACAGCCAAACTTTTATCCTTGTAATGCAAAGATGTCATTTTTATTAAGAGAATATCATCCACATACAAAATAAAAAATACTACCATAAAATTATAAACCCATTTGTAAATACAAAATTTTTTTTATTCCTAATGAAGCCATACATTCTGATCATCTTATCAAAATGCATGTTTCAACTCCAAGATGCCTGCTTCAATCCATAAATAGATCTCTAAAGCTTGCATACCTTAGACTCATCTGTGGATGTGAAACTTTTAGATTGTATCATATACACTTCTTCTTTCAGCTCTTTATTTAGGAAAATAATTTTCACATCCATTTATCAGATTTCATAGTCCAAATGTGTCGCTATCACAAGCATAATCTGAATGGATTTGAGCATTACCGTAGGAGAGAATATCTCATCATAATTAATACCATAACATTGATGATACCCCTTGGTAACTAGATAGACTTTATAGATCTCCACCTTTCCATCTGCATCCCTCTTTTTTCTGAAGATCCATTTACACCCTATGAGTTTTATCTCTTCAGGTGAATCAACTAATGTCCATACATCGTTGACCTTCATGGACTCTATTTCAAATTTTATGGCCTCAGGCCACTTATCAGAGTCAAATTTCTGCATTACATCATATAGGTGATCGGATTCTCATCGTTCTCATTGAGTTCAATAGGATCACCATCTCAGATCAAGAAATTATAGTATCTATCCAGCTGATATGGTACTCTATCAGATCTCCTAAGGGTGCCTCTATAATGGACTTCAGATTTGATCTAATCAAATTCAATTCTATGGGTTCACTAGATTGTGTCGGTTCTTCTACCTATCAAACTTCATCAAATTCAGCTTTAGAAGTATCAGTTTCTTCATTAAGAATTTTTTTTTCAAAAAGGATGCCTTATTGCTGATGAACACCTTTTGTTCATCAGCAAGATAGAAGTAATATCCTCTAGTTTTTTTGGGATATTCTATGAAATAACACTTATCAGATCAAGTTCCAAGCTTATCAATCTTCAAATACTTGACATAAGTCGAACATCCCCAGACCTTAAAGAAAGAGAGTGTCGGCCAACGTCCAGTCATATCTCATATGGAGTCTTTGTAATTGATTTGCTCAAAATTTTATTCAGTATATAACAAGCTGACTTGAGTGCATTCCCCAAAAAGAGATCGGCAGATTAGCAAAGTCCATCATAGACCGAACCATGTTTAATAGAGTTCAATTCCTCTTTTTCGAGATATCATTATGCTGTGGCATCCTAGGAGGGATCTATTGTGAGAGAATCTCATTCTCTCTTAGATATATCAGAAATTTATTGAAAAGGTATTCACCTTCTCGATCAGACTAAGGAGTTTTAATACTCTTCTCAATTTTTTTTTCTACCTCATTACGGAATCATTTGAACATTTAAATGATTCAGATTTATGTTTCATCAAATAGATGAATCATACCTAAATAGGTTATCAGTGAATGTAATGAAATAGTAATATCTGCCTTTGGCACTGGTGTTCATGGGTCCACATACATCAGTATATACTAGACCTAGAACTTCACTGGCTTGTTCATCTTTTTCAGTAAAAGGTGACTTAGTCATCTTTTCAAGAAGACAAGACTCATAGTTGGCAATAATTACAATCATTGACTTCAAAGATACCCTCTTTACTTTATCTATTCATTCTATTCTTGTTTATATGATCGAGCCTACAATGCCAAATGTAGGCATCCATGATATTATCTACTCTAAGTATTTATTTAGTGTGTACATTATACTAACAGACTGTGACAATATATAAATATCATTTTTTAGTTATCCATGCATGATTATGACACCATTCATAATGACATCACAAAAATCACTCTTAATTAAAAAAGTAGATTCATCTTTGGCCAAAAGGCATATGAAAATTATGTTCATCGAAAAAAAAGATGGACAATACTAATAATTACTTAGAATAATATTATTAGAATTAAAAATTAGCTCAATAATTTTTAAAGCTTGGACTGAAACATGACTTCTATCTCCCACATTTAGAAATCTCTCGCTATTTTCAAACTTTCTACTAACCTAAAGCTCCTGCAATGAATTGCAGATATGAATCGAACTTTCGATATCTAATACTTAGGTAGTAGTATCACAGACAGAAAAATTACAAGGTGTCATCATATAAGCACCCTGATCAGCAATTGATTGCTTATTTCTCTTTCTTAGCCTGTTAGGGTCAAGGGACGCTTCTGTCTGACTCTGGTCTGCTTTGAGCTTTTTGGCCTGATCGAGCTCAAAAATATCATTCAACTTCTAATATTGGCTATCAGAGTTGGGTCCTATAAGCACGTCACTATCCAACAGTGAGCGGGACGATAAACTACTAGCCATAACTGTAAAAGAAAAATCAAGATCTATTTAGTATATGAATTATTAAGCCTAAATATATGGACTTTAGTTTAAAAGTTCTCTCACTATTTTATATGAATTAGTAGCCTCTACCTTCAATTTAAAAAATTATCTAAATTCCTTAGTGGATACTAGAATCCACACATACTGCATACGAGCCCAAAGAAAGCTTGGCCAACCCATGTGCATCTGTGGGTAGGTTCTCAACTAATTATTTCTCCAAATAATTTTTAGTAATTGATGTTATCTCAGATACCTTTTTAGTAGGTGAAGGCCTCCACTGAAAGTTTTGATTAGGTCTAACTATTAACATGACAGAACTCGGTGCATCTGACAAATGAATGATCAAGCCCGAGGAAAGCTCGGCCAACCTGATCACTATCGAAAAAACATGACTGGGTCATCATATTATGAATGATAATTTCAATAGCAGATAAACCTCAGGCCTTTAGGCCTTCAATAATTATCAGACTAATGGACCCATTATCACCTAACTTAAATGGGAGGCTATGATCTAGTTATCCTCATAATTATTTAATTTTATGGATTTAATAATTTAAAAGATTTGGTTAACACATTTTAAGAAAAGAAAAGAGACTAACCATCTAATCATAATCCTTCCACTAACTTCATCAAATCAGATCAAAGAAGACTAGATATAAGTTGATCCAACTAACAAGTCGTAAATCCCCCACTAACTTCAACAAGTCACTAAAAGGGGACCAGAGGCAAGTTGGCCAAACCGACAAGTCGTAAGTCCTCCTACTAACTTCATCAAGTCATGAAGAGGACTACAGACAAATCAAACTAGGGGCACTTAAATCAGTCATACTGACTTCTTAGTTAGCATGGATCAATCTCAAATCATTAAGCAATCTGATCAAAACATAATTCATCATGTTGACTAAATGAGATCGGTGGGAGGGATATGCTATTAACTCATCATAGACTCAATCTAGACAAATAGCTCTCAATTA
>NC_026001.2:73691137-73717808 GCF_000442705.2 Elaeis guineensis | reverse complement strand
GATGTTTTTAGTAGACCCTACCAGTGGGGGTAAATATTGGTATCTATTGGAACCTATCAATAGAGGTTAAATGTTGGTACTTAGTGGACCTTGCAAATAGGGATTAAATGTTGGTACTCAGTAGATCCTACCAATAGAGATTAAATGTTAGTATATAGTGGACTCTGCAGATGAGGGTTAAATATTAGTATTCATTGACCCTGCCGATGGAGGTTAAACATTGGTCATAGTTAAAGGCCGATAAAATATATGTATTTTGATAAATTCGAATCGGATTTATCATATGAATAATGAAAATATTGACATATTTAAGTAAGCACAAAATTATTTTTATATTTATTCATGATATTATTTTCAACATCATATCTTATTATAATATCTGAAATGTCTAGTTACTGGGCTATCAAGCTCATTGTCTCTCCCTTTTATTTTTCAGAATCAGATTCTTAATTGCAAATATAGATACTGCTTTGGAAGTAATTTAGAATGAGAGTCAACAACATAAATTTTTTTATTATAATTTTAGATGATTATTAATTGAGGAATAATTATTGTAAATCTTTGAATATTGTTGAAATTTTATAAGAATTAAAGTTGATTTTAATTACTTAAATTTTAGATTTAATTTATTATGAATTCGGATGTGATGCATTAATATCAATTTTGAAATGCTTTGCATATTTGTGAAGAAAGTTCTTCATTAATTTACTGCTGAAACCGGTCAAGGTTGGAGAAAGGGCGGCTAAGCCTACACAGGGTTGCCAATATGAGTAACCTACAAAATAAGTTCAAACCGGAGGTTGTGGCTCCGACGAGGATCTTCGATGCTTAAGTCAGATTCAGAGAATAAGAAACACAATGAGTTCTCTGAGATAAATTGATTCGCTTACTTCGATCCTCGAGGCTCTGATTGTTTATATAGATGGCTATCGACAGCTGATTGCATAGCTGTAAGATCGTACGATCTGAGATTGCAAACCATTGACATGCCATTGTGGACAAGATAATCCAGTCTTTAATCGCTCCTGTGAGATCAGAGGAGTCAGTTACACCAGAACCTATTCATTTAGGAGAATAGCTGTTACATGTCAAGAAAGTAAGTCGATAGGCAATAGGAGCGACTCATATGCTAAATGGATCGTGCGGGCACCTCAGCTCTGCATAACGGTTGGCCCATGATGGCAGCTCGAAATCTTGAAATAGCCTGTGATACCATGCCGATCCGAAGCACTCACAATAACCGCCGATCCAAGGCACTCATGATAACCACGTAATAATTAATATGCCGTCGTCACGACCCTAGATTTATGATCTCGAATTAGAGATGTGACATGGTGCGTCTCTGAGTCCAGTAGGAACTTGCTGCTTAGCACTCAGCCATGGATCCATTGCAGGCCCTGATGGTCCGACTCCATGGAGGATGGAAAACAGAATACCGTCGAAGAGAAGCACTATGAAAAGGAGCCAAACGGGGCTTGCTTTCTCTCCATATCTTTCCCCTTCCTCTTTGGTAGCTGAGGATTCCGACTCATCTCATGCTTTTATAAACCGCACCAAGACCTAATTTTTGCTTGCACATGGACAAAGCGACCGAGAACTGGCATGTGTCATCACTCTGTTTTTTTTCTATTGAAGTCATCACTCCCTTGTAGATTATTGTTATTTGGACTAATATCCGGCTAACCAGCAATCGATTAAGCTTTTTTAAATGAAATAATACTAGTTGGAAGAGAGCTTGCTGTTGACAAATTGTCGTGAAACTGCATCTTATCTGTTCTTTTTTTTTATTTGGGCCTCTCTGTTTCTATTAAATAATAAGTGGGTGTCTATTTCCGAGCCTCTCTCGTTCTCCAAAAAAAAAAAAAACATACTGATTTTGTTAACCAATATTGGCCATCATAAGCATAATAAAATCAGCGAAATAATAATGTTATTTTTTTTGATAAAAAATAATAATGTTATTTGACAAAGTCATTGCGCATACTTTATGCCATCGGTTTGATATTAAAATTAGTGTTTTTGATGCAATAATTGGTAAAATAGAATGAGAGACAATTTGACTTGTAAACATATTTCTCTTATGCCATATTGTCATGGTTGCGTCAAGGCTCTGAGATGCTGATGTGGCTGATGATAGAACAAGGATCATGGTGCCAGACACTGGATTAGACTTGCAAAAAAGAAAGTCTGTTCAACTGAAGGAGATGGTAGGGGCCTCCGGTGAAGATCTCTGATGCTTAAGTCAATCGGAGCTTTATAAACAGAAAGAAAAAAGAAGTACGGTGTGCTTGAATTAATGTACCAAAGTCCTTCGAGGTTTCCTTTTATCTTTTTATATAGGAAGTGTCGGAGTTTGTTATCCCCTAATCCATAGATTGTTAGGCCTGAGCCTATAAGTTGTTAGTCGAGGATGTCTGTTATGCCCATATGGCCATATTCCAAAAGCTCATTAGGAGATTTCAATTATTTTTCCACAGCAAATAAGCTGATAGGATGGGTTGGCATCTAGCCAAAATATCATTCTGTTCTATTCCGCATCAACACAGTCTGCAAAATTTATCCTTGATGATCGGTGATATCCTACCCAAAGGTCAATGAAACTTGTGGATTCATTTCCGTGGGTGATAAGGTATTGACTCAGAGGTCGATCATTATTTCATGTTTTCGAGCTGATGTATCATTTGCATAGCATCTTTGGTGAACTCGATGGTGTCGATCATCATTTCATAGTTTCCACCGTTCTGGGGTTTCCATGGATGATCCAAGAATCATGATTGAGATGGCACGACCCGTAATAGTCGTATAAATGATGATATCTTTTATAATTTTTTTAATAATATAACACAGATATATACGTACACAAATTAAGCTTTATCATATTGTATTGTAAGGCTTAATTATGTCTTTAGAGGATAGAAAAAGATTATCCTAGAAGTCCATCCTTATTTTTTTGATTAAGAGGAATTAACTAATTAAGACAAGTCTGCATGCATCCATGAAAATCAGAAATAAAATTATCCAAAAATTGGCATGGAAGACGAGTTGAAGAATTCCCATACTTTTTCCGTACGAAGCGTTATGTCATGGTGTTGTAAGCGTCGGAATGCAATAATGGTGGTCCAGCATCAATAGACTCATCCAGCGCATTAGAAACCACGAGGTTACATTTGGTTACAATTTTTAATTTTAAAAAAATATTTTTTATTTTTTTATTTTTTATTATTAAATAAAAATAAAAAAATAAAAAATATGTTTATAACTACGTTCTATAAAAAAAAGTAATTTGAAGATGAAATGAAGAGCTCGATGAGAGAAAATTTAAAAAAGGAAGAAAGGAGGTGGGAGGTGAAGAGTCGATGAGGAGAAGGATTCGGACTCATTACTTTTTGGTTGGTGTTTTAGACGTAAAAAGCAAAAAAAATAAAAAAACAATTTTGAAAAATAAAAAATTTTTATTATAAAATAATTATTTTAATTATTTTAATTTTATTTTTTATTTTTTAATATTATTAAATATTATTTTTTGATTTTTATTTTTTAAAAATTAAAAAATAAAAAAATATTATTTTAATAGCTAACCAAATGCATCCTTAATGTCGGGCAAGATGGAGTTTGGTAACCTATGGTCAGAATAACAATAATTAAGCTTCCTGTAATGCTCACACCCATCTGAATAGTAACTAGAAGTTGACCTACAAAAATCTTAATCTTGATAATTATAAAGCTTGACATAAGCAAATTCGCGTATACTGTTGTAGCTTTTAGGCAAATTAGTATCCTCTAAAATGAGGGTCCGACGAAACAAACAAATTGAAAAAGAAAAAAAAAAACCGAAAAACTAAAATCAGACAATTTAACCAAGAATTAATCAGCTATAAATCCACATATAAATAAGTTCAAATTGATCGACTGAAAGACAGAGGTTTGGCAGGTAGGCGAGGACAACCGACCCTATAATTGCTATCAGGAAAGCACTAAATGGACAATTTAGGTCTAACCAACCTCAATCATTTACATATATCTTCTCTTTTATTTTAAAAGAAATAATTAGTTTACTGCTACAAGGAATACAACTTATGAAAACAAAGATTTTCTTCTCACAGGAAGTGGTATGCATAGACAAAACTAAGAAGCCATAAGAAAGGACTCGGCCCAGGCGATCACCTCTGGCCAACCAAACAATGGTCCCAGCATGGCGGGCCATTTCTCTTCTAATCTCAAGCATGCATTGGGATTGCAAGATCCATCTACTTCCACGTTTCTATCCAATTTCATTCTCTTTTTACCTCATTTTTCTCACCTGGAAGATAACAATCCCAAAGGAATATATTTGTTCTCTAAGTTCAGACAATAAGTTCGGACATCGTCGATTACATCATTGTTGATTCCGCTAAATGAGTGCAATTGAGAACAGAACTCAAAAATGTTGCAAGAAAAAGAGTAGCATAGATCTAGAGGAATATATCATATGACAACTAATAACACAAATAGAGCGTAGGTCCTTTGCATTGCACATGCAACACCGCAGAGTGTGGTCTATTCGTGCATGGTCCACGAGCACTCCGCAGTCCCGCACGCACATCGCGGAGGATCCCTGGGGCTAGAAATATCGAAGGCATGCACGTGAATCAATTACCACCACGACAATGGTAAATACCCTCACAGCCTCGGTGGGGCGGATTAGACTTGGGTGGCAAGCACCTGCCGTAGGGCTGGCCCCGGCCTGGCTCGCAGACCGGTCGATCTGGATTAAGCGATCCATATCCAATCCCACTGCTTTGCGCTAAAAACCGCCGGTTCATCTCTGAGTCAAGCAAGAACTCCTCCAACACCTGGCATTCCACTATCGACACATTGCACATGGCCGAGTCAGCTTTAAACTCGGCGCCATGGGAAACGGAAAGCTCAAAACCAGTGAAGAGAAGAGCCACCACGGAGAGGAGCCAAAGAAGGCTAAGCTTTGGCTTCATCTTCGTCTCCTTTACCTTCTCTTTGTCCTTTGGTTGTGGAGAGTAGTATTAATAGGATGGTTTTATATAGACTATGGGAGGCCTCAATAATGTAGCATATATGGTGGAGAGAGGCAGTGGATCGAGTTTGAGTTTGGGGGAGAGTGGACCTACATGAGGTAGTGCGGGAAGGAATGTGAGAGCTACTGTCTCCACTCACTCTTGCCCTCTTCCTTGTCCTTTCTCGCTTGGGCTCCCACCAACCCACCTACAAATTAAGAGGCCTCTGCTCTTCTGCCATTGGAGATGGAATAAGTCCACAATGCTAGTTTTGCCATTCTCATCAACAATATATTGCTGCCATGGTTCTATTTGAGCACATACACATCGTTGCTCCTAGTTCAAGTGATTCAAAAGGATTATCTAACTTATGATGGACCAATCTTGTCACTTTAGATAGGCCTGGACAAGCAAAATCTGCCTCATCCATGACTCAATCGAGTATCAAAATTTTAGCAAACCATAACTTCTAATCCAGCAAGAATTTGGCAAGATGATTAAAGGTAAAGCTGATGTAGGAACCAAAGATCTAGCTTCCTCCCAAGTTGAAAAGTTGTATACTGCTTCATTATTTTTATAATTTGTATCTATTTTTAATTTGCAGATGAATCCAATATGATCTGGACTGGACTTCAATGGCATAAAAAGAGAGATTCATTTCCTTATAACTGGAGGAATCTCACTCAATTGAACATCTATAGAATAATAAAATCATAACTTTTTCTCCTTTAGCTACGCAAAGAATCTAACTTAAATAAGGATGATAACTAGAGGGCATATCATAAAATCTTAAAGATGGGAATAGAGAGAGTGAAAAAAATGAAAGGTATCGACTCTACTTTCCGTCTACTATAAAACAGAAAACGAAAAGAAATTGAGGGACCAAAAGCAAAGAGCATAACCTCCGATACTCACTGGAACCTATTAAAAGAGGGACTGAAGCTAGAGACTTGAGTGGAACTTCAGACCAGGCCAAACACAAACCTAATTTGGCTCATACAATCAACTGTATTATGCTTGAATTGGGTATTCATACTCAAAATAGAAATTAAGATCTTCACCAAAATTTCATCAATTTTGAATTGGAACAAGATTCAGCTCGATCAAGATATTTAATGAGGCTCCAAACAGGATTATATTTTATTTAACATTATAAACAATTTTTTGATGATTTATTTATGGCTCTTCTCATAGTATCAGACTGGATTTTGGATTAGGAAATTAAACTGGTGACCAGGTTGAACAGGCTGACCCTTTTTTCAATTTATTTTTCATTCCAAACAAACATACATTTTAGAGTTTATTCATTTTCTAAATAAATATGGCAGGTGGGTCAAACACAATATAAGTTTGGTTCATTGTCTGGTTTCAAATCCTCACAAAGGCTGGCCAGGCGCAATTAATATTCTGTTAGGAAGAAATAAATTAAATATATGTCTGAAACTTGTCAGTGTTGAAAATAATGCTAGAGCCAAGCCAGCAGCTGCGTCGATGACTTGAGTGAAAATTGGCAATATTGTGAACTTGGATCCATGCTCGATTTGCTCTTGGGTTAATGAGCAATATGTAGTCCTGAGTTCATGGCTATCAAGAATAGAGACAAAGCGGCCCCCAGAGGCAGAGTCTGGATTAGTTAGTTATAGCATGAGGATAGAGGAAGCATTCTGATCCTCCTGAAGCTTTCCATTTGTTTGCAAAACTTCTAGAAGTTTATGGTTTATGAGAGCTTTTTCATTTTTGGTAAGGATATTAGTGAGAGCTTGTGTGTATTAGCTTGTTTCAGATGGTTAGATGTTTTGTTCAGAGCTTTTCTGAAATTTAAATAAAAAAAAAAAAAAGGAGGAGATCCATTGAAAATAATTCTCATGTTGAAATACTCCAGGGCGTCATGCAGGATTTAAACTCAATATCTTTTCATCCTAGAGCATGTCATGGTTGGAGGCAAGTGGTGATATTCCAAAACAGACATTCCAAAAGAAAAGGAAGATGCGATGAGAAAAAACAGAGATTTCAACATAGGAATCTAATCAAACCCAGAACACATTGCATGACTTCAGAATTAACTCTCAAACTAATGCTTCATTACTTGAAAAAAAACCAACAATACAATGGAATTATCACTAATGGAAGAAAGCTAAATTGCTCAGTCATAGGTAGGACCTCAATGTGTCATTGTAGACTTTGGAACACCCTCTGCCACTACCACCATTTAAAACACTGGGAAGGCAACCCTTGCCTCTATCTATTCATCTTTTCTCGGTGAATCCAAACCATGGCCAAGTATAAGAATCTTGTAGCTCTGAGAAAAAAAAAGAGAGAATTGAGATTGTGAGTTTACAACCAATAAGAATCCCTATATACTCATATCAATATAATAATATAATTTGAAAGTAATAGATGAACAATATCAAAAGAAAATACAAACCATGAAATTTCATGTCAAGTATCTAGTATAACTCTATACCGATATATATAAAAACATACATCATACATCATCAAATATCTTTTTCAAAAGTGATATATCATACATATATTATTAAGTAAAATACTTTTTACTTAATTGTGGTTTATATCTTATCATTTATGTCTCATGAATATGATCCAAATCGATCAACAAATATCTTTATGATTTTGACTTAATCACATTTACGCTCCAGTCTATGACTGATAAACTCAAGTATCACATTCCTGTCTGTGTCGTGCTATCCATAATACTATATTTCTGTCTATGGCAAGCTATTCATAGTACCATATTCCTATCCATAGTGGGCTATTCCACCTGCATATAACAAGATTATTCACAATTTAATATGGCTAGTCCAAACATCCCTTTTTTAATCATCAATTCAATAAATCTCTAGTATAACAAAAAAATATTGTGTCATATTATATTCTTTTCAAGACTGTCAATAGCTGGTATCATAATCCCGACCATCTAAAAAAATATCAATATTTGATGCAAATATATGATACATAAAATATAAATAATCATATCGGCAATCATGAAACAAATATCAACCATGAAAAATCAAAATCATGTAGTGCATAATAAACATATATATGGTTTTCATACCCAAGAACCCTTATCTTTACTAGCGGCAAACTCAGTCATCATTGTTTACTGTCACATGTAGCTTGTCCAATCAATCCAACTTAGGGGTGAAAGCGGTTTAGATAATATCTATCTGAAATTATTTTCGTATTCGAATCAATCTAGATATGAACAAAAATTTGAGGATCCAATTAACATCTGTATCTATATCCACATCCATAAAAAAAATAGATATGGATATGGATAGACAACTATCTGATTTGTACTAAATATCCGAATCTATCTGTAATCCTATATAATTTTACATAGTACTTATTAATTTTTAATAACAATATACAATCATATAAACAATACTATTAACTTGATTTATCATCTATTTAGTAATATCTTTCATTATATGATCATAAAGTTTAATTATCTAACTTATATCCATAATTGTATCCATACTTTCAGTATCCAAATTGTATTCATATCTATTTAAAACAAATATAGATATAAATTTTTGCATCCGAATAATATTATATCTGTATTTATATTCATCAGACAAAACAAATATGGATATGGATATGGATATGCTGGTATCAATCCATATCTAATCTAGTTTCAGCCCTAATCCAAATAAATCTAATTTGTTCTCGATCAACCATCATCATAAGAAATAATAAATTATTATTAGATTCTATTTCTATAGCTCTAATATCCGAATTACTTTTAATCTCAAATTTTTTGATCCCACCAAATACATGACTAATTAAGAAATAAAGATTTAAGAATTTACGTTGATTGAGGGATCAAAGAGTAAATTCCTTGCTCAACATCTTTTCATCCAGTTGATCACTCCTATACATTACCATCACTAATAACCAAAGAAAATTATAAAGTGGCTAGATCATGGTGAAAAGATTGGGAGAGAGAAAAGACAATAGTCCAAATAATGATGTTGGCAATCTGAATAGATCAAATTTGGGTGACTCAACCAATAAATCATAAAAGCAATAACTCAACATGTTCAAATCTGATATGATAAACATGGTCAATGATGGATGCTCTACAAAACTAGGGTGGAGATCAATATAGGAGAAGATCGCTGTGATTTCAGCCTAGGACCTTCTGTTGAGGTCCACTTGGAATCCATAAATAAATGTCTCAGACTCTCCATTAGGTTTTATAAATCATGTAGATAGAAAGAGTAGAGAGAAAAAGAAAGAAAGAGTAGAGAGAAAAGAGAAAAACATTTTTGTCTTCCTCTTGCTTTCTTCTTCTTCATGGAAAGATAGGAGAAGGAAGAACTAGTTCTAGGGCCGACCACACTCAAGGTGGCGACCATGACCTGTGGCAATGACAGTATCTTCGGCCTATGGCAATTTGATATCAGCCACATCCAGTGACAACAGTCAGCCTGATGGAAAATGAGAAGAAGAAAGAAACAAGAGAAAAAAATAAAACTCTTGATCGGTCACACTCCACAGCGGTGAACCCCGACGGTAGTAGAACCTCTGACAAGGATCTCAATGACTACCTTGGCCATAGTAGCCAACGATGGTGAATCAAGGGAATGCTGAAATAGGGCTGCCTCTACTCAAATATGGTTCCAGCAACTTGTTGGCTCCAATCAAAATCAGACAATAGCCATGAGGATGGAAAAGAGAGAAGAAGAAGGGCTTAGGTCATTACCTAAGTCTGATAAGGCATCATAGCCAAATTGATGGAGAAATCAGAGACAACGACATCCAAAAAGAACTTGAACTAATGGCAATCTTCTCAGGATTTCGTTGGTGGAGTCCTAAGAGGAGGAGAGGCATTCTTTTATAGCTGAAATCCTATGGTTTTAGTTGAGTTTAGCTCGCCCTAGGACTTTCGATCTTCGATGAAATCATGATAGAAGAAGACTCCAATAGGGAGTCCCTACCCCTTCTCATGTGGGATGCATGTTACTTCCATGGGCTTTTTAGGTCCATCCAAGGCCTAGAACCTGGGTTATTACAAATACACCCTGAATAAATTCATTGCTTGACTATTCTTCAACCTCGCTTTGATACCATGTAGAACTACAAATACATAGGCCACCAATCACAAAATCTATGGCTCTAGTATCATGTAAACGATATGCTATCTGAAATAGAACATCGTGTCAATCCAGGATCCAAAACAAACACCAAAAGGAAAATAACAAGAAAGAGATGCTAGAAGAAAAATTTGAAAGAAAAAAAATATTTTTGTTGACCTAAGGTTTGATTTTGATGAATAATAAAATCTTTGAGTATATATTTGGTACTAATGAAATATTTAAGTGTTTGAAAAGTTTTAGGAAGCTAGGATCCTATCTTAACATTTTTGCCTTAAAGATTCAAAGAATGAAGATTTGAAAGGTCAAGCCAAGTGCTTTTCAAAAAATCAAGGGTTTGAGCCGACTCTAGCACAAATTCAACCTTTGACATAGGCCTTGAGCTGATTCTAGCATGAATTCAACTTCTAGAACAGGGCTTGAATTGACTCAAGTATTTCTTGAGTGACTCTGACATGCAGATAGCACCGATATAGACCTTGAGCTGACTCAAGCACTGCTGAGTGACTCTCTAAAAAAAGATAGAGATATAGTTTTCTAGACATCCTGCATAAGACGACTCAAAAAAATCTCGAGCTAACTCAAGAGAACCTGAGCAGACTCAAAATTACTCAAGTCGACTCAATAGTTTCTAACAACTCTAACGACTAGTTTTTAGAAAGATACAGAATTGATCTAGGAAGCTCCAAACGGCTATTTCTCGTATTCCAATAGCTATGAACTCATTTTTAGTCATGCTAACTTAGATTAGAGGGTGTCTAAGCTATTATTAAAGTATGAAAACTCAAGAAAACTCAAGATTAAGAAAAAAGAACTAAGATTCTTTTGAAAAATCTGTTCAGCCTTTAAGTGGGCTTTCAAGAAGAGTTATTTCACTCCAACCACAAGTTTGTTGTGCAATCAAGTCTTCCTCAGAGAAAGAAGAGAGCATTCATTGCAAAAAGCTTCTCAACTTCTTAACTTGGGCATTAAAGTTCAACATCAGCTCATTAATGGAGTTTGTGATTGTATTTAATTTATGCACTCATATTTCTGTATTTAAGTTCAATAGGGTCTAAACTTGAGGGATAGATCCATTCAAGTCTTGAATTAGATTTGTACAAGTTTAGGAGTGGTTGGAGATAGATTTTAATTGATGAATCCATAAAATCATGAATTCATATTATAAATCTGAAAAATAATCTTGTTGTAATCTACTGATTATAGTAGAATTTTTAAAAAGATTACTTAGAGAGTGGATGTAGGTGTTGGTCTTAACACCGAATCACTATAAACTTGATTGTTTATGTGTGTTGTCTTTGTTTTTCAGTTATTTATTTCTTACCTCAAATTTAAACATCATAACTCACTGATGTCACTGCATACACAATCAACTCACCCTAGAAATGCACATACTTATTTTAATTAGTAAAAACTTTTAAAAAACCCAATTCACCCTTCCCCCCCTCTGGGTTGTATCTATGGGCAACATGCTGGCAGACTTCAAGGCATGCTCTATAGATTACCTCACGCAACTTGATCTAGAAGGCATGTGATGAAGGACCATGAAATCTGATGCCTCCAATGTTGGTTAGGTGGTAGAATCTGGTGATTCGATGGTCGAATTCATACCATCGGTGGTCCGTATAAATAGACCACTTATCCGATTAGATTTCTACCATCTAATCATCAATTGCTCTCTTGTTGTTATAGCTGTCAGGGGAAGACCCTTCCTCTTTTTGACATCATTTTCATTGGTGATCACCTTGCTTTTCTTATCTTAAAGTGATGAAGCCATTACTCTCATCCACCAAATTGGCAGTGAAGAAGAAGATGAGCTCTTCGGGCAAGAAATCCTCATCCAAGAGGTTAAGGAGTACCCAGTTGGAGTTTCTTACTCCCACTCTATCATGGTCCTCAAGAGCATCAATGTAAACCTAGTGGGGACCAAGGATGAGCTAGCAGTGATCGGGTTGCCGTAGCCTACTGCATCGATGGTCTCAGAGCCATTTCGGACTCCTTTCTTCTCTCTAGCTAGGCCCAGCCTTTCTCTTGAGCTATCAAGTAGGTTAGGGAGGCTCAGATGGGCCCTACACTGTCTGAAGGTGAAGAGGGGTTTGCCACCACTATGGAGTCAACATGGAGGGATGCCTCCATGTTTCAAGACCATCAGCTCACATGGGAGCTAGTGGAGTCAATTCTAATGCCGGTCGATTAGTTGAAAAGAAGGGCTCGTCCCTCAAACGAGGTCATAGGGGCCTCTTACACTAGTCCTTTTGGGGTGAGTTGCTAATTCTTATGGTTGTCCTAGTCTTTTGATCCTCTTTCTGAATTTTGCTCCTTTTTTTTCCACATCTAGTGCATGATATTACTATCCTCGATCGGGAGCTTTGGGTAGTCAAGGCTCGAGTGAGGGCCACCAAGGCCAAAGAGGCAGTCGAGGACCAGCTGAGGTTTGCCAAGATTGCAGGAAGAGTTTGAAAGAAAACTATGGTAGTTCTATACATGTAATTTTAAAAAATTTCAGCGGAAGTAGATCAGATTAAACTATTTAATCTAAATTATATACATAAGATCATATCTAAACTACCAATTAAGGATTTATAACATGAATTAATATATAATTAAAAATTGAAATTAAAAAAAAACTTACATCGATCACATCGATGCCCTTGATCAGGTCTAAACGTTAGATCTGATCTGATGAGTTCAGAACTCATTATCTTTACATGGGTAGCTGATCATCGCAATCGATTACATGGATCTGAGATTTTTTTATTGTATAGCAGTCGCACATACATCCGATCTCTACAGGACATCCACACAAAGTTCTAGATCTGAGCGATCTCTCTGAGAGTGCTAGCTCACACAGAGACCCTTGTTAGCTGATCTGATTTATGCTCCTTCTTCGGAGCACACGGATAGCTCCGGAGTCGAAGATGGATCTAGAAGGATGTGGGATCAGTGGAAGAATCTAAGGGAGAACTCCTTCTCTCTTGTTTTCCTCTCATCCAAAAATCCTAGATCAAATTAGGTCACTCACCCAAGAGGAGAAGATATCCCTCTAATCACTCATGCCAAGGAAGGAAGAAACCCACCCAAACCTCACACCCCCTACTATGGTTCGGCCACTCTCCTTTCCTTTGTTTCTCACCATGAGAACTTTAGATTTGTCACACAAAAAAATAAAGAAAATATAGGTGGCCAGCCAACAAGTAGGATAGAATAGGGAGAAGAGATTAGGTTGTTTAAATTCAAACTTGACCAAAATCATTCCACCCTACAACCTATTCCATGGTGAGAAATAAGTTTTCTCATAGATTTTTGGCTAGACTCCCTTCTCATTTTGTCACACAAAACAAGAGAGAGAAAAGAGGTGGGTAACAAGATACAGATAGGGATAAAACCAGGGTTAGTTTTTATTCAAATTCAAAACCCCTTTTGAATTCCAACTTAACCTCTTTTATCCTTATCATGGGAGGTCGACAAGAAAGGCTAGGCATGGAGTTTTTCTCATGAGAAACATTTTCATCGGTGATGGGAAATAACGTGGGGAATAGATAAGGTGCAAGGGAGAAATTCAAAATTCAAACCTATTTGAATTCAATACAATTTTGATCCTAACCCAAACAAGATTTGATTAGATCCAATTGGAGAGTTGAACCTAATCTAATTAGGCCTTAAAATACCTGATTAAATCCTAACCAATCAAGAATTAATCGAATCTAAGTCTTGATCAAATCAGAAATTAATCTTCGTTAGTGATTAGGTCATCTTATAACCTAATCGGATCGAACCTAATTGAATCCAATTCAATTAGATTTGATTCGAAACTCATTATTCAATTAAATCAGCTAATCAGCAATCTTATTGCTAATTAATTGTTCTAAATTTCACTAACTCTTAACGAATAATTTTATTGTAACTATTGCACAAGGGTAATCATCAATCATATTGATGATTATACAAGAATAAATTTTCTGTACCAATCGAAGTGATCATCTAGCAATGGTATCCAATTTGATCACTATCGTAGGTAGTCGAAAATAAACCTAATTCACTACTATGTACATAGTGTGAGTCAAATCGTATCCACAAGGATCGTGTTAGTTTTAGTATGTAGATAGTTACAATTGAGTCGGTTAGTTTTAGGTTAGAGAGCAGTATGAATGCTGATTAAAAGACTACTAAATTGATAAGAAAGCAAGTAAATAAAGAGAATTAATTAAAAATTGAATGCAAGTTGTAAATAAATTCTCAGGATCTCAATTATTTTTTGTTAGACAGTTGGTACTTTTTTTAATATACCTTGGATTGTTATCTAATCAATAAAGATATAACCTATCTTAAATAGCACGGTCTATACCCTTAGATCATGGTCCGTCTCTTAAAGTTATAGGCTAGTTAAAATTATTTAGATAAATTAATAAATCTATGATCGATTTTCGAACATAGCCTATCTTATTGAGCATCGTATCTTTAGATCACGATCCATCTCTACATAGTTATAGGCTATTCAAAGCTCATATCATATACAAAATAAATAAAATATATAAATAAGAAGAAAAAAGTTAATTTTTTTATTGTATAATAAAAAAAATATAAAAGATAAAAAATAAAATTACTATCATTATAAATAATTTAATAATTTTTTGAGATGATGAAGAACTAGCGGATCATGAATCTTTTTTTTGCTGATATTTTTGATCGAGAAAACATCGAGCAGTGGCTAAAAGATAGATAAAAATGAAAGAGAAAAAAAAATTATTTGGAGATGAAAGAAAAGAGTCCATTTCCTAAATAATATAAAAAAAATTATTTATCTAAATAATGTAAATTCTAACTTATTTACGAAACTAATGCAAAAGGGATAAAATATCATTTTGAATGCATTTTCTCCATGCCACATCACCCATATTTCCACGTAGACATCGTTCAAAAAAAAAAAAAATATATTTTAAATGATATTTTTAAAAATATTATTTTAATAGTATTTTTAAAAATTCATTCAAAATGGTATTTTCTATTTTTTCCCTAAAAAAAAAAAAATAGAAAAGAATGGGAAAAAAAAAAATTTTAAAATTTTAAATTTATAAATAAATAAAAATTTTAATTTTGAATAAAATTTAAAAAATAAAAATTTAAATTTTTAATTCAAATAAAAAAGATAATTTTAGAATATTTTTTCTTTTCAAATTATTTTTTTTAAAAAAATTTAAACAAAAATCTTAAAAATTTAAAAAATAAAAATATCATAAAAAAGAAAAAAAGAGAAAGAAATATGAAAGAAATAAAAATTATAAATTTGAATTTAAAAAATAAAAATTTTAAATTTAATTCAAAAACATCATTTCAAATTCTTTCCCCATTTCAAATTAATTTTTAAAAAAATATTCAAAAAATAAATAATTAAAAAAACAAAAAGTACATTAAAAAATCAAAATTTTAAAAAAATCAGAAAAAAATAAAATTATAATTTGAAATTTAAAAAAATAAAATATTTAAAATTAATTAAAATAAAAAATATCATTTCAAATTATTTCCTAATTTTAAATTAATTTATTTAAAAAATATTCCAAATAAATAAAAAATAGCCTAAAAAAATTTCATAAAAATAGAAAAAAATAAAAAAATAGAAAAATTATATAATTATAAATTTGAATAAAAAAATTAAATTTTTAATTTGAATTAAATTTTGATAAAAAAATAAATGCCATAAAAAAGTGAAAAAAAGAGGAAAAATTGAAAAAAAAAATTTTAAATTAAAATTTTAAAAATATAAAATTTTAACTTTAATTTAAATAAAAAATATTTCAAATTACGTTGTCCATTTTAAATTATTTTTTAAAAAAATTATCTGAAGAAAAGAAAAAAAATATTGTAAAAAAATAAAAAATACCATAAAAAAGAAAAAAGGAAAAAATAGAATTGAAAAAAATAAGAATTGTAATTCTAATTGAAAAATAAAATTTATAATTATAAATTTTAAGAAATAAAAATTCTAATTATAATTGAAATAAAAAATATCATTTTAAATAATAAAAAAATAGAAAAGAATGGGAAAAAAGTAAAATATATAATTTTAAATTTAGAAAAATAAAAATTTTAATTTGAATAAAATTTAAAACATAAAAATTTAAATTTTTAATTAAAATAAAAAATATAATTTTAAATTATTTTTTTTTTCAAATTAATTTTTTTTAAAAATATCTAAAAAAAATATTAAAAATTTAAAAAATTAAAAATATCATAGAAAAAAAAAAGAGAAAGAAATTGAAAAAATTAAAATTATAAATTTGAATTTAAAAAAATAAAAATTTTAATTAAAAATTATAAATTAAAATTTAAAAAAAAAAAATTTTAACTTTAGTTCAAATAAAAATATCTTTCAAATTATTTTGTCTCTTTCAAATTATTTTTTGAAAAAAATATCTGAAGAAAGAAAAAAATTGATGAAAAAAATAAAAAATATCATAAAAAAAAAGAGAAAAAATAGAATTGAAAAAAAATAAGAATTGTAATTCTAATTCAAAAACAAAATTTATAATTTTGAATTTTAAGAAATAAAAATTCTAATTATAATTTAAATAAAAAACATCATTTTAAATAATAAATTAATTTAAATTTAATTTTTTAAAAAATATTCTAAATAAAGGAAGAAAATACCTAAAAAATGCCAAAAAGATAAAAAAGGGAAAAAATGAGAAAAAAATATAAATTTAAAATAAAATTTGAAAAAATAAAAATTTTAATTCAAATAAAAAATAATTTCAAATTATTTTCTCTTTTAAATTTTTTTAAAAAAAAATATTTCAAAGAAAATCTTAAAAAATTAAAGAAATAAAATATACCATAAAAAAAGAAAAGATGAGGAAGAAATGGTAAAAAAATATAAGGTATAATTTTGAATTTAAAAAAAAATCTAATTTTAATTCAAATAAAAAATATCATTTCAACTTACTTTTCCCATTTAAAATTAAATTTTCAAAAAAAAATATAAAAAAAAATAATAAATTAAAAAAATAAAAGGTATCGTAAAGAAGCCATAAATATAAAAAATAAAAAAAATTTAAATTAAAATTTAAATTTGAAAAAATAAAATTTTTAATTTTAATTAAATTTAAAAATATAATTCAAATAAGAAATATTATTTAAATTACTTTCTCTATTTAAAATTAATTAATTTTTTTTCATACCACACGTTCATACCTGTTTGTGCCTGTATCAGATCGAGATATACCAGTAGTTCTGATTCATCTATAATTAAATTATTTGATATATTATTATTATTTATGTTATAATTTTTATAGTCCTTTTAGCATAATTTTTCTCTCCTAATATTCTGAGACACATTCGAGTATGTGTATCCATATGCATAAAGCATAATATCCGATCATTTAAAATTAAATAATATAAAATAGAATCAATATTTAATATTATTAAATAGAATAAAAATATCAAACTACAAAAAATAGTATAATAAAAATATAAAAAATACTAAGTACAAATATAACAAAGATTAAGTTTCACAAGGACGTCACGGTGCCCGTGGTCGCTTGGACCTTCTCAGGAAGGTCCTCGCCGGCTGCTCCTGCTGTGATGGCTCCTCCCTATATCAGTGGAGGAGATCTGCTGATCATGCTGCTCAGAAATAACTGATACTGTCGGATCATCTACGGACTGAGAGACCTGTTCAACCCTCTCATCTAGATACACGGATGGACTGAAAAGAAAGTATCATACTCATGTGGCCAACTGGTACCCGATGATGTCATCTGGGGATGTAGAAAGAAGAAGACACTGCCATCTGTTGTTATTTTCATAATAAAGTGAGATTTATTTCAGATTTAAATTAAATCTATTTTGATAGATATTTAGATCTGAATCTTATCAAAATTCAGTACTGCACGAAAATAGATTTTATCAAAAATTTATTCCTTATGCATTCATATTTGTATCTAATTAATTTTTTATATGATATCAAATCTAAAATTGATATTTTATAATCAGTATAAAATATATTTCAGATCTGATATGATGTATATGATACATGAATCTAATTAAATTAAATAAGAATATGATTGATAAGATCAAAGACATGTTCATGATTGATGAGATCAAAGACATGTTCATGACATAAATAATTTTATCAATAATTATATGTTGATGTGATTATATATGAAATTAAATTTTAAATCTTAGTAGCCTAGTACTCAGATTGATGAGATCATCAACTATCCGGTCATAAGAGATTGAAAAGATTAATTTTCTTTTGCCTATTCGATGGATTCTCTTATGACGTGTAGGAGTGTCATCATGATTTGATTTCATGAAGAAGAAAAGGAAAGATTTTTATGTATTATTTTGATCATAAATATATTTAATTAGATCTAAAATAATTTATATTCATTACAATAGGATAAAATTATATATAAAATTATTTTAGATCTGAATTACATGTTACATAAGATATAATCGTATTGATCTAAAAGTTGTCATAATACATGAGATGTATGTATGAAGTTTAGATCATACCTATGCATGTTTAATTATTAAATATATTATAAAAATTTATTTTATAAATTGAAATACATGGTATGCTTCATCTGAAATCCTTGTAGAATAGTTATACAGACTGAAACATATGTTTCACACACTTAATTTTGAATTAAGTTTGAATGATCTAGATTTGAGAATTGAAGATCATTAAGACACCATATAAAATGATGGGCAAAGGATTAGCTTGAATCAGATCCTTATAATGGGTTAGACCTAGGATTAGAAACATATATGGACCAAGTAGAGAAATTGGTTAAATCTAATCAAGTGTTGAATTAGATTAGGTCAGAATTTCTCTAGATCAATCTCAATAGTTGAAGTTTGATCAAGTCCATATGTTTGACCCTAATAAATAGATCATGATCATGGCTCCATAGTTGAGCCCGAATCTTTTGATAGATCAAATCGAAACTAATTAACCAGTTGGTGTCTAAGGTAAGTTTGGCAAATTCGATCAAGTAATTTTTAATTAGAAGCTATTCACCTAGATGCGTCTATGGTGAGTTAAGGGCACATCCCTCCCACTGATCTCACTTACCTTGTCAATATGACAGATTATATTTTGATTAGGTCATTAGTCGATTCGTGTAGACCCATGCCATTAAGGTGAATTAGTGTGATTGATTTAGTATTTTTAGACAACTTGTGTTTAATCCTCTATATGACTTGGTGAAGTCAGTGGAAGATTTACAGCTTGCAGATCGACTTCTTCTCTTATTCTCAGATCAATAAAATAAATCTTCTAAATTATTAGATTCATAAAATAATAAAGTTATGAGATAACTTGATCATAGCCTCTCATTAAGGTGCATGATAATGAGTCCAATATTCTAAATAGATATTGGAGGTGCCACATACCTGGTGTCTATTACGTATTGAAATTGTATTCATCATATGACCATCGTAATATATCTTCAGATCAATGCTCAGGTTGGTTGAGCCATACTCGAGCCTGAACATCTATTTGTTGGATGCACCTGGTGTGTCATGTTAATGGTTGGACCTAATCGAGATTTTCAGTGGAGGTGCCACATGCCTGCTGAAGGGATGCCTGGGGCAAAATCTAATTGCTAGAAGTTGTTTGGAGAAATAATTGTTATGAACCTACCATAAATGTACTAGGATTGGCCGAGCTACACTCAGGCCCGAATGCAGTCCGTGTGGATTCTAGTACCCATTAAAAAATTAGTATAATTTTTGAGTTGAAGGTAGAGGCTATCAATTCATAAAAATAGTGAGAGAACTTTAGACTAAAGTCCATATCTTCAGGATTAAAAAATAATTCATATACTAATAGGCTTATATTTTTTCTTTCAGTTATGGCCAACACACTATCCCTCCATACGCTGTTGGACAACGACAAGCTCATTGGATCCAACTTCGATAGCTGGTATCAAAAGTTGAAGATCGTCTTGGAGTACGAGAGATTTTATACGTCCTTACGGATGAGGCACTTAAAAACCTACAGCCAACGCTCCTCATACCGTGAGAGACACTTATGTGAAGTGGCTCAATGACTGCATAACTGTGTATTGTGTGATGAGGGCACTATGAATGACGAACTTAGTCGTAAGTTGAGGATGTGCAGCCTGAAGAGATCATTCAAATATTGAATGAGTCCTTCGCATCCCTGAGGATGCGGAGAGATACAAAATCTCTTATGCAGTGTTCAATACCCATATGTGAGAGGGAGCTTCAGTCATCGATCATGTACTGTATATAATTGAGTAGATTGAATACTTTAACAAACTTAATTTTCATTACATGAACAGTTAGGCAAGGATGCTATCCTCAATTCGCTACCGAAATCCTACCTACCCTTTCTCAATCATTATAGAATAACAAAGCCTGTAGTGAACTACCATAGTTTGCTAGGGTTGCTGTCGACTTTTGAGAAAGATCATCAGCTCCAGAAGGAGCCAGTAAATTTAGTGGGAGGTTCATCTGTAGGGCATCGATCCTCTAAGTGAGGAAAGAAGAAAAAGATGCAGAAATCCTATGCCGCCGATCCTAAACAGAACAAATCATCAAAAGTTGATAAGAGCCAGATAGAGTGCTTCTTCTGTAAGAATCTGGATCATTGAAAGAAAAATTATCCTGCTTATATAGCTACCTTTTGTTGGGTTCTGATGGCACAGTGGAAGGGTTAGGTGTTTAAAATTTTCATTCAAAACACCCAATGCACTGTAAGCCCTAATGCTTAGAAACTCTTGACTATAATAATCAAAGTATAATAAATATAAATTAAGATAAGAAGAATACCTATAGCACTAATCCCAATTTTTATAAGGCATCCAAGTGTCCGCCCTCCAATGGTGATCCATATGAAAATTGAATCAAAGACAGCGCTCCTTCTTCACCTTGCTTCAAAAGTTCTAGCCCCTAGAACTCGACTAGCCTCGTTTGATCAAGTTTCTTCAAGAACCTGATCTCACCCTCTTAGAACCTATTTGGACTTTTGATTCTCCTTCTTTAGGACCCTTACAACCCTTGTTAGGACCAGATAAGGCTTTGTCTTAAATCCCAAAGCCTTGTCCTAAAACTAAGATAGGTTGTAAGAAAGAAAGGAGAGCAACAGGAGAGAAATTGGAAACCCCTCTTTGATCCATCGGATACCCAGTGCCCCAGCCTATTTATAGCCACCAGAGAGATGCCAAAAGAGAGGGACATGCCTTATCCTAAAAGGCTTATCTGATCTGATTATCAGAGATAAGAGTTCCTTCAAGCAGAAGGACTCTTATCCATGATACGTCGATCAGCACCCTGGTCTGCGTGCATGCAACCAAAGAAGAGATGTTTTCACATCTCTTCTCAATTAAAAAAAATTATCAAAAATCCACATGGATTAAGATTCAATAAAATTCTAAAAATAAAAATGGTAAAAAATTCTTACGGAAGATGCTATGCTCACACCTCTTCATACGAGTGCTGATCACCACACGCCAGCATCAGGACCGACTTATGGCATCCATGTGGCATCAGATAGTCTCAAAAAATTCCAAAAAAATTACCAAAAATAGCTTATCAAATTAAACATTACCACCAAAATTGTTCTAATCTGAAAGCATTTGATAGGGAGAAGAACTCTCTAAATCATAAGAGATGTGATGCTTCTGCGCGTCGTGAGACATCCTTCTTTTTCCAATTTTTTCTCTTCCTAAAAATTTCAAAAAAATATATCTCATGCTTTGAAATGTGTACAAAGGATGGAGGGTATGTGAGCTACCACACATAATTTTAATCCCATAAAAAATAATATTTTTTTTCTGCCCACGCCAACACTTGTACGCAGAACCTGTTTTGCACCAAGAGTCCACCACAACTTGGACTCTTCATAATTGGTGTTAACATGGGATGTGTGCCCCAATTTGACTCTTCAGGTGATATGACCTGACCCAAATGTCTACCAAATTGGGCTAGCTAATTAGCAAGGGATGGGACCAAATTGGTCTCCAAAGGAGCAAGGGTTTCCACACGTGCTAGCATGCTTACCGGAACCCTGATTGAATCCAAAATTTCAATCAACCTTTTTCAAAAGGGTCCTTGGCCAATTTCTATATGTGTGTGACCCATTGGGTTCCACATCTAGCGCAGTAGATTCGGTATAAGTTGATAAATTTGATTAGATTTCAATCTAATCATTTAGGTCCAATCGAGCTAACCCGAGTTCAATAATTAGAATCATTTCTAATTGGCAATCGAATTAAACTCTTTAATTCGATCAAAAATCTACAAGTCAAGATTGATATCTACAATATATCATGACTACCAGAAGATGTAAATTTGATAGAAATACCAAATTATCCTTCAGTGGCAAATTACCGTGCAATTCAATCCTTCGATCATCCTTGCACCCTGAATATGTTCATGAGTATGAATCATATCAAACTCAAACACATATTCATATCGATTCTCAATTAACCAATAATGACTCCAATGAAGAAGCATTAGAAACTCTTTCTAATCTCCTTCCTGCTTTTGGCCAAAAGACTTTTCTGAGTCATCTAGGATTGAGAATACATAGGATGCGATCTCCTTTACTAGGAGTGATCGATTCCATATTGACCTACTCACAACCTTCATACACACTCCACCATATCCAGAACATCCCGTACATGTCTTAATACCATGCCTGGATATGAACCAAAATATGGTTCATGTGCAAAGATTCCATGATGGTTTAGGTCTAAAGATCACTTGCACAACTCCCACTTAGAGAACCATCTTTGACATGCAAATAAGGCTTCCATTAGATGTTCTCTTTCATCGAGTCAATTCAGTGGACTCATTTCTCAAATGAGCACCCACATCCTTTATTAGTGTCTCACACAAGTGGCTAGTGAGATCTGCCACCCTCTCATTGAGCATCATAGGATGTGCCAGTCTATCTGAAATATTGATCCCGACTCAATGCTCCTACGATCAGAAATATTTAATATTAAGATTTTAAATTTTAGGTCTCACTAGCATGACCAATTCATGTCTCCTAAAATCATTATCCTAATCTTTGGGTTCATCATAATCTTAGACATAATAAGATGTAGCTAATATGATGAATCAATACCTCAAATAATAAATATCATTTCATGAGTTGAAAATTTTAAAGAAAGTCCATCGCAACACACTTACGATTGGCTTATAGGGCACTCTTCTTTCAATCTTCCACTTGCACTAAAGCCAATCACCTTTGTATCTCATACAATTAAGATGGTGATCATATAGCTGCTGTGGTATGGCCTTAGTGAATAGATCTGCTATATTGTTCTTTCTGTCTACTCGTTCAAAGAAACATCTTATCTTTAACGAGATGGAAATGTCTGAGGATGTGCTTGGATCTATAATGAGACCTAGGTTCCTTATTTTGAATAACGGCCCCAGTGTTATCACTATAGAGTGACACCGTCCTTCAATCTTAGGAACGACTCTTAAATCCATGATGAGTTTCTTCATCCAGACAGCTTCTTAATGGCTTCATTAGCAGCAACATACTCTGGCTCAGTAGTTGAGTCAGCTACTATCTGCTGTTTGAACTCTTCCAACTCACTGCCCCATCAATTAGGATAAACACATACCCTGATATTGACTTGCTATCATCTGCTTTCCAATGATCCTTCCTTAGATCAGCCTGAAATCTACTAGCTATGCCCAAAGCATAAGCTACATCAGGCTTGGTACATAGCATGGCATACATAATTGATCCCACAGCGAAGCATAAGAGATTTCATTCATCCTTTTCCTCTCTTCTGGTGTCTTAAGACATATTTTCTTAGAGAGACGTATACCATAACTTACAGATAAGTAACCTTTCTTACTTGCCTCCATATTAAATCTCTTTAATATGAGGTCTATGTACCGTGACTGGGATAAGCCTAACATCCTTTTAGATCTATCTCTATAGATCTTTATACCCAGTATATAGGATGCTTCACCCTAGTCTTTTATGAAAAACTTATTTGATAGCCAAGTTTTGACCGATTGCATCATTGGGATATCATTCCAATGAGCAGTATGTCACCGACATACAGAACAAGAAGACAATAACACTCCCACTTATCTTCTTATATACACATGGTTCATCCGTATTTTTGATAAAGCCAAACTCTTTGACTGTCATATCAAATCGGATGTTCCAGCTCCTCAAAATCTGCTTCGATCCATAGATGGATCTCATTAGCCTGCATACTTGATTTGCTCTCCACTTGAGACAAATCTCTCTGGCTGAGTCATATAGACCTCTTCTCTAGATTACTATTAAAAATGATCTTGACATCCATCTACCAGATTTCATAATCGTAGTATGCTACTATAGCAAGCAAAATCCGACAGACTTGAGCATAGCCACTGGTGAGAAGGTTTCATCATAGTCAATTCCTTGCCTTTGACTGAAACCTTCGCCACTAACCTAGCTTTGTAGGTTTCTACTTGGCCATCTACTTGATCTTCCTTTTGAAGATCCACTTGCACCCTATTGGGGTCACACCCTCAGGTGCATCAACCAAGGTCTACACTTGGTTGGTATTCATCGAGTCCATCTCAGATTTCATAGCTTCCAGTTATCTGTTTGAGTCTCTATTCATGACAGCTTCCGAATAGGTCAGTCGATCAACATTCTAAATGATGTTGATAGAATTGTTATTCTCAATGACAAAATTATATCTCAGAGATGCTTGACGCACTCTATCTGACCTTCGAGAGGAGTGTGTATAGTGGATGTACCTCATCCTTGGTACTTTTGATTGAGGATCTTCTTGTGGTCCAACCACTGGTATTTTTGGATCGATTTGTAAATCATGAACTTTCATAAATTCAATATTCTCCCACTGCCTCCTTCTTGGATAAATTCATGTTTCAAGAAAGTGGCATGCCTACTAACAAACACTTTTGTTCAGTAGGATGGTTGAAATAATATCCATTAATTTTATTAAGATACTCTACAAACCTACACTTGTCTGATCTAGCATTAAGCTTATGTCCAAAAATATTTTTGACATAAGTAGGACAGCCCAAAGTCTTAAGATATTTAAGATTAGGCTTTCTTCCATTCCATATCTCATATGGAGTGCTTGCAACAGACTTTGAAGGTATTCTGTTTAATATATATGTGGCAGTCTCTAAGGCATTATCCTAGAAAGATATTGGGAGATCGGTGAAGCATATCATAGACCGCACCATATCCATTAAAGTGCGATTTCTCTTTCTGCTACACCATTTAACTGAGGTGTATAAGGAGGGATCCATTCAGAGAGAATACCTTTACTTTTAAGATGATCAAAAATTCACTGATAAGTACTCTCCTCTTCGATCAGATCGAAGAACTTTGATATTTTTTTAGTTTATTTCTCGACCATACCTTGATACTCCTTGAACTTATCAAAAGCTTCGAATTTATGTTTCATAAGATACACATATCCGAACCTTAATAAATCATCTGTAAAGTAATAAAATAGGAGTATCTTCTTTTGGCCTGAGTTGTTATCAGTCCATATACATCTATATGTACTAGAGCTAACAACTCACTTGTCCTCTCTCATATTAAGAAAATGGAGTCATGGTCATCTTACCCATGAGACAAGATTTATAAGTTCCCAATGATTCATAATCATTTGGATCAAAGAATTCTTCTTTGTATAACTTTTTATCTTGACTCACTAATATGACCAAGGCGACAATGCCAGAGATATGTGAATTCACATTTTCTCTCTTTCTTTTCATATTTTTTCAATATAAAAAATATTTTTATTGAGTGCAAGAATTAAAAGATTGTTATCAATATAACCACTATCATAAAATTTATTAGAAAAAAAAATGAAGCATCCATTTTCATTAGCTTTATTTCATAACCTTGTTTTAATAACAAAGGTATAGAAATAATATTTCTAATAACCTTTGATATGTAATAACAGTCTTTTAATTCTAAAATTTTGCTGAAAGTAAATCAAGCATACAGGTTCCACAGCCTCTGCGCTAATGGACTCTCACTTGCACCATAAAGCTCGAGGTTATCTCTTTTAGATCTTTGATATTCTGTAGTTGCAATAACGAACTACAAAAGTGCGATCTACTGGTGGTATCCAATACCCAAATATCAGAGTCTGAATCACTCAATAGGTCTGTATCATATACATACCTTTTGGTGTTACACTTACACCCTACTTCAATCTTACAAGATTATTCTTGCAATTATACTCTCAATTTTTAAATTTATCACAAATAATATCCATATGGACATCATTATCTTCTCATTATTACTGACCAAACTAGGGTCAGAAATATCCAAAATATTAGAGTTCTTTCTGATATAAACCTAATTTGTAAGTTCCTTAACCAATCCACATAGTTATATCGGTCAACATAGTTTTAATTTATTGTATCATGGAGTGAAAATAAAAAAGTCATAATGTAGACATAAAATCTATATAAAATAATAATATAAGCAGACCACTCATGTTTGACATGCATAACTAGATGAAGACTTTTAAAACTAGTTATATCTCCCACTATTTTATC
>NC_026001.2:73649690-73691037 GCF_000442705.2 Elaeis guineensis | reverse complement strand
TCTTATTTTGTGTGACAAAAGCCCTCTCCCAGGTCTCTCCCACGTTCACAAAAGGTCTCCTCTCTTCTTTCTTACATGAAAGGTGGTTTGGATCAAATCAAAAAGGAATAAGTTTGGATTTCGAATTCTATGAGATAGAGTTTTAAAAATCCAAAACTCTTTCAATTTTGCACCGAATCTATCCAATTTTTTTTGAAATTTTTATGGATTTTAGGGTACATATTATGCACCCTTTGCTAGTATCCATGCATGAAAATAAGGAGGAGGTGCTCAAGAGTTGGGCGCCCCTTATCTTGCCATGTTTGGATAAGCCTTGACTAGGTATTTGACCTAGACAAGGACTCTATCATATCTCTCTATATAAAATGAGTTTCTTTATGAAATTTTTGGAAAAGATATAGATTTGAGAGACCTTTGAGCCATCCAAAAATTAGAGATAAAGACCTTTGGGTCGTGGAGATATAAAAGACACAAGTTAGGATGTCTAGAGAGAGAAATGAGAAGAAGAAGAGGGTCTTCTTCTAGGGTTGTTTGTTTTAATATCTTTCCTCCCTCCATCTTGAGTTTTCTGAGAGCGTCTCAGATCTAAAACTCCTCCTTCTACTTTTCATCTTTGGAAGAGTCCAAATCAAGAAGAAGAGGTACTGACCAACCATCAAAGAAGGATCAGCGCAGTACTAGCATACTGTGCTGATTTCCTGAAGCAGGACTTCTGATCGAGATTCGTGGGCTCGTGTGGACGACTCCTAGAGGCCGGACGTGTGTGCAGCTTGCAACATCATCCTCAAACTCGGATCAGTGAGGTTAGAACGTCTAACATACAAGGTAATAGATCTGATCTATTGTTTAATACATACATTAGATGTAGTATAGAAACATGTTGATATGATCAACATGTAGTTCATGCTATATTTATATATTTTAATTTTTGATTTAATACTATATAATAATCATGTAATAGATCTTTGATCTAGGGATTCTCTGATTTTAAAAAATAATTTTGATTTATTTTAGTCTTCCGCTGTATGATCTTGAAAAAGTTTCAAGATCTAACCCTGAAACCCTAGATCTGGTTCCTACAGCCACTACCCTGCTCCACTCTCTGCAACGAATTTCGTGTGGCTCCACCACTCTCTGACAAGTCATGACAATGGACACCACTCCACTCTCCGGGCTCCACTACTCTCTGGCAAGTCGCAACAACAGACACCACTCCACTCTCGATAACAAACTCCACGTGGCCCTGAACGACCCCTGACGCCACTACTCTCCGTAACAAACTCCACGCGGCTCTGAACAGCCCACTATCAGGCGGTTACAGATGTCGCTGTCAATCCGTTACGCTCTTCATCTATAAAAAGGGGCCCCCAGATACGTTCTTCTCTAAGCTCAAAAAATCTATCCCAAAACTCTGCTAAAATTTCCACTCGGGTACTCCATTTCTGTTGAAATAGAGTACTGACTTGAGCGTCGGAGGGTCTTGCCGGAGCACCCCCAACTCCGGTTTAGACTTCTCTTGCAGGTCCTGCGGCGGCCGTGGTCATCTCGACTCCAACAATTCTGGCTTCGACGGAATTCTGCACCAATACTTATCATGTCCCAAATTTGGGATATAATATAGCCATGCTATCGAGGGACATAACCCATGATAACATGAAATCTATTAATCATAGTCAACTAAAATTTATCATAAATAAAATATAATAAAAGATTGATTCTATCATTTAAGTAATTAAATCAGGATTGGTTTAAAGCATCTAAATCCATGATCAAATATTGAACTCATGTTTCAAAATCTATAAATAGTTGATTACAAGATATGATCATCCAATAAACTAAGTTTCAATTATAAAATTTTCAAACTTACTATGTAGACTCTCAAGACTAGATCCTCTGTCATTCCTAATTTTATTCCTTTATAAAAAAAAAATATATAAAGAGCTACATCAGCTCAATAAGTAAAACCTACATTTCTTATCGGATTAAACATAAGTTCTTTTATAATAATAAAATATTTAAAAAATAATAGATATTATAAAAATAGAGTATTTCATATAATATATAATAAAATAAATCATAAAGACAATCATGCATGTATAAATTATGAATAATTCATAAACATGATGATTCATAAGTCGATTATGTCATGTATTTATATCATATTTTAAAATATCAGTCATAGATATTCATACTATGATTATTTTTTATTCGTGATAGGATTATCATTATAATCAACAAAATATTATAATTCATATTTATTACCAACTTTATACCTATTGATATAGGGCCATGTGTCGATTGACCCCACTTTAGTGAGATTGTTTGAGCCATTTGAGAGTCTTTAAAATATTTATATATTTTTTCTAGAACATACACATATGTAGATAAAAAAATAATAAAATTATACTTCATAAAAATACTATTTGGATAAAATATATTCATGAAATCAATGATCATAATAAAGTATGCTTTTTTATATTTCATATACTGATCTTTATTTTATAAAAAATATGATTTTATTAGCAACATATTATTTATATAAAAAATATGATAGTTTAAAAATAAATAAGGAGTATAAGTTCTACTTATCATGTTCACTCTATATTTTTAGACTTTGTTAGAAGAATTAGCTAATCATATTTAAAATATTAATTATAATCAATTTTTTAAATAAATTTAATAAAATTAAATAATAAAAATTCTGTTGATCAGGTAATCGATTCGATAAACCATCTGAGTACCAAATCGATTTGGATTCATCTTGTTGAGTCAACATGGATTCCTAAAAGAGGAAGGGATGGCTCGGTGCTAGAGTCCCAATATCTTTTTAGATAGAGAAAATGGATAAAGAGTAAGAAAGTAGAGAGATAAAATAGCAAATTAAGATCCTATCATCATCTAGAGAGAGAAAGTAGAAGAAGAGAAAAATACTAGAGAGAAGGGGAGAGTGACACGAGAGAGAGAACCCTTCTCTCACTTTTCTTTTTCTTTCTTTCTTCTTTCTTCTTCCTTTCTTGGCCGAATGGGGGAGGGATATGGGTGGTGGCTGGTGCTTCGATGAGGTGTAGTAGCATAGCTGGAGGTCAGGTAGTAGGCGATCGACAGTAGTGGGGTAGGAGATAGCCGATAGCAAGGAATAGTCGATGAAAAATCATGAAAAAATGGCCAAAATAGGGGAAGGCATTCTTGATAGAAATCCGATGGGATTCCGATGAATTCGACAACTAGTAGGGTTGCCTAAGGTTATGGAAAGGAGGGTAAGGGAGAGGAGAAATGAGGCCGAGCCCATACCTTAGTTCTGACGAGCCTATGATTGAGATTTTCGATGGTCATGGGTCTTGAAAGATCGATAAAAATAGAAAAGAAGAAAATGAGGAAGAAGAGAGGAGGAGAGTCGGTGTTTGTTGTGGAATCCTTGGAGGGAGAGGGGGGATTTATAGAACAAATGGGAGGCCAAATCCTCCCTAGAATCAGCTTTTTCTCTGATGAATTTGGGTGGAAGAAGATCCACGGGAGTCTCATCATATTCTTTTTTTTGTTTATATGCTCTAAGATTTGTACAGCTAAATGGATCAGGTATCACATTTTGCCCCATTTAAAAGAATGTAACTTAAGGTACCTTCACTCTTTTACAATTAAAGATACTTAGTCTTCAATTGTACTTCACTATACTTTTGTTGCATTACTCTAATCTAAACTAATTTTTCTATACTCGTCCATTGCCTAACCCTATGAATTATAAATCGAAATTGAAGTTCCTCTGATAATCAAAATATTACTCTGACACCATAAAATATAATACCTCAAATTTGAAACATAACACAACCATGCTATCAACGGATACCGCCTATGATAACATAAAGCCTATCAATCATAGTTAGATAAAATTTATTATAAATAAAATATAATAAAAGATTCAATTTTATTATTCATTTAAGTAATTAAATAAGATTGATTCAGAGCATCTACATCTAAGATCAAATATCAAACTTATATCTCAAAATTTATAAATAGTTGACTATATGTCCATGATCATTCAATAAATTAATTTTTAGCTATAAAATTTTCAAGCTTAGTACGTAGACTCTGAAGTCTGGTCTTCCATCATTCCTAATCTTATTCCTCTATAAAAGTAAAATAAAAATAAAATGGTATGAGCTACACTAACTCAATAAATAGAACCTATACTTCCTTAATAGATCAAGTATAATTTTTTTATGATAATAAAATATTTAAAAAATAATAGATATTATAAAAATAAATCTTCTATAGAGTATATAATAAAATGAGTTATAAAGACAATCATGTATGTATAAATTATAAATATTTCGTAAACATGATGGTTCATAAGTCATTCATATGATGTATTCATATCATATTTGAAAATATCACTCATAGATATTTGTGCTATGATCATATTTTATCCGTGATAGGATTGTCATCGTAATTGACAAGATATCATAATTCATATTTATTATCAATTTTATATCCATTGGTACAAGGCCATTTATTGATTGACCCCACTTTAATGAGATTGTCATAGCAATCTTAGAGTCTATAAAATATTTATATACTTTCTTAGAATATACACATATGTAAATAAAAAAATAATAAAATTCATGCTTCATAAATATACTATTTTCATAAAATATATTTATGAAATCGATGGTCACAATAAAATATACTTTTTTATATTTTATATATTGATCCTTATTTTATGAAAAATATGATTTTATCAGCAACAGATTATTAACATAAAAAATATGACAGTTTAAAAATAAATAAGGAGCATAAGATTCAATTATCTTGTTCATCCTGGATCTTTAGATTTCGTTAGAAGAATCAGTTAATCTTATTTAAAATATTAAATCATAATCAATTTTTTTAATTAATTTAATAAAATAAAATAATAAAATATTATCATTGATTAGATGATCGGTTCAATAGACCATCGAGGTACCAAATCGATTTGGAATCATCTTATCAGAGTTAACATGGATCCCTAGAAGAGGAAAAGATGGCTCGATACTGGAGTCTTTATGTCTTTTTAGAGAGAGAAAATGGATGAAGAGAGAGAAAATAGCAATATAAGGTCCTATCATTAACTAGAGAGAGAAAGTAGGAGAGAAAAATACTAGAGAGAAGCAGAGAGATACAAGAGAAAGACAACCCTTCTCTCTCTTTTCCTTTTCTTTCTTTTTTCTTTTTTCTTTTCTTTCTTCTTTCTTCTTCTTTCCTTTTCTTTTCTTCTTCCTTCTTGGTCAAATAGGGGAGGGATATGGGTGGTGGTTGGTGCTTTGATGGGGTGTAGCAGCATAGTTAGAGATCTGATAGCGAGCGACCGACGACGGTGGGGCAGGGGACAGCCGATGACGTGGATTGGCTAGCTAAAAATCATGAAAAAATGGTCAAAATAAGGGAAAGCATTCTTGATGGAAATCTGATGGGATTTCAATGAATCCAATGGTTGGTGGGCTGCTATGGTCTTGGAGAGGAGGGTAAGAGAGAGAAGAGGTGAGGCTAAATCCATATCTTGGTTCTGACGAGCCTATGACTGAGATTTCTAGTAGCCATGGGTCTTGGAAGATCAGTAAAAATAGGAAGAAGAAAACAAGGAAGAAGAGAGAAAGGTCTGTGCTTATCGTGGAATCCTTGGAGGGAGAGAGAGGATTTAGGTTGCATTTGATAGCTGGCAATCTATCCAGATTATCGACAATTTAAAGCGGGCCCATCAGATTACTATGTTTGGTATGCCTTTTGGATGGCAATCTATATTGCCTTCTAGGAGGCAATCTAGATTATCTTAGAGAGGGATGGCTATCCAGATTACCACTTCTTTAGCAATGTTGCAAAAAAATTTTGAACAAAATTATCCCTAAAAAAAATCATACAAAATTTGTCTCTCTAATTGCGGTGGCACCACTGACAGAGGCTAGCCCCACCGCCGCCTCCCTCTCCTCCCATCCTAATGGGCTCCTTCCATTCCTCCCACGATCATGGAGACGGCAACTCCATGGCGACAATGACGAAGAGGGGCATGGGCACCTCGTGAACTCTAAGATCTCTAAGGAGAAGTCCTCAAGCAAGAGTCCAAGTTCCTTCCATGCTGCGCCATTGCCTCTTTGCTCTCCCCCAGCTCTACATCACCTGCACCCCATGCCTTCTTAACCACTCCGTTTGGATTTGGGACCCTCCCCCTATCCTAATGTGCTCCTTCCATTCCTCTTATGGCTGTGGAGATGGTGACAATGATGAAGAGGAGCGTGGGTTCCTTGTGAACTTCAAGACCTTCAAGGAGAAGGTCCTTTTTGAGCAAGAGCCTCAGGTTCTCTCATACTGTGCTGCTGCCACTCTGCTCTCCCCCTAGCTCTCCATCGTTGGCACCTCGCACCTCCTTGGGCCCTCCATTCGGATCTGGGACCCCTACAACATCCTTCTCCTCTCACCTCTACTTGCGTTTGTGATCTCATTCGGAGGCCTTATAGACTGGGCCACGGAGGTATTTCTTCTTGCCCATGGTGAGTGCGAGGCTGACCTATGATTAGATCTAATTGACGGGTGGTGGCCGATAGCGGGGCTGACCTCCAAGAGGGAGTAGCCAGGCTAGGGCTTTGGTCGTATTCAAGATGTGAGGTTTACTTTCATGTACACGTCACTGTTGGATCAAGCAAGGATCACTGTAGTTTTTATTTGTATCAAACACACGGTAATTTAACTTAGGGATATTTTGAAAATTTGATTTCACATTACTGGTAATCTGATTGTCATACCAAACATGTGAATCAAGATTTTCAATAATTTTACTGTAATATCACTTGCATGTACCAAATATAGTAATCAACATTACTGACAATTTAATGATGACAATCTATCTTGAAGGCAATACATACTACCTTCTAAGATTATCTGACGATGTACCAAACATAACCTTATAGAACGGAGGGGAGGCCAAATCCTCCCTAAAATTGGCTTCCTCTCTGATGAATTTGGATAGAAGAAGACTTCCATGGGAGTCTTCATCGTATTCTTTTTTTTTTTTTTTGTTTCCATGTCCTAAGATTTGTGCAGCTCAATGGATCGGATATCACATATCTAGTATACATATATTTCACATAACACTAGCATGTGCATCGAGCTTTATAGTATATCATCAAAATAGCAGTTTTAAGCGTGCATATAATATATCATCAGATTAATAGTTTCATTCTGCCACAATTTAGTTAAACCACTAATATTGTTTCTATTATTTGATTATAATCTTTATAATAATAATATTATTATTAGTATAAATTGATTTTGATTTTTTTAGTATTTAAATTGATCATAGTTATGATTCAGTCTATGACTAGCAATTATAGTACCATGTATTTACTTGTGATGAGATTATGTACCATATCATACTTTAGCCTGTGATTGGCAATCATAATACCACATCTACTCATGGTGAAGCTGTACATAGGGTCACATTCCAGTCTGACTACTATAATACCATGTTTTAATCTATAATGACGCCGCATACAATGCCAAGCTCCAATATGTAACTAGCAAATTATGTATAGTACCATGTTTCATTAGCGGTGCTCCATGTACAGTATTGTGACTAGTCCAAACATTTTAGTTTTAAAGTATCTTACATTTCTATAAATTATTTATTCATGGTTTACTTGCCTTAATTAAACATAAATTAATACTTATCAAAATAAATAATAATATAATGCATGCTATATCATGACACATATGCATATATAAAGTATTTGCAATTATACAGATGTATGTATAAAATATCCTTAATCATGTAGATAGTCGTGCTTAGGGATCTTTACCTCTATTGGTAGCCAAATCTAACTCAACAAATCAACTTTAGCCTGTAGATTGCCGAATTTAGCTTAGCATCAATACTTGATATAATAAAATCCAAAAATCAACCTACTCACTTATTTAAATAATCATATCCTAGTTTTCTAATTTTTGAATTTCAAAATTTTAGCTTTTTAGCCTAACTCTAGTTCTAGGTTTTCTACAACCTACTGTAATAATTAAATGAAATTCAAGAAAATAGATGACTAAGCTTTTACTTCGATTATTGAGCTCATAGAGCCATATTTTAGTCTTCTTTGGGTTTGGACTACCGTCCAGTTATACAATTATCAATTCCAGATTAGAAAATTAGGAAAGAGAGTAAAATTGGAAATGATCCTATACTAGACTGGGGTACCAGTGAAAGCGTGTTGGGTCCTGCTTGACTTGGGAGGCTAGAGAGAGTTCTAGAAAGAGGTACAAAGAGACAGAGAAAGGAGGAGAGAGAGCAGAAGGCGAAACAGGGCCTCGGGCTCGTTCATTTGGGAGAAGAAAGAGCGGAAAATAGAGAGAAAAGAGAGAAGAGAAAAGGGAGGAAGAGAAAGAAGAGGAAGAGGAAGAGGAAGGAGGTAGACCCATGGCGACTGTGCTCACTAGTGCATGTTTGATGCTGCGCGGTACTCTCGGCCATGGGCAAGAAACAGGGAGAAAAAGGCCAAGAGAGGGAACATGATTTGTGGTGGTGAAATAGGAAACGACTTATGTTGTCGTCTAAGTGCTTAGGCGTGAGAGAAAGGGAAAGAGGAAAGTGGGATGAGGAATGAGAGATCAGACTCACTATTGTGGTAGTGGTGGTCCTTGGTGGTGAGACAAAGGTGGCGATTTTAGCCACAAGGTAGAATAGTGGAAAAAAGAGAATAGGGACTTCTCAGTAGCCCGATTAGTGACCTGCCGCAATTGGCTCGTCTTGGAGTAGGGAGGTAGAGCGAAGAAAGAGAGAGATAGAGGGAAAGAGGCTCGGGTAGGGCTCGTCGGCATCAAAGAGGGAGAGGGGGAAAGGGAGAAGAACAGTAGGGGTTTTGAGTGGATTAAATAGAAGAATGGAGGCGATTGCCTCATCCTCCCCTGGTCATTCGTGGCTAATCGGTAGCCTGTCAATGGGCACCACAAGATTGGGCAAACCCCCATTCTCCCCCTTCCATGTGGTATTTTAGAAACCATAGATTGCCATATGAAACAAGGGAATCAAGCAAGGTTTGGAGCAATAGGTGGTAATTTTATTTGTTTTATTAATTAAAGCATGATCAAATTATTTCAGATCATGATTTTGACATTTGATCGCAATATGGGGAATTGGAGTCATTATGATGCAGCGTTGTGCAAAAAATAATGTTAGACCACTACTTACCAACTCCACATTTCCCCAAATTGAATGGCTCCAAATGATCATGATGCTAGGACCACCATTATTGTTATTCCGAGCCCTACAACACCGTGACGTAAAGCTTAGTACAGAAAAAGTGTAGGAACTCTGGGATAATCTTTTTTAATCTGAAAAAGCCACAATTAAAGTCTTAGATACAACATGCTAAAGCTTTATTTGTGTCCGCATATATGCAATGTTATATTATTAAGAAAACTTTGGTTCTGAGATCGAAAGGGGTTTCTGGAGGCCAAATGACTCCACTTGGTTATGTATTCTTCCTCCAGCTCTCTGCTAGTCTTTATTACGATTTCTGAATAAGGCGATGATCATGTAATGACATCGATGGTAAGTTGTCAAAGTTTACATATGCGTATGTTCTTCATTTAAGGATATGCATAGGTGGCAAATAATCAAGTACGATATGTTACCTTTGATGCCATGCAAAAAGAGGATGAACTAATTAGAAGGAGTGTTGAAGTCCACGGTCTTTGTTGCAATCCCTTCAGACTTGAGATTAAAAGTCAGCAACTACGTACGTATCAAAACTGAAAAATTAAAATCTGTTCCTTTGTAATTGTATGAAATATTTTTCTTCAGGATGGAGGGTAAGAGTTTATGTGATGATAAAGAGGTTCGTTAATCCTGGTTATCCAATTGATGCTTTCAGATTTTTGATAACAATTATTGGATCGATTATCTTTGCCTAGCTAACTAGTCCAGTATTTAATACGTATAGAATTCGCTAGCATGTGGAATATACTGGTATAGTGCCATTATTCACGCCAAACCTCCATAATTTAGTCGGTTAATTGGAATTCTTGGCTGAATATATATTGCCAGATTATGCTCTTAACTATTAGGCATTATTAGAAAGTATGATGGACACAACCGCCAGGCTCCATCAACTCACAACCGAGGATGCAAACTCAATAGATGTTGCTTCAATTGACCAATGGTGATCGGTATGGATCATGGTCTACTAAAATGCCCCAAATTGAGAGACATGGAGCATGCTGAATCATACTGGTGGTTAACTGGTGCGGTTCGGATGTTAGATTCAGAATATCGACGAAAATAATGCAAGGAAGAAAGAAAGAAAGGAAAAGAGGGAGAGAGGAGAAGAGGGAAGGAAAGAAAAAAGGCTAGCGGTTGGCCATCGAGGCCTCCAGGGCTCCGCAGTCTTCTAAGAGATATGAGAAGAGAGAGATAGAGAGAAAGAAAAATAGAGACAAAAGAAGGGAAATATGGTGGAGAGGCCATTGGAGGGCCGCTGGATAGCCGTCGTGGCAGTTCGACGGCCCAAAATAATCCTGTAGCCACCATGAGTTTGAAACAAGGGTGAAGCTCCTATTTCATTGTGATTTTTTAAAAATATGATATATAGTGAAGCCAACAATGAATTTGCCTACTTCACTTACATGATGGCTACTTGATAACCCTCCGACAGCCTCTTCACCATCTTTCCCTCTCTCATCTTTTCTCCTTTTCTCTCTCTCTTTATCCTTTCTACTCTTATTTTCTCTTGTGAAGGATCGCGAAGCCTGAGAGGCCTCGATGGCTCTCCATGGCCACCGTCGACATCTCTATCAGCCTCCCTTTTCTTCTCCCTCTCTCTCCTTCTTGACATCTTTGCCAGCCTCCTTTTTCTTCTCTCCCTCTCCCTCTCTCCTCCTCTCTCTCTTTTTCTTTTTGGTTCATCCCTTGTCTCAGTGTCAGTTTAGGCCCAGTACGGTTCAGTACAAGGGTGTATCAATTCATACCACTGATTGACTAGCACGAGGTCCGATCAAGTCGATGATCCTTGGTATGGATAGCTGGCTATATGATTGATGTTGTATATCGAAGCATATACGAAGCAATCTTGATTGATGGATACTGTTGCGGAGGTGACCTGCTGATCGGATAGACCACTTTCTTTGAGGTGCGCCCAAGACGACTTGGTAAAGTCGCACCAAATGTGGATTCAGGGCCATCGACTTAACTATTCACACAGGTAAAGCCTCCGATGAATATCCATGACTAACAACCTTGAAGGTTGGCTGGCGGAGTTTCTCCTTATTACATGATCAAATTATGGTCCAACGGCTTAAAGAATCAGGCCTAACAAACTTACAGATTTTGATTAACAGCCTACGAGCTCAACCTCCATATAAAAGAGGTATGAAGGGGACCTAAGATAAACAAGCTACATTGGGAGGAGAACCAGAAGAAAAGCACTCTGCTCTCCCATATCCTCTCTTTCTTTTCTCTTTATTGTTCCCAAAGCTCGGCTAACTTAAGCATTGGAGGGTCCCCACTGGAATACCCTCAGTGAGTGTGGACTTTCTTTATAGGTTTCTTTCAGTGTTTCAACTCTCAGATGACATTCAGTTCTAGCCACATCAGCACCCTCCTGGAGTTTTGCGATAATAGATTGGCACTGGAGAAAGGGTATGAGCCCTCTTCGAGAGGAAAGAAGCATGGTGTGAATGAGAGCACAGAACTCCATGCCTCTCATTGACAATCCATCCATTGCAGCCAGCGCAGTGCTGCCCGTGGGTCCATTATAGTGAGCCCTTGACCATAATAAATCCATCGCGCTCGATGCCCTGGCTCACTAGATCTAGGTGCTGACCGGTACCATGTAGCGACTCCAATAAGTGATGGAGTACCAACAGTAAGCTGAATCTGAAGGAAGAAAAATTGTTTCTCTTCGGATAACCCAGATTGCATCTACAAATTTTTCTATTAATCTACATGAATAAGGATCAAATCCTTATCTAATTAGTAGTGAAACTAGAGATCAAATCTCAAATAATCTGAATTAAACCTTCACAGAAGTTCGGATGTGCGGACCCTCTACTTCACATGCACGCCAGATGCTGTAGAAAAGCAGGATGAACTCCGATCGAATCACCTTCGCAACTCAATCAAATGAGGGAGGAGAGGTGCTAGTGTGACACCTCACACCAGCAAGGGGGATACCCAAGAAGGGCTCCACGCCAAGGAGAAAGGGGCGGTGCCAAGGGGAGACACCAAGGATGAGAAGATGGGCCTCTCTCTCTCTCTTTTCTCTTCTCTCAATCTGATTTGTTTGCTATGCATCCATAGGTAGAGACCCTCTCTATTTATAGATGAGTCCCATGACCCAATAAGTATAGGACTTCTATCTCAAATCTGATTTGAATCAGTCCAATACTCATGAAAGAAGGATTCCTACATGAGATAAAATTCCATCACTTATGATAACCACTTTGTACCTAATCCCTTACCCATATGGGATGCCCCAAACTAGCATCATTCTAGGTGTTGGTCAGCTCATATGAAATAAAAATCTTAGTGTAAGAAGGATTTCTCATATCTCATCCAAAATGGATTCGATTCGAATCTAATTCGAAGCTGGTTCGAAATAATTTCGAAAGATTGTCAATCCTAAACTCTTTAGGACTTTTGTATCAAATCTAATTTAAAATTTTAATTTAATTAAATCTAATTAATTCAGATCTAATCTAAAATTAATTAGTACTTAAATCTAATCTTTTATATGCTCCATAGATCATAGATCAGAAACTGTTCATCCTTGAAATCGAATCTGAACCTCATATGTAGTACTAGCTATACATAGTCAGCTCTTCAATTCCATTTGACCCATAACTTAATTCTCAATCAAGTTAGTTTATATGTTCAATCAAGTCAAGTACTTTCAAATTGGATATATAAACATAGATCAATTTCTTCCTACTTTGTCTGACTTGTGTGCATGACTCCATAGGTTTAAATACTAAGCCGGTAGCACAGGAACCAATTCTGCACTAATCGAGATATCATCTAGTAATGGTTCTCGACATCCAGATAGATTGAATTATCACAAAAGAATATTACATAACCCATACACATGGTTATCGCATAATTCATCCTTTTGACCCTGAATGCTCTAGGATAGTCTCAGGTTAACTGTCAATCGAGATTGCTTGATCCACATTGTATTTCAACCTTTCAAATCCATCTCATGGATTATCTTGGTCAAGCTTTACTGAATTGAAATACAGCGATGCATCAACTTCAATAATCGGAGGGGTCAATCTTATCTTGATCCATACACAGATTTTAAAGTACTTGACTGTATCCAGTAGCCTTTCGTTACTGTATTAGAAATTTAGATAGTTCGATACTAAAGCACAGTAATTGCTTGTAAGTCACTATGGTGATCTTAGGTCTGAAGGACATAAATATCCATGTGCTTCGCGAGCAGCTCTTGACAGCAGAATGCTTAACAGGTAAGTCACTTATTCAGTGATGATGTACTCTTATATTTCACTTGTATGCCATATCAGTGTCACCACACTCCTTGGTTAAGAGGACAACAATTCATATGGTACACAACAACCTCCACTCAATAAATATCATCATCCTGTAATGACGTATCATTTGGTCGCAATATGTTTAAGAACTATACGATAAATCCTCTCTTTATCGTATACTAACATAGTTCTAAAGACTTCATCACAATACAAGAGTTCAAGGAAGATGTATCTTTATGATAAAAAATACCAAAATAACTATTATTCATTTATCAATAACTCATATACAAAGAAGAACTCAATCGTCACATGATTGACTTTAGGACATAATTTTCAACAACTCCCACTTGGACTAAAGCCAATCGGGGTAGTATCTTATACCCATCTTCCATTTGAAGTCATTGAACTCTTTGATCCTAAGAGCTTTAGTGAAGACGTCAGCTGAGTTCTCCTTTTCATTGATTTTCTGAAGCTCGACGTCATCTCGATTCACGATCCCTCATACCAAATGATAGTGGCGCAAAACATGCTTGGTGCGATGGTGTGACTTTGATTCTTTCGTCTGAGCTATGGCACTGTAGCTGTCACAATACAGCAGAACAGGCCATCAATAGAAGGTGTAACTTTCAGCTCATGATGAACTTCCATAACCACACCACCTCCTTTGCAGCATCTGATGCAGCAATGTATTCCACTTCACATACAGAATCGGCTACAGTATGTTATTTGAAACTCTTCCAGTAAATAGCTCATCCATTCAAGGTAAATACGTAGTCCGACATGCTTCTGTTATCATCACAATCTGACTAAAAACTGAAATCAGTATATCCCACAAGTTTCAAATCAGTGTCTTCATAGAGAAGCCATTAGTCTTTAGTATTTCTCAAATACTTAAGAATTGCTTTTGCAATCTTCCAATGCTTCTCACCCAGATCAGACTGGTACCTATTCATTATCCCTAGTGAATAGGCACATCTGGCCTCATACATATCACAGCGTACATGATAGATCCCACTGTCAAAGCATATGGTATTCTATTTATACGCTCTCTCTCCTCAGGAGTTATCGAACAATCTTTTTGGAAAGAGTAATTCCATGACCAATAGAAAGATAGTCTTTCTTAAAATTATCATATTGAATCGCTTCAACAAGATATCGATGTACGTGAATTGGGAAATCCAAACAACCTTCTAGATCTATCCCTATAGATCTTCATCCCTAGAATATAGTATGCTTCTCCCAAGTTCTTATGAAGAACTGTGATGATCCCACAGCTTCACACTCTGTAAAGTTGGGATGTCATTTTCTAGTAACAGTATGTCATCCACATACAGCATAAAGAAGATGATTACAGAATTAGAAGTCCACTTATAGATGCAAGGCTCTTCTCCGTTCCTAATGAAGTAATTGTTTTGATCACCTTATCAAAATATATGTTCTAACTCTAGTTATCTATTTAAGTCCATAAATAGATTTTTCAGCTTGCACACTTTGACTCATTTATAGATGTGAACTCTTCAGGTTGTATCATATACATCTTTTCTTTCAGCTTCTCATTAAAAAAAAATGATTTGGACATCCATCTGTCAGATCTCATAATTTAAGTATACAGCGATAGCAAGCATAATCTAGATGGATTTGAGCATTACTACAGAAGAGAATGTCTCGTCATAATCAATACCATAATACTGACAGTAACCCTTGGCAACTAGATGGGCATTATAGGTCTCTACCTTCCATCCGCTCCTTTTTTTCTCTTAAAAATTTATTTATACCCCATGGTTTTATCCTTTGGATGAATCAACTAGTGTCCATACACCATTGATCTCCATGGACTCCATCTCGAACTTCATGACCTCAAGCTATTTCTGAGAGTCGGTCTTTGTATGGCCTCCATATAGGTGATCGGATTTCATCGTTCTCCTCAAGTTCAATAGAATTACCATCCTAGATCAAAAAATTATAGTATTTGTCCGACTGATGTGGTACTCTATCGGATCTCCTTAATGGTGCCTTTACTAATTTCGAATTTGATTCACTAATCAAATCTAATTCTATATGTGTCGATCCTTCCACCTCATGAACTTCATCAAGTTCAATTTTACAGGCATTAGCTCCTCACCAAAGAACTCTTTTTCCAAAAAGACTGTCCGACTGCTGACAAACATCTTTTATTCTACAGCAAAGTAGAAGTAGTACTCTTTAATTTTTTTTGGATATCCTACGAACAAGCATCTATTGGACTTAGGTCCAAGCTTGTCCATCTTTAAATGCTTGACATAAACTGGACACCCCCAGACCCTAAGGTGTGAGAGCACTGGCTTACACCCAGTCCATTTCTCATATGGAGTTTTATCGACAGACTTGCTCGTCACCTTATTTAAAATATAGCAGGTAGTTTTTAGAGCATATCCAAAAGAAGATTGATAAACTCGCAAAGCCCATCATGGATCAGACCATGTCTAACAAGGTTCAATTTCTCCTCTTCGACATCCCATTATGTTGTGGTGTTCCAGGAGGGATCTATTATGAGAGAATCTCATTCTCTTCTAGATATGTCAGGAATTGACTGGTGAGATATTCATTACCTTGATCTAACCGAAGGATCTTAATACTCTTCTCAGTCTGTTTCTCTACTTCAGTATGAAATCGTTTGAACATTTCAAATGATTCTAACTTATGCTTCATAAGATAGATATGTCCATATCTCGATAGATCATCTGTAAACGCAATGAAGTAGAAGTATCCTCCTCTGGCACTTATGTTCATAGATCCACATACATCAGTGTGCATTAGACCTAAGTTATCACTGGCTCTTTCACCTTTTTTCTTAAAAGGTAACTTAGTCATCTTACCAAGTAGACAAGATTCGCAGGTAGGCAATGATTCACAATCATCTACCTCAAGGACACGTTTCTTGATCAACTTGTCAATCCTATTCTTGTTCACATGACCAAGCCTACAATGCTAAAGATATAATTCACTGACATTATCTAACTTAGGGTATTTACTGGCTATATACATTATACTAACAGATCGTGATATTATGTATATGTCATGTTTTAATTATCCATGTATAATTACAGTATCATTCATAATGATATCATAAAAATCATCCTTTATTATAAACTTGTAATCAAGTTTGGCCAAAAGGCCTACAGAGATGACATTCATCATAAAAAGGGATAATAATGACAATCATCTAACATGATACTACTGAACTCGAAGACAAGCTGCAAAGTTTTCAAAGTCAGAACTTGAACAAGACTTCCATCTTTAACATTAAAGAACCGCTCGTCCTCTCAAAACTTTCTACTTACCTGTAGTCCCTGCAACGAATTGGATATATTAATCAAACTTTCGATATCCAATATCTAAGTAGTAGTATCATAAATAGAGAAATTATAAGAAGTTATCATATAAGTACCTTACGAAGCAACCATTTGCTTCTTTCTCTTGTTTTTAGGTCTATTTGGATCAAGGGTGAAAGAAGAGTGCCTATAAGTCAATCGTAAGTGTGTTGCGATGGGACTTTCTTTAAAATTTTCCAACTCATGAAATGATATTTAGTATTTGAGATATTGATTCATCATATTAGCTGCATCTTATTATGTCTAAGATTATGATGAACCCCAAAGATTAGGATAATGATTTTAGAAGACATGAATTGATCATGCTAGTGAGACCTAAAATCCTAAAATCCTAATATTAAATATTTCTGATCGTAGGAGCATTGAGTCGGAGATCAATATTTTAGATAGACTGACACATCCTATGCATGCTCAATGGAGAGGGTGGCAGATCTCACTAGCCACTTGTGTGAGACACTAATACAAAGATGTGGGTGCTCATTTGAGAAATGAGTCCATTGAATTGACTCGATGAAAGAGAACATCTAATGGAAGCCTTATTTGCATGTAAAAGATGGTTCTCTAAGTGAGAGTTGTGCAAGTGATCCTTAGACCTGAAACCATCATGGAATCTTGTGCACATGAACTCATATTTTGGTTCATACCCAGGCATGGCATTAAGATATGTACGGAGTGTTCTGGATATGGTGGAGTGTGTATGAAGGTTGTGAGTATGTCAATATGAAATCGATCACTCCTAGTAAGAGGAGATCGCATTCTGTATATTCTCAATCCTAGATGACTCAGAAAAGTCTTTTGGCCAAAAGCAAGAAGGAGATTAGAAAGAGTTTCTAATGCTTCTTCATTGGAGTCATTATTGATTAATTGAGAATCGATATGAATATGTATTTGAGTTTGACATGATTCTATACTCATGAACATATTCAGGGTACAAAGATAATCGAAAGATTAAATTGCACGATAATTTATCATTGAAGGATATATTTGGTATTTTTATCAAATTCTATATCTTCTGGGTAGTCATGATATATTGCTAGATGTCAATCTTGACTTATAAATTTTTGATCAATTAAAGAGTTTAATTCGATTGTCAATTAGAAATGATTCTAATTATTGAACTCGGGTTAGCTCGATTGGACCTAAATCGATTAGATTGAAATCTAATCAAATTTGATCAACTTATACCGAACTACTGTTGGCTAGATATGGAACCCAATGGGTCACATATATATAGAAATTGGCCAAGGGCCTTTTTGAAAAAGGTTGATTGGAATTTTGGATTCAATCAGGGTTCCGGTAAGCATGCTAGCACGTGTGAAAACCCTTGCTCTTTTGGAGACCAATTTGGTCCCATCCCTTGCTAATTAGCTAGCCCAATTTGATAGATATTTGGGTCAGATCATATCATCTAGAAGTAATCAAATTGGGGCACCACATCCCATGTTAACACCAATTATGAATAGTCCAAGTTGTGGTGGACTCTTGGTGCAAAACAGGTTCTGCGTACAAGTGTTGGCGTGGGCAGAAAAAAAATATTATTTTTTGTGAGACTAAAATTATGTGTGATAGCTCACATCACCCTTCATCCTTTGGTACACATCTCAAAGCATTAGATATATTTTTTGTGAAATTTTTGAGGAAGAGAAAAAATTGAAAAAAGAAGGATGTCTTGCGTGCGCGCAGAAGCATCGCATCTCTCTGTGATTTGGAGAGTCATTCTCCCTATCAAATTCTTTAGATTAGAAAATTTTTGGTAAACATTCTACATTTGATAAGCTATTTTTGGTAATTTTTTTAGAATTTTTTGAGACTTATCTAGCTGTCACATGGATGCCATAAGTCGGTCCTAATGCCTGCACGCGTGGTAATCAGCACTCACGTGAAGAAGTATGAGCATAGCATCCTTCTGTGAGAATTTATCACTATTTATGATTTTCTAGAATCTAGATTGAATTTTCAATCCACATAAATTTTTGAGGATTTTTTTATTTAAGAAGGGATATGAAAATATTCCTTCTTTGGTTGCATGCACGCAGACTAGGGTGCTGATCGATGTATCATGGATAAGAGTCCTTCTGCTTGATGGAACTCTTATCTTGATAATCAGATCAGATAAGCCTTTTGGGATAAGGCATGTCCCTCTCTTTTGGCATCTCTTTGGTGGCTATAAATAGGCTGGGGCATTGGGTATCCGATGGATCAAAGAGGGATTTCCAATTTTTCTCCTGTTGCTCTCCTTTCTTTCTTACAACCTATCTTAGTTTTAGGACAAGGCTTTGAGATTTAAGACAAAGCCTTATCTAGTCCTAACAAGGATTGTAAGGGTCCTAAAGAAGGAGAATCAGAAGTTCAAAGGAGGTTCTAAGAGGGTGAGGTCAGGTTCTTCAAAAAACTTGATCGATACGAGGCTAGTCGAGTTCTAGGAGCTAGAACTTTTGAAGCAAGGTGAAGAAGGAGCGATGTCTTTGGTTCAATTTTCGTGTGGATCACCATTGGAGGGCGGACACTTAGACGTCTTGTGAAAATTGAGATTAGCGCTATAGGTATTCTTCTTATCCTAATTTATATTTATTATGCTTTGATTAATTAGTCAAGAGTTTCTGGGCATTAGGGCTTCCGGTGCATTGGGTGTTTGAATGAAAATTTTAAACACCTAACCCTTCCACTGTGCCACCAAAATCCAAACAGTGGTATCAGAGTCTATCTTGATTTATGTAATCAAAGATTAAATTATTATCTTGATTATGATCAAGCATGAGTTTTTGGTTTGGTTCAAGTCGGGTCAAGGGTTGAACCCGATTGAACATCCAAATCCTATCATATCTTAGAGATATGTTTTAAATATAAAATACATGATGTATGTGTAGAATTTTCTTAGTAGCTTAGTACTCTAATTGGAGTTCATCACCAGGCCATCCGATCATAAGAGAAAGTAGGGTTTAGAGACCCTCTCTTCTTATTCAATAGGATACTCTTATGACGTGTAGGGGTGCCACTGTGATGTTTCAAAAAGAAGAACCGCAAAAAAAAGTTTTATATTTATGCATATTATTAGAACTTCATGCATATATGATATGCTTGAGATGTTTAGTTATAATCATATTGTATGATTCTGCTTCCATATCTTAGAGATATGATAAGATGCCATAATTAGTTGTTATGATTATTAAGATATAACTATTATAGTGCATTCTTGTGATAGATTGAATTAGGATGTGTCTGAGACTATTAAAGCCCTCATAAAAATCATATTAAGTCGTAGTATTGTAAACCAGAAGTTGACCTATATTCTTGAATCGATAATTAATTAGTATTTAAGGAGTGTTTCAAGTGCGGTGGTTATTTAATTGGTTCTGTTACTGATCTGGCCAATTTTATTGGTGTCTAAGAAAAGCAATGGGGGGACCCCACCAATCTTAATACTTTTCTGACCAATTGGATTAGTTTGAATTTTGAATGAAGGTAGCTTAGTATTTAAACACTGCTAAGGGCCTTCCTTCATGCTAGATTAATGTTACATCATGAACTATGGCTAGTTTGTTGTGTTACCATAAGGCTTGTTATAAGGATTGATATAACATAATCCTAGTGCATAAAAGATGCTTACGGTAATTTTGGATATACTGCTTTGTTGTGCTAACACAAGGGCAGTTATATTTGATTTTGACTATGTTAAAATGAAAGGTCTTACTTAACTAAAATATTATAGCTTGTTGTATTAACACAAGGCTAATAATATTTTAGAGGCTAAGATAAAATATTGAGAATTGCATGAGATGTAATTGGAAAGATTTTTCTACCTATGAACTCATAAGGGTTTGTTGTGTTAACACAAGATCATTATAAGGAATTAGAAACTCAATTCCATTAAGATAAATATAAAATATATCTCGTTTACCATAAGAGAGGGCTATGGTATATGATAAAATAGTGAAAGATATAACTAGTTTTAAAAGTCCTCATCTAGTTATGCATGTCAAACATGAGTGGTCTGCTTATACTATTATTTTATATAGATTTATGTCTACATTATGGCTTCTTTATTTTCACTCCATGATACAATAAATAAAACTATGTTGATCGATACAACTATGTGGATTGGTTAAGGAACTTACAAATTAGGTTTATATCAGAAAAGAACTCTAATATTCTGGATATTTCTAACCCTAGTTTGGTCAGTAATAATGAGAAGGTAATGATGTCTGTATAGATATTATTTATGATAAATTTAAAAATTAAGAGTATAATTGCAAGAATAATCTTGTAAGATTGAAGTAGGGTGCAAGTATAACACCAAAAGGTATGTATATGATACAGACCTATTGAGTGATTCAGACTCTGATATTTGGATATTGGATACCACCAGTAGATCGTACTTTTGTAGTTCGTTATTGCAACTACAGAATATCAAAGATCTAAAAAGAGGTAACCTCGAGCTTTATGGTGCACGTAGAGAGTCCATTAACGCAGAGGCTGTGGGAATCTATATGCTTGATTTACTTTCAGGCAAAATTTTAGAATTAAAAGACTGTTATTACATGTCAAAGGTCATTAGAAATATTATTTCTATACCTTTGTTATTAAAACAAGGTTATGAAATAAAGCTAATGAAAAATAGATGCTTCATTTTTTTTTTAATAAATTTTATGGTAGTGGTTATATTGATAATAATCTTTTAATTCTTACACTCAATAAAAATATTTTTTATATTGAAAGAAATATGAAAAGAAAGAGAGAAAATATGAATGTCACATATCTCTGGCATTGTCTCCTTGGTCATATTAGTGAGTCAAGGATAAACAAGTTATACAAAGAAGAATTCTTTGATCCAAATGATTATGAATCATTGGGGACTTATAAATCTTGTCTCATGGGTAAGATGATCAAGACTCTATTTTCTTAATATGGAGAGAGGACAAGTGAGTTGTTAGCTCTAGTACATATAGATGTATATGGACTGATAACAACTCAGGCCAAAAGAAGATACTCCTATTTTATTACCTTTACAGATGATTTATTAAGGTTTGAATATGTGTATCTTATGAAACATAAATTTGAAGCTTTTGATAAGTTCAAGGAGTATCAAGGTATGGTCGAGAAACAAACTGAAAAAGTATCAAAGTTCTTCGATCTAATCGAAGAGGAGAGTACATATCCAGTGAATTTCTTGATCATCTTAAAAGTAAAGGTATTCTCTCTAAATGGATCCTTTCTTATACACCTCAGTTAAATGATGCAGCAGAAAGGAGAAATCGCACTTTAATGGATATGGTGCGGTCTATGATATGCTTCACCGATCTCCCAATATCTTTCTAGGGATAATGCCTTAGAGACTATCACATATATATTAAACAGAATACTTTCAAAGTCTGTTGCAAGCACTCCATATGATATATGGAATGGAAGAAAGTCTAATCTTAAACATCTTAAGACTTTGGGCTGTCCTACTTATGTCAAAAATATTTTTGGACATAAGCTTAATGCTAGATCAGACAAGTGTAGGTTTGTAGAGTATCTTAATAAAATTAATGGATATTATTTCAACCATCCTACTGAACAAAAGGTGTTTGTTAGTAGGCACGCTACTTTTTTGAAACATGAATTTATCCAAGAAGGAGGCGGTGGGAGGAATATTGAATTTATGAAAGTTCATGATTTATAAATCGATCCAGAAATATCAGTGGTGGACCACAAGAAGATCCTCAATCAAAAGTACCCAAGGATGAGGTACATCCACTATACACACCTCCTCTTCGAAGATCAGATAGAGTGCGTCAAGCATCTCTGAGATATAATTTTATCATTGAGAATAACAATTCTATCAACATCATTTAGAATGTTGATCGACTGACCTATTCGAAAGCTGTCATAAATAGAGACTCAAACAGATAACTGGAAGCTATGAAATCTGAGATGGACTCGATGAATACCAACCAAGTGTAGACCTTGATTGATACCCCTGAGGGTGTGACCCCAATAGGGTGCAAGTGGATCTTCAAAAGGAAGATCAAAGTAGATGGCCAAATAAAAACCTACAAAGCTAGGTTAGTGACGAAGGGTTTCAGTCAAAGGCAAGGAATTGACTATGATGAAACCTTCTAACCAGTGGCTATGCTCAAGTCTGTCCGAATTTTGCTTGCTATAGTAGCATACTATGATTATGAAATCTGATAGATGGATGTCAAGATCGATTTTTAATAGTAATCTAGAAGAAGAGGTCTACATGACTCAGCCAGAGAGATTTGTCTCAAGTGAGAGAGCAAATCAAGTATGTAGGCTAATGAGATCCATCTATGGATCGAAGCAGATTTTGAGAAGCTGGAACATCTGATTTGATATGACTGTCAAAGAGTTTGGCTTTATTAAAAATATGGATGAACCATGTGTATATAAGAAGACAAGTGGGAGTATTATTGTCTTTTTGGTTCTATATGTCGGTGACATACTACTCATTGGGAATGATATCCCAATGATGCAATCGGTCAAAATTTGGCTATCAAATAAGTTTTTCATAAAAGACTAGGGTGAAGCATCCTATATACTGGGTATAAAGATATATAGAGATAGATCTAAAAGGATGTTAGGCTTATCCCAGTCACGGTACATAGATCTCATATTAAATAGATTTAATATGGAGGCAAGTAAGAAAGGTTACTTATCTATAAGTTATGGTATATGTCTCTCTAAGAAAATATATCTTAAGACACCAGAAGTGAAGGAAAGGATGAATGAAATCTCTTATGCTTCGACTGTGGGATCAATTATGTATGCCATGCTATGTACCAAGCCTGATGTAGCTTATGCTTTGGGCATAGCTAGTAGATTTCAAGCTGATCTAAGGAAGGATCATTTGAAAGCAGATGATAGAAAGTCAATATCAGGATATGTGTTTATCCTAATTGATGGGACAGTGAGTTGGAAGAGTTCCAAATAGCAGATAGTAGCTGACTCAACTACTGAGTCAAAGTATATTGCTGCCAATGAAGCCATTAAAAAAGCTGTCTGGATGAAGAAACTCATCATGGATTTAAGAGTTGTTCCTAAGATTAAAGGACCGGTGTCACTCTATAGTGATAACACTGGGGCCGTTATTCAAAATAAGGAACCTAGGTCTCATTATAGATCTAAGCACATCCTCAGACGTTTCCATCTCATTAAAGATAAGATGTTATCTTTGAACGAGTAGACAGAAAGAAAAATATAGCAGATCTATTCACTAAGATCAAACCATAGCAGCTATATGATCGCCATCTTAATTGTATGAGATGTGGGAAAAATTCAGTGCAGGGGTAAAATAGTAATTTTAAAAATTTTTCAAAATTATGATTTTACAGTGGAAAAATATTAATTAATCTAATTAATTAACATAAATTTATCCTACACTAGGATCTAAATATGATATATAGCATGCATTCATTTAAATTTGAAATTCAAATTCGAACAGTAAACACTTTACTGTAATGTGTTCAGAACACAATACCTTAGTGTGGGTAGTAGATCGCCGCAATCTGATCATCATCGGGAGAGTCTAATCATCATGATGTAGTCACACAGCATGTCTGGCCTCTGCGGATTGTCCACACGAAGCTCCCGATCTGATCGACTCCTCATGAGTGCTAGCTTATTGTAGAGCCCTTTTGACGGCCGATACTGATCGAACTCCTTCGATCGATGTCTGTCGATTCTTTGGATGCTCTGGATCATCAACAGATGTTCTTGAGAGGATGTTGAAGATCTCCTTGAGATTTTGTGAGCTCACGACACTCGTAGCTCACTTTCTCACTTTCCGGACCCCAGGCTAAAACTCTAGAGAACTCACCGAAAACCTTGCACCCACTTTTCTTTCTTTTCTTTCTTTTTCTCTTGGAAGGATATGGACTTCCTTCTCACGCACAAGACTTCTCACGCCCCAAAATTTTTCTCCAAAAATCTTCTTCTTGCATGCCCCACTCTTCTCCTCCTTTTATAACAACGTCAAACGTCTTATCCAAAAAAAGGATAAAGATGAGTAATTGCACATTTGAATTCAAATCAAATTTTGAATTTAAATGGACACCAACTCATCCCTTATCTACTAAAGGTGTGAGGCATGGCTTAAATTGTGCATGGAGTGATTTCATGAGAAACCTTTTCTCATGTAATAAATGGGGCGTAAAAAAAGGGATAAGGCGCAAAGATTGATTGCCCATTCAAATTCAAACTTTATTTTGAATTTGAATGGCCAATCAATCATCCTTATCCATTCATATGGCACATCAAAGTGGGACATGGAGAGGGCTTGGCGTGAGAAAAAAATTCATGAGAAGTTCCTTCTCATGAATTCAAATGGGTACAATGGAAGTGAGGTGGCGCATGGAGATTGGGTCAAGGTGGTTTAATTATTTAAACCAACCTAATTGAACCAAATAAGTTAGGTCCAATTAGACTAATTTAAACTCAACTAAATTAAGCTTAATTAGGGTCAATAAAATTCTAATCAAATCAAGAATTGACTAAGCCCAACCCCTGATCAAATCAGAGACCAAACCATCTGGACGATTAGGTCAACTCTTAACCTAATCGGGTCAAACCCAACTGAATCCAATTCAATTGGACTTGATCCAAAAATAATTACTCAATCAAATTGAGTTAATTAGTGATCAAATCACTAATTAAACCAATACTGAGTCCAAATTCGATGGGCAATCGGGCATCAGAATTCATCGATATGTAACCCTGATCGAAAAGTCCCAACCAGTGAGACTCTTCACCCAGGTACCCATAATGTGTGGAACTCATGATCAGAGAATTCTGATTCTTGATCATTGAGTCCCAAACATGTAGGATTCTACATCAGCCATCAGATCAAATAGGAACGTCTAATGTGTGTGACCCCGCAGGTTCGAACCTAAGCCGGTAGCACAGGAACCAATTCCTGCACTAATCGAAGTGACCATCTAGCAATGGTACCCGATGTCCGGATAGGTCGAAGAGTCACAATCGCAACACTCAGAACCTACATGAATATGGTTACTGTATAATTCATCCTTTTGACCCCTATGTTTAGGATGACTCAGGGTTAAACTGTCAACCCTGATCGGATCATCCGAATCATGCTCAACTCAAACAGTCCTGTGACTCCTCACAAGGACTACCCTGGCTAAGGTTTTGCTAAATTGAAATACGACTGTACACAGTTCCTAAACTGGAGTGGTCAATCCCATCTTGACACACGCACCGACAAGCCAAGTACTTGACTATACCCAACAGCCTTCCGTCACTGAATTAAAAATTTAGGTAGTCCAGTGCCTAAGTGCAGTAAGTTGCTTGTAAGTCACCGTGGCGGTCTCAGATCGGAGAGATATTTATATCCATATTCCATCAGTAGCAAATCTTGACAGCAGAAATAGCTCCGGAGTCAGTCACGTTCAGTGCAGATGTACCCTTACATCTCATCTGTATGCCATACCAGTGTCTCCATACTCATTGGTTAAGAGGACAACCAACCTATATGGCACACAACGACCTATGCTTGATAAACATTGTCGTCCTTGGTAACAACATATCATTTGGTCGCGAACAGATTTAAGGACTAAACGACAAATCCTCCTTTGTCGAGTCTAAATAGTCCTAAGGACTTCACCACAACATAGGAGTTCATTAGAAGATGAAAATTTTGTGATGAAAAATATCAAAATAATTTTTATTAATTCATAATTCATGTACATATACAAAAATGAGCACAACCATCAACAGGCTGACGATTGGCTTTGGGACACTATTCCCAACAATCTCCCACTTGGCCTAAAGCCAATTGGTGCAGTATCTAATACCCATCTTCGACTTGTAGTTATCGAACTCCTTCACCGTAATGGCTTTAGTGAATGGATCAGTCAGGTTCTCCTTTCCGTCGATCTTCTAAAAATCGACGTCACCTCGATCCATAATTTCTTGGATGAGATGGTAGCGGCGCAGAATATGCTTCATCCGCTGGTGTGCCTTTGGTTCCTTCACCTGAGCAATGGCTCCAGAGCTGTCATAGTAGAGCAGAACTGGACCAACAAGGGAGGGCGCTACTCCGAGCTCGGTGATGAATTTTCTCAGCCACACCACTTCTTTGGCAGCATCTGATACGGCGACATACTCTGCCTCGCAAACTGAATCAGCCACTGTGTGCTGCTTGAAACTTTTTCAGCAGATAGCCCCACCATTAAGGGTAAAAATAAATTCCGACACACTTTTGCTGTCATCGTGATCAGACTGGAAACTAGAGTCTATAAACCCTATAAGTCTCAAATCCGATTCACCATAAACAAGCCACTGGTCCTTAGTATTTCTCAAATACTTTAGGATGGTTTTAACAACCTTCCAGTGATTCTCCCCTGGATCAGATTAGTATCTACTCACTATCCCTAGTGAGTATGCCACATCTGGTCGTGTACATGTCATGGCGTACATGATAGATTCCACTACCGAAGCATATGAAATCCTACCCATACGCTCTCTCTCTTGAGGTGTTGTCGGACATCCCTCTTTGAGAGAGAAATTCCATGGCCTATCGGAAGATAGCCTTTCTTGAAATTCTCCATGCTGAACCTCTTCAGCAAAGTATCAATGTACGTGGACTGAGATAAACCAAGCAACTTTTTAGATCTATCCCTATAGATCCTTATCCCTAGGATGTAGGAAGCTTCTCCCAGATCCTTCATGGAGAACTGTGACGACAACCAAATCTTTATTCCCTGTAATGCAGGGACATCATTCTCGATTAAGAGAATGTCATCCACATACAATACAAGAAATATTACTACTGGACCATTAGTCTACTTATAAATGCATGGCTCTTCTCCGTTCTTAACAAAGCCATACATCTTCATCGTCTTATCAAAATGTATGTTCCAACTCCATGATGCCTGCTTAAGTCCATAAATGAACCTCTGTAGTCTGCACACCTTAGACTCATCTGTGGATGTGAATCCTTCAGGTTGTATCATATACACCTCTTCATCCAGCTCTCCATTTAGGAAAGCTGTCTTCACATCCATCTGTCAGATTTCATTGTCCAGATGGGTAGCTATCGCAAGCATAATCCGAATGGATTTGAGCATTGCTACAGGAGAAAACGTCTCGTCATAGTCTATACCATAATGTTGACGATATCACTTGACAACCAGATGGACTTTATAGGTTTCCACCTTTCCGTCTGCGCCTCTCTTCCTCTTGAAGACCCACTTACACCCTATGGGTTTTACTCCTTCGAATGGGTCAACCAATGTCCACACATTGTTGACCTTCATGGACTCCATTTCGGATTTCATGGCCTCCAGCCATTTCTCAGAGTCGGGTCTCTGCATTGCATCCATGTAGGTGATCGGATCCTCATCGTTTTCATCAAGTTCGATAGGATCGCCGTCCCGAACCAAGAAACCATAGTATCTGTCCGGTTGACGTGGTACTCTACCAGATCACCTTAAGGGTGCTTGAACAATGGGCTCCGAATCTGATCTAACCAAATCCGGTTCAGGTTCAGCAACTTGTGTCGATTTTTTCACTTGTCGAACTTCGTCAAGTTCGATCTTAGAGGCAATAGTCCCTATAAAATTACACTTGTCAGACCTAGGTCCAAGCTTGTCCGTAATTAAACGTTTAACATAAGCCGGACACCCCCAAACCCTAAGGTGTGAGAGTACTGGCTTACGTCCTATCCATATCTCATATGGCATTTTGGTTACAGACTTACTCGAAACTCTATTTAGAAGGTAACAAGCCGATTCGAGCGCATATCCCCAGAGGAAGATCGGCAGACCAGCAAACCCCATCATGGATCGAACAATGTCCAACAAGGTCTGATTCCTTCTTTCAGATACACCATTATGTTGTGGTGTTCCAGGAGAAGTCCACTGAGAGAGAATCTCATTCTCCCCAAGATATGTCAGAAAATCATTGGAAAGGTATTCACCTCCTCGATCAGATCGAAGAGTTTTAATACACTTTTCAGTTTATTTTTCTACCTTATTTCGAAATAGTTTGAACATTTCAAATGACTTCGATTTATGCTTCATTAAATAGACATACCCATACCTTGATAGGTCGTCTGTGAAGGTTATGAAGTAGAAATATCCACCTCTTACACTTGAGCTCATGGGTCCACATACATCAGAATGTACCAAACCCAAGAGTTCACTGGCTCACTCACCTTTTTCAGTAAAAGGTGATTTGGTCATTTTACCAAGAAGACAGGACTCACAGGTTGGAAGTGATTCACAATCACCTACTTCAAGAATTTCTTCTTGAGCCAACCTGTTTATCCTGTTCTTATTGATATGACCTAGCCTACAGTGTCAAAGGTAGACTTCTGACATATTATCTATTCTAGGGTATTTACCGGAGGTTTGAACCACATTAACAGGTTGTGATAGAAAGTAAATTTCATTATTAAGTTGTCCAATAAATATTGTAACACCATTCAAAATGATATTGCAAACATTTTCTTTTATTAAAAATTGATAACCGTTCATGGCCAAAAGGCCTACAGAAATAATATTTAATAAAAAGCTTGGACAATAGTGACATTCACTCAGAATTATATTTCGAGAATTGATTACAAGGTTCATGATTCCTAATGCTAGAACTGAAACTTTGCTTCCATCTCCAACGTTCAAGAATCTATCACCTTCATCAAATCTCCTACTGACCTGTAGACCCAGCATCGAATTGCAAATATGATAAGGGCTTCCGGTATCCAATACCCAGGCAGTAGTATCACAAATGAAAAAATTGCAAGGTGTTATCATATAAGTACCTTGCTTCTTCTTCGGCCTGTTCAGGTCCAGGGAGGCAATGTATAGAGGACCGTTCCTCTTCCAGTGCCCCTGCTTCTTGCAAAAGAAGTACTCCACCTGGCTCGGATCGGGCTTGCATTTCTTGGTCTGACCCTGTGCACACGTCCCAGCATGCAGTTGTACCTTCTTATTCTTCTTCTTCTTGTTCTTCTTCTTCTTCCCTTTTTTAAAGGGTCGACGACCAGAAGAAGATCCTCCCACTACATTCACCGACTCCTTATGGAGCTGGTGATCCTTCTCAAAGTTCTGCAGCAACCCCAACAAGCCGTGGTAGTTCACTGTAGGCTTTGTCATCCGAAAATGAGTAAGAAAGGGGAAAAAGAACTTGGGCAATGAATTAAGGATTGCATCCTTACCGAGCTGCTCGTGCAGGGGAAAGCCTAGTTTACTTAGGCGCTCAATCATTTCGATCATGTACAGTACATGATCAGTGACTGAGGCTCCATCCCTCATCCAAGCATTGAAAATGGCACAACTAGTTTTGTGCCTTTCAACGTCGTCAGGCATGCCAAAAGAGTCATTCAACATTTGAAGCATCTCTTGTGGCTGGGCGTTCTCGAACCTGCGGTTGAACTCATCATTCATTGCCGCCAGCATAATGCATCGAACGGTGGTGCGGTCATTGAGCCACTTCTGATAAGTGTCTCGGACCGTCTCTCTAACGTTCGGGGCTGGCTCCTCAGGTGCAAGATCCATTACTACATAAAGAATCCGCTCATGCTCAAGGATGATTTTTAATTTTCGATACCAGCTATCAAAATTAGGTCCCATGAGCTTGTCATTATCTAATAATGACCGGAGGGGCAGGGTAGTGGCCATAGCTGCATAAAGAAACCAGACCTCTATTAGTACATAAATTATAAATACTAAAGATTTGGACTTTAGTCTAAAGTTTCTCCCAGTATTTTTACGAACTGGTAGCCTCAACCTCCAATTCAAAGAATTACTTTAATTCCTTAGTGGGTACTAGAATCCACACAGACTACACACGAGTCCAACTTTGGTTGGTCAACCCATGTGCATCTATGGGTAGGTTCATAACCAGTTGTTTCTCTAAACAACTTCTAGTAATTGATTTTGCCCCAGAACCTAATCAGTAGGCTTTGGCCTCCACTGAAAAGATCTGGTTAGGTCCAACCATTAACATGATTTAATTTGGTGAATCGGACCAATAAATGATCATGCCCGACTTTGGCCGGCCAACCTGCTCACCATCAGAAAGACTCAAACCAAATTATCATATTATGAATGATAATTCCATTAGTCAATAAGCACCAAGCCTTTGGGCCTCCAATGATTATTAAACTAATGGACTCATTATCACTCACTTAACGGGAGGCTATGACTTAGTTATCAATATAACTTAATCATTTTTAGGGATCTAATAATTTTTGAGAATTTTATTAAAGGATAGATGAGAAAAAAATATTCAGCCAATTTCAATCCTCCCACTGACTTCACCAAGTCAGATTAAAAAGGATTTAATTAAAGCTGGCATTAGGAGCACCTAAATCAGTCAAACTGATTTACCTAATGACATGGGTGAGCCCTAATCACCAAGTGATCTAATCAAAACCTAATTCACCTGGTTGGCCAGGTAAGTGAGATCAGTGGTGGGGATAAGCCATTAACTCATCAGAGATCAAGTCACTGTGAGTAGCTCCCGTTTAAAAACCATTGGTCAAACTGCCAAACTTACCTTAGACACCAACCGGTTCATTAGTTTTAATTTGATCAACTTAGTAAATAGGGTTCCACCATGTAGCCATGAATTAAGTCCATCTTGGTCTAGTAAAAGACATGGACCCATTCAACTACAACTATTGGAGTTGAGTCTAGAGTATCCTTGACCTAATCTAATTCAACTTTTGATTAGATTTGACCAATTACTCTAATTTAGTCTATTTCTTTAAGCTAACCTTAGATCTAACCCAATACCCATAAGTTTATGCAATTGTCTTAGGTCTTAATTCATAATTCTAGACCTACTAGACAATACTTAATTCTTTTAATTAAGTATTTAGGCTGATGGGTCAGAGTTTGGTATTTCAAAAATAATTTTCAAATTTGAAAGGTTTTATTTTCAGTTCACCAAATATATTGACTCATTTCACAAATAGATCAGCACATTTCATAAATAGCAATCCTATTGCTAATTACATAACAGAAAATAACTCAATCAAAATAAATCATGAATATTCCTTTAGATCTAATCTAACACATTCATGATAAATTTTATAATTATACCTTTATAATTAATTTCTTTCGCTGCTTCATCTGCATGGGATATAATTGCGGCGGCACCACTACCGCCATAGGAGACCCCATCGAATGGGAGGAGAGGACCTTTAAATCCTACTTTTCTCCTATAACCGGACAACCATGGCAACCAATCTAATTCGATTACTTGCTACTTGGATCAAGTATATCTAAATATATCAATTTTAAAATTTAAATTTTAAATTTTAAATTTTAAATTTTAAATTTTGAATTTCAAATTTCAAACAAATTTCAAATTTTAAATTTTTGAATTTCAAATTTTGAATTTCAAATTTTAAATTTTAAATTTTGAATTTCAAATTTAAAATTTCAACCAAATTTTAAATTTCAAATTTCAAATTTCAAATTTTGAATTTCAAATTTTTGAATTTTGAATTTTGAATTTTAAATTTCAAAATTCAAATTTCAAAATTTGAATTTCAAATTTTTAAATTTTAAATTTCGATCAACTTTCAAAATTTAAAATTTAAAATTTTGAATTTCAAATTTCAAATTTAAACTTTTAGATTACAACTTAATCTACACATGTAAATATATATATCATATCTAAGAACCCGCTCTGATACCATTTATGGAAAAAATTCAGTGTAGGGGTAAAATAGTAATTTTAAAATTTTTTTTAAAATTATAATTTTACAGTAAAAAAATATTAATTAATTAAATTAATTAACATAAATGTATCCTACTCTAGGATCTAAATATGATATATAGCATGCATTCATTTAAATTTGAAATTCAAATTCGAACAGTAAACACTTTACTATAATGTGTTCAAAACATAATACCTTTGTGCGGGTAGTAGATCGCCGCAATCTGATCACCGTCGGAAGAGTCTGATCATCGTGATGCAGTCACACAATGTGTCTGACCTCTGTGGATCGTCCACACGAAGCTCCCGATTTGATCGACTCCTCACGAGTGCTAGCTCGTTGTAGAGCCCTTTTGACGGCCGATGCTGATCAAACTCCTTCGATCGATGTCTGTCGATTCTTTGGATGCTCTGAATCATCAACAGACGTGCTTGAGAGGATGTTAAAGATCTTTCTAAGATTTTGTGGGCTCACGACACTCGTAGCTCACTTTCTCACTTCCCGAACCCCAGGCTAAAACTCTAGGAAACTCATCAGAAATCTTGCACCCACTTTTCTTTCTTTTCTTTCTTTTTCTCTTGGAAGGATATGGACTTCCTTCTCACGCACAAGACTTCTCACACCTCAGAATTTTTTTTCAAAAATCTTCTTCTTGCATGCCCCACTCTTCTCCTCCTTTTATAACAACGTCAAACATCTTATCCAAAAGAAAGGATAAAGATGAGTAATTGCACATTTGAATTCAAATTAAATTTTGAATTCAAATGGACACCAACTCATCCCTTATCCACTAAAGGCATGAGGCATGGCTTAAATTGTGCATGGAGTGATTTCATGAGAAACCTTTTCTCAAGTAATAAATGGGGCGTAAAAAAAGGGATAAGGCGCAAAGATTGATTGCCCATTCAAATTCAAACTTTATTTTGAATTTGAATGGCCAACCAATCATCCTTATCCATTCATATGGCACATTAAAGTGAGGCGTGGAGAGGGCTTGGTGTGAGGAAAAAATTTATGAGAAGTTCCTTCTCATGAATTCAAATGGGTGCAATGGAAGTGAGGTGGCGCATGGAGATTGGGTCAAGGTGGTTTAATTATTTAAACCAACCTAATTGAACCAAATAAGTTAGGTCCAATTAGACTAATTTAAATCCAACTTAATTAGGCTTAATTAGGCTCAATAAAATTTTAATCAAATCAAAAATTGACTAAGCCCAACCCCTGATCAAATCAGGGACCAAACCATCTCGACGATTAGATCAACTCTTAACCTAATCGGGTCAAACCCAACTGAATCCAATTCAATTGGACTTGATCCAAAAATAATTACTCAATCAAATTGAGTTAATTAGTGATCAAATCACTAATTAAACCTCTCGTAAATATTGAGTCCAAATTCGATGGGCAATCGGGCATCAGAATTCATCGATATGTAACCCTGATCGAAAAGTCCCAACTAGTGGGACTCCTGACCTCGGTACCCATAATGTGTGGAACTCGTGATCAGAGAATCCTGATTCTTGATCACTGAGTCCCAAACATGTAGGATTCTACACCAGCCATCAGATCAGATAGGAACCTCTAATGTGTGTGACCCCGCAGGTTCGAACCTAAGCCGGTAGCACAGGAATCAATTCCTGTACTAATCGAAGTGACCATCTAGCAATGGTACCCGACATCTGGATAGATCGAAGAGTCGCAATCGCAACACTCAGAACCTACATGAATATGGTTACTGTATAATTCATCCATTTGACCCCTGTGTTTAGGATGACTTAGGGTTAAACTGTCAACCCTGATCAGATCATCCAAATCGTACTCAACTCAAACAGTCCAGTGACTCCTCACAAGGACTACTCTGACCAAGATTTTGCTAAATTGAAACATGACTGTACACAGCTCCTAAACTGGAGTGGTCAATCCCATCTTGACACACGCACCGACAAGTCAAGTACTTGACTACACCCAGCAGCCTTCCGTCACTGAATTAAAAATTCAGGTAGTCCAGTACCTAAGTGCAGTGAGTTGCTTGCAAGTCACCATGTCGGTATCAGGTCGGAGGGATATTTATACCCATATTCTATTAGAGCAAATCTTGACAATAGAAATAGCTCTGAAGTCGGTCACGTTCAGTATAGATGTACCCTTACATCTCACCTGTATGCCATACCAGTGTCTCCACACTCATTGGTTAAGAGAACAACCAACCTATATGGCACACAATGACCTATGCTTGATAAACGTTGTCGTCCTTGGTAACAACGTATCATTTGATCGCGAACAGATTTAAGGATTAAACGACAAATCCTCCTTTGTCGAGTCTAAACAGTCCTAAGGACTTCACCACAACATAGGAGTTCATTAGAAGATGAAATATTTTATGATGAAAAATATCAAAATAATTTTTATTAATTCATAATTCATGTACATATATAAAAATGAGCACAACCATCAACAGACTGACGATTGACTTTGGGACACTATTCCCAACATGAGATACAAAGATGATTGACTTTTGTGCAAGTGAAAGAATGAAAGAAGAGTGCCCTATAAGCCAATCATAAGTGTGTTGCGATGGGACTTTCTTTAAAATTTTTCAACTCATGAAATGATATTTATTATTTGAGGTTTTGATTCATCATATTAGCTGCATCTTATTATGTCTAAGATTATGATGAACCCCAAAGATTAGGATAATGATTTTAGGAGACATGAATTAGTCATGCTAGTGAGACTTAAAATTTTAAAATCTTAATATTAAATATTTTTGATCGTAGGAGCATTGAGTCAGGGATCAATATTTCAGATAGACTGGCACATCCTATGCATTCTCAATGGAGAGGGTGGCAGATCTCACTAGCCACTTATGTGAGACACTAATATAAGGATGTGGGTGCTCATTTGAGAAATGAGTCCACTGAATTACCTCGATGAAAGAGAATATCTAATGGAAGCCTTATTTGTATGTCAAAGATGGTTCTCTAAGTGGGAGTTGTGCAAGTGATCCTTAGACCTGAAACCATCATGGAATCTTATGCACATGAACTCATATTTTGGTTCATACCCAGGCATGGTATTAAGATATGTACGGGGTGTTCTGGATATGATGGAGTGTGTATGAAGGTTGTGAGTAGGTCAATATGGAATTGATCACTTCTAGTAAAAGGAGATCGCATCCTATGTATTCTCAATCCTAGATGACTCAGAAAAATCTTTTGGCCAAAAGTAGGAGGGAGATTAGAAAGAGTTTCTAATGCTTCTTCATTGAAGTTATTATTGGTTAATTGAGAATCGATATGAATATGTGTTTGAGTTTGACATGATTTCATACTCATGAACATATTCAGGGTGTAAGGATGATCGAAGGATTGAATTACACGGTAATTTACCACTGAAGGATATACTTGGTATTTCTATCAAATTCTATATCTTTGGGTAGTCATGATATATTATTAGATGTCAATCTTGACTTGTAAATTTTTGATCGAATTAAAGAGTTTAATTCGATTGTCAATTAGAAATGATTCTAATTATTGAACTCGGGTTAGCTCGATTGGACCTAAATCGATTAGATTGAAATCTAATCAAATTTGGTCAACTTATACCCGAACCTACTGCTGGCTAGATGTGGAACCCAATGGATCACACACATATAAAAATTGGCCAAGGACCCTTTTGAAAAAGGTTGATTGAAATTTTGGATTCAATCAGGATTTTGGTAAGCATGCTAGCACGTATGGAAACCCTTGCTCTTTTGGAGACCAATTTGGTCCCATCCCTTGCTAATTAGCTAGCCCAATTTGGTAGACATTTGGGTCAGGTCATATCACCTGGAAGCAGCTCAAATTAAGGCACCACATCCTATGTTAACACCAATTATGAAGAGTCTAAGTTGTGGTGGACTCTGAAGGAACCAGATCTAGGGTTTCAGGGTTAGATCTTGAAAAAGAGGGTTAGATCTTGAAACTTTTTCAAGATCATATAGCGGAAGACTAAAATAAATCAAAATTTATTTTCTAAGATCAAAAAATCCTTAGATCTAAGATTTTATTACATGATTATTACATGGCATTAAATCAGAAATTAAAATATATATAAATATAGTATGAACTACATGTTGATCATATCAACATGTTTCTATACTAGCTACATCTAATGTATGTATTAAACAATAGATCAGATCTATTACCTTGCAAGTTAGATGTTCTAACCTTGCTGATCTGGGTTTGAGGATGATGTTGCAAGCCGCACATACATCCAGCCTCTAGGAGTCGTCCACACGAGCCCACGAATCTCGATCAGAAGTCCTGCTTCAGAAAATCAGCACAGTATGCTAGTACTGCGCTGATCCTTCTTTGATGGTTGATCAGGTGCCTCCTTCTTCTTGATTTGGACTCTTCCAAAGATGGAAAGTAGAAGGAAGAGTTTCAGATCTGAGATGCTCTCAGGAAACTCAAGATGGAAGGAGGAAAGATATGAAAATAAAAACCCTAGAAGAAGACCCTCTTCTTCTTCACGTTTTTCTCTCTAGACACCCAAACTTGCATCTTTTATATCTCTACGACCCAAAGGTATTTCTCTCTAATTTTTGGATGGCAGAAAGGTCTCTCAAATATCTATCTCCTCTTAAAATTTCATAAAGAAACTCATCTTATATAGAGAGATATGATAGAGTCCTTATCTAGGTCAAACACCTAGTCAAGGCTTATCCAAACATGGCAAGTTAAGGGACGCCCAACTCTTGAGCACCTCCTCTATATTTTTGTGCATAGATCACCAGAAAAGGGTGTACAATGTAAACCCTAAAAGTCACGAAAATTTCAAAAAAAATTTGGATAAATTCGGTGCAAAATTGAAAGAGTTTTGGATTTCTAAAACTCTATCTCATAGAATTCAAAATCCAAACTTATTCCTTTTAGATTTGATCCAAACCACCTTCCATGTAAGAAAGAAGAGAAGAGACCTTTTGTGAACGTGAGAGAGATCTGGGAGAGGGCTTTTGTCACACAAAATAAGTAGAGATTGGCGTTGAATAAGAGAGAGGGCGTGGAGAAGGCTTATGTGGCGCAAGGTGGAATCCTAGTCCTACTAGGATTCTGTCTCATGACTTGTTTTAATTTGGTTTCCCAAACCAAATCAAATAAAAATTAGATCAACCTAATTAAAATAGGTCTTAACCTAATTAAGAACCTAAGTTAATCAGATTAAATTAGATTTAAATCTGATTTAATTTTCTAATCAAATTAAAAATTAGATTGATCCAAGTCCTAGTTGAACTAGGATTAGTCTTTCCTTGCACTTGGCATATCCAATAAACCAATTGGACTTGATCCAATCAAGTCCAAATCAAATCTAATTAAATCATATTTAATTAGACTTAATCTTAGCCCATTGGCTTAATCAAATTAAGCCAATTAGTAATTAAATTGCTAATCGATCCTCCTGCAACACTTGTACTGGGTTAAATGTCAATCGTATTGATCATTTAACCCTAGAACGATTCTTAATCGTTGATCAACCATCCGATCGGATCATGAACTCTAATGTGTGTGACCTCATAGGTCCGAACCTAAGTCGGTAGCATAGGAATAAATTTCTATACCAATCGAAGTGACCATCTAGCAATGATACCCGACGATCGGATAGGTCGAATGTGTAGAACAACATCCTTAGAACCCATGCGGATATAGTTTTCATATAATTCATCCCCTTGACCAAAATGATCATAGGACACCCCAGAGTTTAACTATCAACTCTGATCAGGTTGTCCACATTATATTTCAAAATATCAAATCCATCTGATGGATTACCCTGGCCAAGGTTTTGCTAAATTGAAATACAGCGACTCATTCTTCTCCAACTCTTGGAGTGGTCAATCCCATCTCGATCACACTCTGACTTCACAAGTACTTGACTGTGCCCAGAAGCCTTCCATCCCTGAATTAGAAATTCAGTTAGTCCAGTACCAAAGCACAGTGAGTTGCTTGCAAGTCACTGAGGCGATCTCAAGTCCAAGGGACACTTATACCTATATCCCATCAGAGACATTCTCGACAACAGAATGCTCTGGAGTTGGTCACGTTCAATGATGATGTACCCTTACATCTCACCTGTATGCCATACCAGTGTCTCCACACTCTTTGGTTAAGAGGACAACCAACCCATATGGCCTACAGCGACCTATGCTCGATAGAACCTGTCGTCCTTATTAACAGCCTATCATTTGGTCGTGAACAGTTTTAAGGACTAATCGATAAATCCTCTCTTTATCGAACTTAAATAGTCCTAAGGACTTCATCATAACAACGGAGTTCATTAGAAGATGAAAGCTTATGATGAAGATGCCAAATATATTTTATTTATTAACAAATCAATTACAATACTTGGTTGCTCAACCGTCAACAGCTTGACGATTGGCTTTTTGGGACACATTTCCCAACAACTCCCACTTGTCCTAAAGCCACTCGGCACAGTATCTAATACCCATCTTCGACTTGTGGTTGTCGAACTCCTTTATTGCCAGGACTTTAGTGAAGGAGTCGGCTAGGTTCTCCTTTCCGTCGATCTTCTGAAGGTCGACGTCACCTCGATCCATGATCTCCCGGACCAGGTGGAAGCGACGCAAGATGTGCTTCGTATGCTGATGTGCTTTGGTTCCTTCATCTGAGCTATGGCACCAGTGCTGTCACTGTAGAGCAGGACTGGACCATCGAGGGAGGGTGCTACTCCGAGCTCGTTGATGAATTTCCTCAGCCACACAGCTTCCTTCGCGGCATCTGATGCTGCGATGTACTCCGCTTCACAAACAGAGTCTGCCACAGTATGCTGCTTGGAACTCTTCCAGCAGATGGCTCCACCATTCAGAGTAAAGATATAACCCGACACACTCCTGCTGTCATCATGGTCAGATTGGAAGCTGGAGTCTGTGAACCCCACAAGTTTCATATCTGACTCGCCATAAACCAACCATTGGTCCTTAGTATTTCTCAAATACTTAAGGATGGCTTTAACCACTTTTCAGTGATTTTCTCCAGCATTAGATTGGTATCTACTCACTACTCCTAGTGAGTATGCCACATCTGGTCTTGTACATGTCATGGCGTACATGATAGATCCACGGCTGAAGCATATGGGACTCTACTCATACGCTCTCTCTCTTCAGGAGTTGTCGGACAATCCTTCTTAGAGAGAGAAATTCCATGGCCTATCGGTAGATAGCCCTTCTTGAAATTTTTCAAGTTGAACCTCTTCAGCACAGTGTCTATGTACATGGACTGGGATAACCCAAGCATCCTTTTAGATCTATCCTATAGATCTTCATCCCTAGGATGTAGGATGCTTCACCAAGTCTTCATGGAGAACTGTGATGACAACCAAACTTTTATTCCCTGTAGTGCGGGGATGTCATTCCCGATTAAGAGAATGTCATCCACGTACAAGACAAGGAATACCACAACTGGACCATTTGCCCATTATAGATGCAGGGCTCTTCTCCATTCTTAATGAAGCCATACGTTTTGATCACCTTATCAAAACGCATGTTCCAACTCCGAGAAGCTTGCTTCAGTCCATAAATGGATCTCTGAAGCTTGCACACCTTAGACTCATCTGTGAATGTAAACCCTCAGGTTGTATCATATACACCTCTTCGGTTAGCTCTCCATTCAGGAAAGCTGTCTTTACATCCATCTGCCAGATATCATAATCCAGATGGGCAGCTATTGCAAGCATTATCCGAATAGATTTGAGCATTGCCACAGAGAAAAATGTCTCGTCATAGTCAATACCATAACGTTGACGATACCCCTTGGCAACCAAACGGGCTTTATAGGTCTCCACCTTTCCGTCTGCGCCCTCTTCCTTTTGAAGACCCATTTACACCCAAAGGGTTTAACCCTTCAGGTGGGTCAACCAATGTCCATACATCGTTGACCTTCATGGACTCCATTTCAGATTTCATGGCTTCAAGCCATTTCTCGGAATCAGGTCTCTGCATTGCATCCATATAGGTGATCGGATCCTCATTATTCTCATCAAGTTCGATGGGATCACCGTCCCGGACCAAGAAATCATAGTATCTGTCCGGTTGACGTGGTACTCTATCAGATCGTCTTAATGGTGCAGGTACATTGGGCTCCGAATATGATCTAATCATATCAACTCAGGTTCAGCTATTGGTGTCGGTCCTTCTACCCTGTTGAACTTCATCAAGTTCAATCTTAGAGGCAACGGTTCTTTCACCAAGGAACTCCTTTTCTAAAAAGATTGTTTTAAGGCTGACGAACACCTTTTGTTCATCAGCATGGTAGAAAAAATATTCTTTTGTCTCTTTGGGGTACCCTATGAATGAGCATTGTCAGATCTAGGTCCAAGTTTGTCTGTGACTAATCATTTGACATAGGCCGAGCACCCCAGACCCTAAGGTGTGAAAGTGCTGGCTTAGTCCCGTCCATATCCATATGGAGTCTTAATTACAGACTTACTTGGAACCCTATTAATAGATAACAGCCGATTCCGAGTGCATATCCCAGAAGGATATCGGCAAGCTAGCAAACCCATCATGGATCGGACCATGTTAACAGAGTCCGATTCCTCCTTTCAGACACACCATTATGCTGTTGTTCCTGGAGGAGTCCTATTGGGAGGAATCCATTCTCTCCTAGATATGTGAGAAATTCACTAGAAAGGTATTCTCTCCTCGATCAGATCGAAGAGTTTTAATACTCTTCCCAGTTTATTTTTTACTTCACTTCGGAATCGTTTGAACATTTCAAATGAATCT